>NC_060153.1:14689433-14762027 GCF_021292245.1 Micropterus dolomieu | reverse complement strand
CAATTATTGTGAATTTGACATATTTGCCCTGTAGTTTTTGACATATCTGAATACAACCGTGTCTGATAACTGCATGGATAATTTTTTTATTAGCATATTGCAAAGAAATGTAAATGAAATTGTTCACTACTGAATGTATCTCCAAACCGTTCAGTGTAAACATTATTTTTATTTATTCTTCCACCAAATCTGCTCCTGGCAGTTACAGCATGAGGAATGTTTTAAGGGGTTAAGGCAACTAAGAGCACTTGTCTGAGGTTAGAAAAAGGTAATGGTCTTAAATGGTGAAAAAGTAAATGCTGACTTTAAGCTGACTTCAGACGGTATGCACTGATTTTTCCATTTTTATTTTAACCCAAACCACAATCTTTCCCTAACCTTAGCCATGTGGCCTAGTAGCCTAAATATAGCAGCATGTGGACACAGGACACAAAACTCACTCTCTGGTGTCAAAGTCCTGAATGCTTTGTATGCCCAATCATCCACCCCAGCCTCCACTCTGTCAAGTATTAGTATAAGGATGTCATGGATTGGAAAAACTGCCACTGAATGTAATCTAGGCAGAAATTACATTTCCTCCATTTGTCAAAGCAGAAATATAAAAAAATATATGAATATGTTTTGTGGGAGACAGTCTTACAGTATGTGAGCTTTCAGTTTACACAAGGCTCCATACAAATTGTAGTAACTTTTAAATAACGCTAAAATAAGGTAGCTCAATAACTCCACATGCTCTCTTCATGAATGTCTTCTGTTACCGCTCAATCCACACATAGCAGTAAACGTTATTTATGTTACTCCCTTTACATTAAAAAAAAATGTTAACTCTGTCAGAAGTGCAGGCACTTGCCAATTGCTGTGTGATTACAGCAGTGCTTGACTGAGTGAGATACTAATACAAACACACAAACAAACACACTAACCCACACACACACACCAATCTTGGCAGCGTAGAGTTGATGCTCAGAGTGATTAAAGTGGCGTGCTTCTGAGTGTGTCACCTGGGTGCAGCTGTATCTTAAATCAGGACAGTGGGGCTCAGATTGGGTATTGACTGGCCTGCAGAAGTCTCCATCCATCACGCTGAGAAACGATAGCACAGAGGCTGCCCTGATGTATCCATATACCACTGATGTTGCTCACTGGCTGGCTGAGGTGACGTAAGGTTAGGGTTATGACATGAACTGTTATTTATACTGCATGGTAAGCAGGAGAGGCGCATCTCACTGGCAGATGTGGACTGACAGGCAACGCGTCTTCCGTCAAGATATGATAAGATAAACACATGTTCAGAAGCTCAACACAAAGGCAGGTGCATCTGTGACAGACACATATGCTCAGATACGCAGCACTTATCGTAAAAGATAAGACTTCCTTTTCTATCTCTATCCTGTTGTCTCTCACGCTAAGGGATACACACACACACACACACACACACGGACAGACACACAGACAGACAGACAAGCGCACATACCCACAGACGTACCACTCTGTTTTGAGGGCCTGAGCAGCATCTTTTTGACTGTGTGCCTAATGATAATAAATGAGCCATCATGGGTGGGGAGGGAGGCACTAAGTCATCCCCTTCATCGACAGGAGGAAGACTGGGAGCCCCAAGGTCACCCTACTGTCAGCATCACTCTCCCTAACGACTCCTCTCCCTCTCTCACATGCACACATGCATGCATGTGCGAATGCATACGCACACACACAAAGTGCCACAAAGTCCACCGTGCCATGTTCACACTCATACACTGCTTGCACACACACAGTCATACACACAGACATGCACACACCAGAGACCACCTGGATGAACCTGCTTTAAGATACTCCACTGTATTTATTTTTTAAGATGTTTGTTTATAGAAGTTTAGGTATCTGTCACTAGGAGAGATCATTTCACATTTTATCTCATTATCTCATTTAGATACTTTTCAAGTTTCTCAGAATAGGAGAAAACTTTCCCCTAATTGGCATTTTTTAATACTCTAGCAGTCAACTAAAGAACACATTAAGAGAGGCAAACTGCACTTTCCCTATACTTGTGCCATCTCCCTGCACAGTGTACAGAATATCACCAGCCTGCCTTTCCCTTTAGCAAAACAGCACCAGATCAGATCAGCTGAGGAAGACAAGCATTGCATAACTGAAACATGTCTTTATAAAACTCCCTGACCCTCCTGATTTATGGCCCTCTCCCTAATGAGCTGACATGCACTGTCATCTCTCACAGATCAGCATTCAGATCCTAAGAAGGGGGTCGAGTAAATTCCTCCAGCCAAAAGGCACAAACTAAAGGAGTCCAAACCAGTGAATGTTATTAATGCTGTACTAAAAATGTAAGTTAGTGGGAGAGAGAAGGAGGCATCAGAAGACGCGTTGGAGAAACGAAGAGGAAGGTAGCGCTTTCAACTGTGGGAATTCTTTTCACACACACGCACACACTTATAGATTACATGTGCACACACACATGCATGGGCGCACACACACAGGTTGCAAGTTTGGACTGGAGCTGTAGAAAGCTAATTTGCACCACATTGAAATGCATCTCAATTAAAGAGAAACACATTGAGGTGCCAAGGGAGGAGAGAAGAGAGAGATGTGAGAGAACGGGAGGGAGGAACGGGGTGTGAAACAGATAGTGTGTGAGAGTATGAGAGTAATAGAAGAGAGGGGTGGCGGTGGGGGGTGAGCTCAACTGTATTTGGCAAGGGAAGAAGGGAGGGAGAGAGAAAGAGAGAGGGAGAGAATGTTTTCATCTCCCTCTCTTGGAAAAACATCTCATTTTGGGATGAATCAGATTTAGAAAGGGTGTTAGGAGGTTGAGGCGCAGCTAAAATCCTAACTAACTTCAACCTCGTTATCACCAGCTCTTTGGTTTGGTGCCAGCACACCAGGGCTGTCCCTGCTATATCTGTGTGTACGTGTGTTTGTACACACATATTTTTAAGCCCAAGGCCATGTACTGTATGACAGAATGGGTGGATACATCCAAGACACAATGAGGTTTTACCTAAGTGTGTAGGCAAGTGTGACTGCAGGCCTGCATCGACGTGTTTCTGGTATTTTTGAGAACGTTTTGACCATTTTGTTTTGTCCATGTTAATAATTAGATAATTTGCCGAAGTACATTTGAGTGCGTATGTGCCTGTTATGTGTGATTTAGAAAGTCTGCGTCTGAGAGAACAAACAACAACCAGAGCAAAAAAGAAAACACACACACACACACACACACACACAATCTGTCACATGGAAAAATCAGGATTGGCTTTGTATGCCGCTACCATTTTGCACGGACTGTCATGTTCTTAAGACTGCGATGATGCTGCCAGCCCACCATCTTAACAACAACGGCAAATTCAAGTAGATCTATTCTTTCATGTTGTCAAAAGACACTCAACTTGTCTTCTTCTTGAAAGAGCACTCTAACCGGGTGTTTGCCTCTGCTCCAATATAAGTCACACAGCTCTTAAGAGTGAGGAGCATTCTGGGAAATCAAGTCCTTTTGATCTTTTTCTGGTCTAAGATGTAACGCCCTACTCCAGACTGCAGCGCTGTAACACCATTATTACGAATGATGTAATGCACCTACCCACTTTATTATCAGTATCAATGATAATCAGATCATAACTATCAATAAGAAGAGCCAGAACACTGTCATCATCATCATCATCTCAACTGCCATCAGTGACACCATGTCAGCACATCATCTGAGAATACATCATCTCATTTTCACCAGACTAAAAACTGAGGGGGGTCGTCGGGGGTAAATGGTTGGTTCGTTGCATGATTGCCTCGTGATGTCTACAATGTGGTTCAAAATCTCGACTGAAACATCTTTGTGAATCCCAGACTGAAACTCATCTGAAGAGAGTACAGGAGGTAGATTGAAGAACTATGACATGGGACACTCTCCCATTGAAATAAATTTCCTTTGATACGTTATTACTTTTACCTTAAATGTAGCTAGAAACATAAAATACATTCTGATTATTATCCACAGCCCACCCACTGGTGGTGCATCATTTCTTCCTGTGCTCTCGCCTTAGCTTCTGGGCCACTGCGAAAACACAGCAGAGAAACAGTGGACCCTCAACTGCTGTCCAGCAATTCCCTCTCATGTTCCTGGAGTTATAAGCCGCCTTCATGTGTGTTGAAGTCAGTGGTCTTGTTCGATCAGTCCTCTTAGCCTCAACTTGTTTGTCTTGCAGCCTTATAGCTAAGCTAAAATAAGCAGTGGCCTTCTTTTATATAAACCTCATGCTGGTGACAAGCATGTCAAAGCCAGAAGAACCTACTGTGTATCAGTAAACGCCCTGACAGCTAAATAAATAAATATATAAGCTAAAAGAAAAACTGCTTACATGGGTTTTCCTCTTCCTCCAATACTTTGAGTTAGCATAATCTCTCGCTCTCCCCCTCTCTGTCCCTCTTTTCTATTTGCTCACTTATTCTTTCCTTGCATACACATGACTGAGCAGAGCTGACACGCACATGCACCCCCCCCCAACACACACACACACACACACACACACACACACACACACACACACACACACACACACAAACAGTCACTTAGACACACAGTAGATGCTTCACAATGACGGCCCCATACTGTAAATGGACAATAAAACACATCAGCAAACTACTCAAACAACCTCCACAGGCACTTTGTCACGTCCTCTGTGTCTTTATGGCTTCTCAATCTGCCCTTGATGACACCGCTTATGAGCCTTTAAGCGGCCCTCTGTTGTGCATGGGCTGACAGATCGAGTTGTCATTACATTAAGTAGGGACTCTCTATTAGTGCAAATGGTGGCACATAACCAGATAATCGGCGGTGGACAGCAAGTGTGGCTATGTGGGAGGTGAGATGCTAACGGATGGTGTGTGGGAGAGTAATGTTTTATGTTGGAGGAAGTGTGATATCTCCATTATAGACAAGCTTAATTGATAAATAGGACAATAAAAGCAGCAAATGGCCCCATAGATTTCTGCCTACAGCACAGCCAGCAGGACTGTAGGATAGCCTATATAATGGGGAGCAATGGCACTGACAATAATAGCATATTAAGTAGAGGCTTTAGAACAATATCAGACAATGCCATCATTGTAGAGAAATAAAAGACTAATAAAATCCCTCTCATGAAAAGGAGGGAAGCAGCGCTTCCCTGAGGGACCCCTCAAATGTTTCTTTCTTCTCACACTCCTCTCACCTAATCTATCCCCCACTCCCTCATCCCAACCAGCTGTATTTTACTCTCTTCGCCCACCGTGACAGGAATACAGACTGATAATTGTCACAAATGGCCACGTTTAATTCCCATGCATAATAAGGGAGAACTTCGCTGCCATGGGGTATAAAAATTGACAGGAGCGAACGAGCTCCGCTAACCACGCTGTCGTTTCCAGCTTCTGGCGTGAGAAAACAACACATGAAACGCGCCTCTGTGTGTTTTTGTGGTGATCATTTCGGAGAAGGCAAAAGTGCCCGGGTCATTCAGACACGCCCGTTTTTACATCTGCCGAATAATTCAGAAGCACTTTCAGATGTTTGCCGGAGAACGCAAAGGATTACAATCACACAACAATTTTGGCCAAAGTGTGCTCACCAGAATATCCGGATCAGAGCTCGGTGTACGGAGAATCCCGAGGAGTTTCCCCTGTCTTTCTTCACCCCAAGTTGAAGACAGCAAGCAGACGCGCTCCCACAGTCCCGACTGAACTGCAAAGAGAAAAAGGTAAGACTACATTGAGAGAAAGCACGCCAGCCTACGGACTATCTCATCCCGGGCGGCAATCCAGGTCAACTCCCCACAACCACACAACCACCCACCCAAAAAGTACATCAATAATTACACATGTTTAGCTCACTAATCCGGTCTGTACCTATTAAACGAGACGGGATGACCACCAGAGAGTGGAAATGACGGGAATAGGACCAGGCAAAGCAGTGGCTGTCAGATTTGACTTCAAACTGATGCTGACGATGCGCACCGAGATAAGATCCGGAGGAGAGAGAGAGAGAGAGTGAGAGAGAGAGAGAGAGAGAGAGAGAGAGAGAGAGAGAGAGAGAGAGAGAGAGATCAGAGGTACAGTAGTGAGAGACAGATTCAGAGAACTGAATTAAACAAACCACCACCACTTAAAAGTTATTCAAGTAGGTCAAGATATGAAACACAAACCACCTATGCATTTTTGAAAATATGCTACGTGAACTTGTAAAAAGTCTGGATAAATAATTCCCAGTTTTAAAGACTCACTCAAAGGCATCCGACTTGCTTTTTTAGGGTTACAGTATCTACAATAGCTACTATAATACTGGTAGTGGTGGAATACGTATTCAGATCCTTTACTTAAGTACTAATGCCACATTGTTAATAATAATTTTAATAGTAATAATAATAATAATAATAATGCAAGTAAAAGTCCTGCATTCAAAACAGGAAACTACAAGGAACTATAATTTTATGTTGATTCTGGCGGCCCCTGTGGACAAAAGTGGTAATGTTTCCACGGGATCCTGATTTGAGTGCATTCGTTTAGAAAGAAGTAAAAGAAAGACAACTCATTTTTAATGCTTGCCTACTAATTCCCTATGAATGTTAAGTCTTCATAACAATAAGCCAACATCAAGATATAGCTTGGTAACAAGGCCAACACAAAATGTTACATTATAAGTCAGTTGTATTACAATAATATCCAGCATGACCATACCTCCATGTACACAGCCAAATAAAGTCCTTTCAGGATCCGTTCTGAATCCTTTTAAATCCCTCTCCATCTGTAGAATGACCGACAATGGTTGACTGGTGTTTTTGCCCATGCTCTCTGACTGTACCTTTTTTCTTTTTCTTGATTCTGTCCTAGTATCAACTATAACCGCAAAACATAACATCAAAAGTACAATTTCCAAAATTCTCCTCCTTCTTCCTTTTAACTGGCTAACGTACCCCTCGCTGTTAAACTTTTGTTCTGTGTTCCGTAAATCATTTCATCTAGTAACTAAAGCAGTCAGACAACTGAAGTGGAGTAAAAAGTACAATATGTACCTGGTAGTAGAAGTATAAAGTTGCACAAAATGGAAATACCCTCAAATTTGTACTTAAGTTCAGCACTTGACTAAATGTACTACGTTAAATTCCTCTACTGGATACTGCTACAGTTAACATGCACTGCTGTGAGGTTAGCAGCCACAAGGAAAGACTGTGGACCCTGCCACCCACCCACCCACCCACACACACACACACACACACACACACACACACACACACACACACCCACACGCACGCACGCACACACCCACACCCACACGCACGCACACACACACACACACACACACACACACACACACACACACACACACACACACAGACACACAGAACATAGTAAAACAAACAAACAAACATTATGTCAGTAAACTCTGACATATAAATAGGCTACTGTAGGCTACTTATTTATATCATCAGTAACGATAATTTGAATTTAAAAAAATGGGAGAAACAGAGAGATCCTGAGAGAGACATGGTGGTAACTTCAAACTGTATCTACCTTCCTATGTGCTCTTCTAGGTACAGTAGCCCCCTCATTTTAAGCGATGACCTGGGACTTTCTGGAACACAGTCAGACTTACCTCAGGTGGTGGAGGCATCTCTAGAGACTTGCAGCCCTCGCAGTGTTTATCATCAACACATTTAAGCAACTACAAGGAGTTTTTAACTGGTTATGACATAGTCATAATTTAATACTGATGCCTCTATATGACCTAAATAAGCAAACAAGACTATCATTGGCTATTTCTATGTTGTGAGTATGTAAGCCAGTCTAAAGGAACCAGAATGATTTTTTTAGAGAATTTTTATTTTTTACATTATATTTTCAACCTCCATATTTAACAGATGGAGAGAACTGAGGAATTTGAAAGGATTCAAAACCAATCCTGAATTGGCACTATTCCTCCTTGACAGGTATGTTAAATGTCTGTTTACAGTCGATGTAATACAGCTGCTTGCATAACATAACATTTTATGTTGGCCCTGCAACTGAGATATATCTTGCTGTAGGCGTATTATTATGAAGACAAAATTACTAATTAATTGAGTAACCAAATCTGCTAGTTGTGGGCTTACATGTAACCTAGGTGTATGAACAGTACTTAAACAAAGTTTACTTTGTTTCACCATTATCATTTTACAATTATTAATCTTGCACAGTCTTAAACAGATACATTACCTCATCACCTCAAAAAGAAAATGTGTATCAAAAATAACTTGCATCTTTCTTTCACTCGCAAATGCACCAGCCAGGTTATGATCTTTACGGCACAAGGCGGTAAACAGTTCCTTGTAGTTGCTTTAATTTGTTTCTCCTTTTACAGAGAACAATACAGTAAGGCAATGTCCCATTTTAAAGACATACTGTAAAATGAATGATTGAATACTTTCATTCACTAACACACAGCAGCGTTTCCTTTTACAGCATTGTATTAAAGAAGTACCACTTTGCCACCTTGTCTTGAGCAAAGACCACCCTTTACAAACACCTTAAAAATAAAAAATAAAAACTTTATTGAATAAAGCGTTAACCTGTACAGAAAAAAGGCAGAGGCACAGTCTCACACAACAAATGTCATATTATTAATGAGCGTGGTTACTGTTTAGGCCATCATCTACTAACTAAATTAACTTCTGGGTGGCTTAACACCTTGGCTACACAATTTCTATAGGGGAAACCCTGCATGTTCGTTATTGAGACAAGAGAAATCAAAAAGGAAAGCAAGCAAGCAAACAAATGTATGATACTATATCCATATGTCACACACAGTATTGAGGTATATAAATGTGACAAATTCCACGTACAAAGCTTAACACAGTGATGACCTTTAAACTGAACTTGTATGATGCTTTGTATGAGAACCAGTACTGCAGTCTACATCTATATGTCATGTTAAACATACTAGGATGTCTGACATTTTCATAAAAAAGTTCAATTCAACATGAACAGCAGAATCGCAAAGTGGACACTTTCTGTTCTACTCTGGGACTGAATGTAAGCATCCAGTTCACTGCCAAAGGCAGGAAGAAGATTTTAACTGAGCACAAACAGATCTCTGTACTCCGGTCAAATATCACAGCATCAATACAGGAATGTAACAATGATAGCAAGAGTCAAAAGCTACAAAACAATGTGTAGGTGTAATATTGCATTTTCAAACAGATTCCTTTTTGGTGTATGGCAACAGTGCCAACCTCTGTAGTATTTCAGTTTTCTAGTATTATTTTTATATTTAGATTATAATTTCAAATCACATACTCTGCAGGTATAAGGTTTGTGACCAATTTCCTGAAATTCCCCTCTGTTATTAATCGCAGTCTTGACTGCTTCGCGACTGCCGCTCCTCTCAAGGTAAGACTGGCAGACTTCTGCACACTTTGTCACATGAGGACACAAAGACTGGATGGAATGTGTGGACAGAGAAAAAGAGGTAGGATGGCGGAAGAGGGAAGGGAGAAGATGGATGGAGCGAGTAGAACAAGAGCAAAGTTCATGGTGAGATCCATGTCCGTCTCATGCTACCTTTTCTGTCCACAGAGAGAATGAGAGAGGAGAAAGGAGGAGGAGGAGGAGGAGGAGAAGAAGAATTTCCAAGTGCTGAATCTTTTCTTTTCATATCTCATTCCTGAGTCACCACTTCATCTGTCCACCTACCCCTAGCTCTCCTTTGCTGTCTCTCCCTCTCTCCGTCTCCATCCTCTCTCTCTCTACCACTTTCTTTCATCAGTCCCTCCTTCCCTGCTCTCTCTCTCTATCTCTCTATTTCTAGGAGCACTTCTTGTTTGTTCATGTACCCAAATGTCTGCAACATCCTGCTCTCTATTTACAGAGCATGTGGGATGAAATGTGTGTGTGTGTGTGTGTGTGTGTGTGTGTGTGTGTGTCAGCTTTATACTTGTGTAACTCTGTGTATCCGTATGTACATGTATGTGGGTTCATTGGAGTGATTTTTGTTATTTGTCCAACATTGAATAAATGTTGGCATTTTGAGTCGTGCTAGCCCTGGATGGTAAATAATTCTATAACATTTTTGTGCAATTAAATGTTAACTATATGAAACAGTTTACTTAAATAGACAATAGTGTTGTGGTATATCATTAAATTTGAATCAGTGAGTCAACTGGTCAGTTAGGTAACTGGTTGATCAATTGGACCATTCATTTCTCCTTGCAAAGGGCAGGCAGAGGACGTCATAAGGAAGGGCAGAAGTGCATAATATAAAGCCCTTGCTTTACTTTACTGACTTTCCTTGTGGAAGCTGCTTTGGCTTCAGAGAGGTTTATTTAAGACACTCTGGGACTCAACACTTCAGTAGATTTAGGTCTAAACCTGGATTTCAAGGTGATGGATCTTATTGCTATGCACCTGCTGTTATATCTGTATCCATCTGTCCATCTGTATTCGCTTTCATGATTCACCCAAATAATAAGAGGAAAATTCTTTGTCCATGTTTCTTATACAGGCTCGCCCAGGCATGGCAGTTTGTTTTTGTATAAATTGACAAAGTACAGTTTTCACTTTTGAGGCTGCATGAACTACCATGTTGAATGATGCATATTTTATATGATTTTGTACATTCAGAACACATTGCAACATCATTTCTTCTGTGGGGTCTCCTATAAACTAGCACTGATAGGGTCACTTTGTTGGTCAAAGTATCATTGTCCTATACAGCAACACTGAATATGACCCATTTGAAAACTATTAAAGCTATATAGAGGCAAATTGCTCATCCATTTTTCTTAATTATCCATCCCCTGGGCTACCATCATTAAGGCAAGCCAGACACTGGGACATATTTGGCATTATATTTTTAATGCTACAACAACCGGATCTGCAAAAAACCACCACAGATTATTCACAGCGTGTGTCTTGGCTCGGCTCCATGTACTGTGACACATTATTATATTTCAGCCCCCTTTTTCTTTCCCTCCTTTTCCTCCCTAATTTTCTTTCTCCTCCTCTCTTCCCCTTTGTCTTCTCTCACCTCCTCCAATCTGTCATCCTCCCTTTCCCCTCTTCAGGTACTTTTCTTGTATACTCTGGAATGAAAATGTAAAAAACAAAGCACCTTCATACATGTTCTGTCGATTCGCTTACAAGGTCTGTATTGGCGTGTGTGTGTTGTGTGAGTGGGGCTGACGGTGCATTGTATGTGTGCCAGTTGTTTGTGTGCCTCTCTGTGTGCAGCAGGAAATTCAAAAACTAGGCCATATCGACCACCCAGGGGTTTGAAAGCTCAGGGGGTACCAAAGCAACATGGTTTAAATAAGAAAAAAAAAGCATTTCAAACGTCAGAAGGGTGGAAAAAAGACAACGCATATGCACATTCTCACTCAACACATGCAGACATGCACACACACACACACACACGGAGACAGGCACCCCTCCCATCTGATAAACCCCTGGCTCACATTGTGTTCAAAGAGTAACATCAAACACTTAATCACACACATATCGAAATAAATCTTATCCAGCTTGATAAACAGCCATGTTTCATTTATACGGTCCTCCTCCAGCTTGCGCTGGTGGTCAGCCATTTTCCTATAGATCAGGGCTTCCCCTGCTGACAGCCCCAGAGCGATGAGCTGCAGACCTTGTCACTATCGATCCAGTTCAGAGTATAATGGATATGAATGGGATCAGCTCTGATTAGTTTTGAATTTTATCTCAGAGGCGGCGGTTTAACTCACCTTTTGACCACAGCAGCAGATGGGTTAAAGCAAAACATTTCAGCTCTGTGCTTTGGAGGTATGACCTGGGTTTGAAATTGATTCTATTGATAGAACATGGTTACACTATTATGAGGAACAAGAGAACATCAATTTTAAAACTTTTTAACATTGTAAATGTTTGAGAAAGCAAAATAAGACTATTACTCCAAAAACCTTACAGTGGTGTTTGTCTGTGTGAAAGAGCGGGGTTGGGGGTCGGGGTGGGATTTAAGTGTTTCTTTTTCAAGATGAATGGGAATATCAATAATGCCATTAATATTAGCCTATATCCTCTTCTACCACTACAGGTCATCACCCCCCAACTGGGTATCAATTTAGACATTGATTATGTCACTACACTGTTGACCTTAGACCTTAGGCTCTGAGACTGACGCAGAAAATCGAACCCGAGCATAACCTCCCACCATAAGGTCAAGTCACCCTGTTGGATATTGGAGGCTTAAGAAAATATTTATGATACCTTCTTTCAATTGAGGAAGATTAGCCAGCAACTAAACACACTGAGTCATCTTGAGGATTGTGCCTATAAGCTTTTCGTAAAACTTACTGTACTGTAAAACTTTTACAGTAGCCAATAGCACTGATATTGATTGGCTTTTACTAAAAGCCAATCCGTGATATTCCTCCCTAGCTTTGTTTTTACAGAAACACAGAAAACACGTAAATATGTGGAATCAAATAGCACTCTGCTTTCTGTTTAATGGGAACTTTAAGTTTATACAGTCAGGCAAACTCAGAACGATTGGTTACAATACCACTACACTATTCTATGGATCTTAAAGAAAATGCCACTACTCTCATGCACACTGTGTATGCTGGACACACAGCCTGATACTCTCAAACATCAGAAATGTTTGTGTATCTAAGGACAGAATGGCAGAGTTTGTATTGTCACACAGAAACACAGTAAAGCAAAATGTTTTTCATGACACTGTGTGTAAATACAGTATATAGAATGGAGTTATTGTTGGTTTTTAGTGTGTTACATACATTTTTCAAATGCTCAGACCAGGCTGTTGACAACCGGCATACATTTGAAAGAATGTTAAGGGGCATTACTCTCTCGACTAACCTGATTTTTCTCACTTTCCATCTGTTCACCTAGGTCATATAAGGTTAATATGAATGTTCATTCACTTTTACATTGGTAAACACATCTACACTGACAAACAGACTGCGATGACTTAGCATGAAGTGCATTCAAAGTTTCATCAATATACAGTATGTCAAAGTTCCAAAGACAAGACAGAATAAAGTAGGGATGAGTCATTGTAAATTTTAAGGTAATCCTGTGGTGAATTTAATATGCGATTTAGCATCAAAATTAGCTATTAGCTATACCTGATGCTATGCGGCTAATGTTATATTATAGGTTGCTTACCTGTGTAACAATTATAGTGTCAAGTCTGCCTCATTACTAGTGTTTTGATGTCCAGTGCTCCTTCTGCCTTTCAAATGCTGCACTTGAAATAATAGTTATTTTTACAGAAGACAAATTGACAAGTTACAGTAACAAAAGCACAGGTGTAAATAAAAAAAATTTAATCTTAAATTTAAAAAAAAAAACATTCAGCTACTATGATTTCATGGCTCTTATTGTGTGTGCCTGCCCACGGTCACACTGACATTACTCACTGGGACACTTGAATAGAACAAAGTCATCATTAATGTTACTGGTTCCATCTGTGATGGATAAGTCACATTGTCTGCTGTGCAAAAGGCCTGTCAGAAAGTACTGTACATGTTGGGCAGATCTGAAGGTAAAGTTTGGTTGTGGATTGGAGTGCCTGGTGCTGAGCTGCGGCTTGCCCAGCAAATACAGTACACACAATAAAGCCAGCCTACCAGTTCAGAACATTTGAAATTTAAATAAAGCAGCCATTGATTCAACAGAGGTGTGAATAACTTTGAGCAGCTATACTTGCAATCCTCTGATGATATATTAATTATTTTGAGCAGCGAAATATTACTGTTTGCCACAGTTAGGGAAAGTTACTAGGGAAATCCATTACTAACTACTTACTTCTCTCTCTAGCAAGAGAGTACTATTTCTTAAGAAGGTTATCACATTTCTTATTACTTTCTAAAAATCATAGTAATGCTTACCTGTCAATGGGATCTTTTGTAATACCACTGCATCTCCTCCCAGGATTCCAACACTCTCATTCAATTTGCAGATGACACAACTGCCTACAGAGAGGAGGTTCAGACACTAACAACCTGGTGCAAGGACAACGACCTCATCCTCAACATGAAAAAAACAAAAGAAATCATAATAGATTTCAGGAAAAGTAAAAAAAAACACACACCCCACAATGGTTTGTGCATCAACGGAGAGGAGGTTGAGAGAGTCCCTAGCTTTAAGTTCCTTGGAGTACACATCACAGAGAATCAAACCTGGAGCCTGAACACAACCCACATCATCAAGAGAGCCCAGCAGAGACTGTTCTTTCTGAGGACGCTGAGACGCAACAAGCTTCCCCAGAGACTGCTGATCAGCTTCTACCGCTGCACAATAGAAAGTGTTTTGACTTATTGCTGTACTGTGTGGTACTCCAGCTGCACTACTGCGGACAAGAAAGACCTACGGTGGTGAAGACGGCTACACAGACGAAAACACGCACACTCACACACCCAACATACACATCTACACACAACATAACAATAACTTCTGTCTTCACTGTTTTACTACTTATATATATATATATATATATATATATATATATATATATATATATATATATATATATGTATATATTATATATTATCTTTTTTAGATTATGAGTAAGCACCTGTCTCGTGGCTTAAGTGCAATAATTGATGACCAATGAACTCAGTGCAATATATTTTATTCTATTTATTGTTACTATAAGCTGCTAAGATGAGATTGCTCCAACAGAATTTCGTTCGTATGAACGCATGGAATGACAATAAAGATCTATCTATCTATTTCACCTTAAAGTAATTGTACTGTAGACGTGCAGTGTATTTCCTGCCAGCATTCAATGCCAATGTAGGTACTGTGGTGCTTATGTAGTCTGTGAAATGATGATTTGTGTTGGTAGGAGACTGTTATGCATTCAACTTTGTTGGCCAGGGTCCATGTCCAATCTCAGACCAACGACAATAAATATACCCAACACTGATCACCACTTAATGCTAATTTGGTTGCCATTTGTAGGAGTAATTAATCAAACATTGCATTGAACAGGTATCACAAAATCAGCCAATGTTAATATCTGTTTGGTGAAAGGGTTGATCTTGCTACAAGCATCTCTCTCTCTGTTACTTCTTGTGCTCGTGGTTGGAAGAGTACCGCAAATTGACGCCAGAGCCCTCCAGGAAGCCCGTAAGATGACTGCCGGAGGGCCAAGGAAGTAATGGCATCAATGGCAACATATATGGCCTCATCAAAACTAGAGATCTGAAAGACCTACATACACCAAAGAGACTTCAAAACTCGTTGAGAAGACGATTGACTATGCTACAGTCCAGACTGGTACGAGTAACAACCCTGTATGAAACAGCGACGGAAGACTGGTACACGCCAGTAGACATACCAGCTACAACTGAACAAAAGCTAAAAAAGAGCGACTTTTCCCAATCAGGAAGAGAAAAATTGAGACAAATAATCAATGATTCTAGCGTTGCCCATTTCCAGAACGATTGCGGGGACCTGGGATTGAAGTATATCCACACCATTGAGGGTGGTGTCCATCCGCTGGTTTGACAATACCCATTGGACCCAGGAGCAGTCAAAGAAATGGACAAGATAGTGAAGGAGCTTGGCGCCCTAGGGATCATCAGAGAAGAACACAACCCTATCACCAACAAACCGATTCAAGCATTGAAGAAGCCAGAGGCAGCAGGAGGAGGCTGGAGGCCAGTAATTAACTACAAGGCCCTTAATCCGCAAGGGGCCCTGAAGACACTGCAGGTCAAAAAATACAAGTCTTGCATTGACCTGGCGAACAGGTTCTTTTCCTTAAGGTTAGCCAAACAATCGCAGGGTAAAATGGCATTCACAATGCAAGGGTAAGTCCTACTTATGGCATCGCCTTCCACAGGATTATACAAATTCACCAAATATATTCCAGGCGGCGGTGATGGATGTGCTAAGAGACCTAGGAGTCGCTATCTACATTGATGACGTATTCATCGCAGATGACACGGAAGAAGAGCATCTAGAGAAACTGCAAAAATTAGTGGAAAGAATCACAGAAGCAGGGCTAAAACTGAACTTGAAAAAATGCCAAAGTTTCAAGTGAACTACCTGGGGTTCCAGGTTGCTACAGACTTGGGACTCTCAGACGGGTATCACGAGAAGCTGGACCAAATCAGGCCACCAAGATCGGAGAATGACCTGCAGAAAATCCTGGGACTTTGTAACTATGCGAGGGATCATGTTCCAAGTTACCAGATGTATGCCAAACCTCTGTATATGTGCCTGAAGAAAATGGAGAAAGAAGAGGAGGACGAACATGGTATAGAGGACGGGATTTGGACAAAGCCTCAAGTTTCCTCAGGTTTTGAATTTTAGAAATTTTATCAGTTTACTTAAGTTTTAATCAGTTTAAGTTGTATGCTTGCCCTTGCTTAATTTTGCATTAAAATATTTAATCACTGCATTTAAAGTACCAGTAGTAGATATTGAATTTATTTCTTCACTATGGTAGTAATTCATTAGGTAAAGTGTGTTAAGTGTGAACATCTTTAAGGTTCTTATAGGTTGCTCTAGCCAACGAAATGAACTTATCCTTGGGAATTAACTTATCCTTGGGGATAAGTTAATTTCCTATTTTCCTGGCCACTAAATACAATCCTAGCAACTATATCAAGTGCACTGATCAATGAGAAGAGAGCTGTTGTTAACGGGTGTGGCTGGGGTGGTATTTGGCTCTAGGGCTATTCAGTCAGGTGCCATTTCAGAGTAAGCAGGGTAGGCGTTTGGAAGAAGACAGTTAGAAGCTAGGCGAATCTCTTCGACACCAGCTTAAACAGTCCTCTGTTATACCTAATAGGGTAATACCCATAGGCCTAGAGGATTGGACCCTTTAAGATGGAGAGCTGGTCCAGTACCTCCTGAACACGGGAAACTCGGGATCTAACACATGGCAGAAAATTAAACCTACTGAAATATAGTATTGTGTAAGAGTATTATGATGTAATGCTGCATATTACACATTCATGATGTGGTCACAGTTTTATTTAAATTGCCCTTTGGATTAATTTAGATTTGAAGTCTAGAAATATCTTTTTTATGTATTTTATTTCTGAAAGATTTTTCTTTTAACAGCAATAACTAAACAAACAGACATAACAAGTGGAACAGAAAAACATAAAAAGGAAAACAAAAAAAAAATGACTAAAAAACTAAAAAACAAAAGAAAATGTATCAGTACATAGGAGAAGGTATATATGAATGTCAATCTATATAATGACTAAAATGTTCGCAGGAGACTACGTCCATGGAACCAAAACCAGGTGGAGTCAAGGAGGGCCCAAGCCAAAGGGTAGAACAAAAAGGCAAAAAGAAACACTAATACAGCACAGTGCAATTTGTAGCCAGATACATTTAGCTCCCAGGTTGACCCTCCTAATATGTTTAATAAACCCAAAGTCCCCAAATGCTAAGAAACTGGGTGGACATCTGACAGGGTGTACCAAAGTTCTTCAAGGTGTAAAAGTCTAGAAATAATTCAATTCAATAAGTTATATGTTTTTTCTCACCACAGACCAGGCCATTACCATAGTCAAATCTCCTCACCTGCCATGTTGTCAAAACACAGAGTATGTTTGCAACATACTGAGATAGGTGTGCAGTTGTGGCTTGCCAACCGCTGCCAAATTATAAAAACCCTAACATAAAACCCACTGCTACTGTATAAACAGCAAGTGGCACAAACCCAGTAAGAGGTTTCAGAGAAAATCAATCCTTCTTTCTCTAGAGAAGCAAACCACCACAGAAGAAAAATAGAAAGGTAAAGAGGAAAGTACAGGAGCCGGAGCAGATGAGCACACTGGAGCCTATGTTATGAGTTATGCATTAATTCTCTAAGGGCCCCGGGGTCCCAGATTCCCATGTTAATTGATATCCCCATTAAAGAGATAAGTAGGCTTGAGGGGTACGAGAGGACCTGAGAGCTGAGAAGTTACTGCAGGGTGTAGTCGAAAAGAGAAAGGAGATGAAAAAGATGAGAGGAAAGATGACAAGGTGGAATAAGGAAGGAAGACCCAAGACAAGAAAGGGCAGGGAATACAATGCACCAGTCAGCCGTTGGGAGATGAACCCAAATGTTTTAGGGTTTGTTTTTGGAGATAGGTGTGCAAGGGTCTCAGTAAATGTCTCAGTAAATACCCCACAATGTTTGTGTGTTTGAGAGAGAGAGAGAAAGAGATTGAGAAAGGAGACCAGACTGGGAGGAAAGAGAGTGTGCTTATTGGTTGACAGAGATGCTCTCACCTAGTTTGGGATGAGTCACAGTTCGCAGAGCTGTTAATTACGCCGACTGCTGAATCCAAAACTCAGAGAATGAGAGCAGCTGTCTGCGCATTTACATATTACACAGCCTACATGGAGAGGAAGGGAGGGAGGCATGAAAGATACAGAGAGAAGAAAGGTTGAAGAGCGACAGGGGGAGATAGAAGGGGAATTGATACGAAGAAAAGAAACCTGAAGAGGGACTAGAAAGGATTCAAAGAGAAACTTGAGAAACCTGGTGAGAAAATGCAAGTTAAAGAATCAGGGCAGGGGGAAAGGTGTAATTGAAGTGAGCGTGTGGTGCAAAGAAAAAGTGACAGAGCTGAAGTGATTAGAGACAAATGTTGTGACGATCACTTCATCAGCAGTATCGGTCTTGGGATTCTGCCTTTATTTTTGTGCTTGATTCTATCCCCAAATCTCTTGCCTTGCATGAGAAAGTCACACAAGTTTTTACACTTTTCAAGACCCCAAAAGTTTCCCCTGACCAGACCTGCTGTAACTATGAAAGTAAAAACAAGCTCTTAGCATGTAGCTTCTAAATGACTTTACCTCTAAATGACACCTATGTCTTACTTGAAATCTCCATTTTGTCAACGCCAATAACTAAATTGGTTTTATTTTATTTATTTATTTCACTGCGTTCCTAAAACTGACAGCCTTAAGGCCAGCGATGGCCAGAATAAGACTTGCTTTGATTTCAAAGTCACAAACAAGGCAAGCCATTAGCATACAGCTGCCAACAGGCTAGCCTGCAGCTGCACTTAAAGCCTTTACTTTCCTTCCATAAATAAAGCAACAAAACAGGCACAAGAAGCACAACACCAAACCGAGTGGCTGCTTTGCATTGGTTTACCATCTGAATAACAAATACATAGCCTACATTAATACAAGTGGATGCTGAATACAATATCAGTTAGTACACCTACATCAAGTACTGTAACAGTACACAAAAACATGATTCCAATACAATGTGTTAACATGTAGATTTATTTCCTGAATTTACATTTGTAAATGTAAAACACACTTTCTAACCAAGCACAGAGCTATGGTGCTTTTGAGGAAGGATGAGAGAAAAGTTGAAAATAGAAAAAGGATGATAAAAAGGTGAAGGATAAGCAAATCAGATCCTAGTATTTCACATGTTTAGAAGAAGATCTGTGAGTCAGTGACGGCGGCTGTAATTTGCCACTGGGAACAAATTTAATTGAGTTGACTTCCAACTCAAATTTAAAATGCCGTCTCTGGAAGCACTTTAAGATCAAGTTTATGATCTGCTCTCATCAAACAGACTAGGTCACTGCTTTTTGGCCGTGATGTGTACTGGGCGTGAGGGGAAGGTAGATGAGATAGTTGTGTCAATCACAAAGACTTCGTTCATGACAAGCAGGTGGCTGTGGTGGTGGTGGTGGTGGTGATGGGGTGTGTGCAGGGTCTCTAGTGAACAGTCTCTCTCAGTCTTAGTCATCACAGAAAATGCACTCAGCTGACTTAGAGAAAAATAAAAGGGCTGGACTCAATGTTAACAGATATGTTGCTTTAAAGTCATGATATTTTTCATTCTGCAGTAACAAATTTTATCTTTCCAAGAACATGAAACAAGATAAATTACAAACATAACAATCACTTTTATAACCAGAAAACACATCAATGTAATCATTATAACTCATGTAACAAAGCACATCTATAAACCATTTACACAGTTTGACCCCAATGTGTGTTCTTCACCACACCAAGTAGCAAACCCTAGAATGAATTATGTTTCAAAGTCAGTCATGTGACTGCTTTAATTTTTCTTCATCACCTCTATTTAGGTACAAAGGGATATCATTTTGGTTTTGAATGTGTGAGGTCTGGTATTTGCATATTCAAATGATCACTTGTGAAGTCAAACTGTTAACAAAACAGAAACATGATTCACCAAAAACTCACAGATACCGCCACACTGCCTTTCTGTGAGAAAGAAGACAAACAACTCAGAAAACTGAACAATACCATTTAAAATGTCATATGAACACATAATAATATAAAAGCAGAGATCCACTGCAGCTGTACAGCGGGATTTAGAAAACACAGTTCATGCGTAAATGTTTTTGAACATGTCTAGTCAATGTACAGTCTTAGTCTACATTTATATTACAATTAACTAAACCAAAAAGTAATGATCCCCATCACCCTGTCTCCCTTTGATACAACAGTTCAGGCCTTAAGTTTGAATCACAATTTTCTCAGGTTGGTGGTGGATATTTTCATTGTTTAAAAAAAAAAAAATCAATCTATTCATTTTTAATATTTCCTTTTTAGCTAAAGTCAACATTTTAGGATATAAACTTAATTTTTTTCTGTTTGTGTATGCATTAACAAACAAGCTGTAATGTGTTAATTATCTGTGAGCTTTAGATGTGGTAGTAGGTGTAGTTTTGAACTTTTGAGAGAGCTATTTCCCCTTGCTTGAAGCCTTTATGCTGAGATAGGCTAATTGCCTCCTGAGTTTAGCACCTAACTCACAGATATGGAAGTGTCATTGGTTTTCTCACTTCTCTCTTGGAAAGAAAGCGAATACATTGTTGAGCTATTCCTCTGATACATTATACTTCATGTGTTTATACTTCAAATCAAGAGGTAACTATTGTGATTAAGCATTCAGTAACAAGTTGTTAATATCTTTAATACAATCTTGCAGTTTTACAGTTGTATGAATGTAAAGGAGGGTTGGGATAAATCCACCGACCAAAGCAATGTATTTAGCAATGCAGTTCATAATATTGGTCATTCATTGTTCTCTTTTAATGAATGACCAAACAAACTTTTTGAAATAGACATAGGGTAGATAGGAGAGAGTTGGTAGAGTGAGCTGCAGATTCTGCAAGCCTTCCGGTTTGCACTGTTCATTCCTTCGCTCTCCTGGTCCCATCTCCTGTTTCAGGTCTTAAAAGAGTGCAATATGTGTCAACATAAAAATAGAACTGCACAAGAAATGTGGTGAAAGCCATGCCAAAACAAGCAGTAAACGGAAAAGATTTCAGCACGTTTATCTCCAGGTCCTGCCAGAATTAACCACATGCCACACATGTTGGCAGGGAGATCAAGAATGATATTGATTGTGAGTGGAGCCTTGACATCTGCACAGTGGATCAGATGAGATACAATAGACAGTAGACTGTGATCCCCATCCATCTTGCCATCTAGCTGCCCTATAAAAAGATTAGGCAAAATTTCAGGAAATCTTATACCTTCAGGCAGGGAAGAATAGGACTTCTGAAAAAATGATTGCCCTCAGTGACTAAACAAAAATAATCAGATATCTTAACTCTCTGGTTAGCAAGCAGACCACATTGAAGCCATAGCCATTGAATTGCAGTAAACCAGTTCAAGCATTT
Organism: Micropterus dolomieu; assembly: GCF_021292245.1. NCBI lineage: Eukaryota > Metazoa > Chordata > Actinopteri > Centrarchiformes > Centrarchidae > Micropterus > Micropterus dolomieu. Next base: position 14,740,377 of record NC_060153.1, on the reverse strand, counting down.
CAGGCTATACTATTAGAATATGATTATCATTATACCATATCAATATTCCCATGATTAGCTGTTTTGTCAACTATGTCTTTAAAAAAGCTTTACATTGAAAAAAAGGATTTAATAGTCACCAGTAAACTCTTAACATATGCTTCTTATCTGCTGGCTTTTACAGTCATGGTCAGCCTTGCTTCTAGTGTAGCATCAGAAAAGCTTTGATTAGTAGTTGGCTGTAAGCTGTACACAAAGGATGTGTTGATCAACCTGTTGGCTAGCTAATTTTTTTTCAAAAAATAATCAGCAAATTAGAATTTGTTGGGAAATTACTTCCAGATGGAATATTGACGCCAGTGATGTAAATGCAGTTTTGACTTGTGTAGCCCTGCTGATATCCAGTGGTTCGGCATCAAAATGTATAGTAAGTAAGAAGATGTAGTCAGTTAATCTACATGTGGTATATGAGACTAAGTTGACTGCTAAATTACTGAAGTTGGAGGAAGAAATCATAAAGAAACCCCCCCACAAATATTGCTGTGTTTTATTTACCAGGGCAAAATAAGGATTCTTGGTTGTAACTTTGTAGCAAACTTTTGACCCAGATGGATTTTGTTTGAGAGACTGAGTACACTCCAACCAAAATTGTTACTTTGGTACCAGCACAGACCTAATGATATCTGAAACATACCATATAAGTTGTGTGTTATGGCCAGTGGTTAGCTCATGGTTTACCAGAATTTTGCAGGAGCAAAGCCTGGTTAAACTCTGAAAATGCAGTGCAGGTGCACACATTGCACACATTTATGATGTTCAGAAACTGTTGCTGTGTCAAGTAATCTTTTCAAAGAATAACAACCATCAAGGGAACATACCTGAGGATAACTGTCATTGTGATTATCCTAAATATTATGCTGCGAGCCTTAACCTTTAATTAAGTTGCTCACACCCTCACCCTGCTTGACCCCTTATCCAGGGCCAGGCTGTTTTAGCAATCCAACAGTAAAGCTACGCCACACAACACATAGTGATCTGCAGTAAAACCATGTAGTGAAATACCATACTCATAACTCAGTGTCCACTACCCGATTAGCCAAGACAAGGCCAATTTGTACTTTGAGCTTGAACCTCAACAAAACTGCTATCGAAAAACGCATGTGGACACTCCTAAAATGTCATAGTGGCAGATGAAGATTTTAAAAATTGCCTGTAAAAATAAAGAGTGTCATGATATTATCAGCTGTAGGATGTAGGTATTGACAGGGAGTCAGAGTATAGGGCTGAATAGATTGGGTATCGCTTTTACATCTGTGTTTAGGAGGTTATCGCAGAAGGGCAGCAAAGAGGTGTTTCTGAGAGTATGGTTATTCATCATGGAGGACTACTGAAAGAAACAAGACTTTTTACCTTGATGATTTAACATGATAATTAAAAGAAAATTAAAAAGTCACCCTAGGCAACATGTTAATTATTTATTTATTTATTATTATTGTTTAGTTTTATTATTCCTGACAAATCTCTTTGTGTTTTTAATAATTCTAAATTGTCTTCTGGCTTTAATTTTTTTTTCAGATTTTGTTTGTTGTCTAACTAGAGCTGTACTGGCACAGTACATGATTTTGACTCAGATCTACATTAATATAAATGCAAATAAATAGAGACATCTTTGAAGATTTTTTTCATTCAGAAAGTGTGAACTCAATACATAGAAATTATATCATATATTGCAAGTATTTATGTCTTTATTAGTAGTATGTAGCATACATTTTATCTCATCATCACTGTAAAATCAGAACAAATACTAAATAATGAGGTGAGAACAGACCATGGAACAAAGCCCTAGAGGTTTTGTGAGCAAATGAATCTTCCCTCTTGTATGAAGAAAGTTAGCAATTATTATTGCTATTTTAAGAACTGAAATAATAATTCCATTGCCAGACCTGCTATTTGCAGGCATTGTCTCATTCCTCTTGATTACATGTCTTTTCTCAAATATTCTCCAATGTACTCATACTTTTTGCATCTCATTCTGAAACCTGAGGTACACACAAAAAAGATATATAACTCAATAAAGGAGAGGGAAAAAGTCAAAAAGCATAATATGACCTCTTTAATGTTCACAGAAGTTGCAAAATGTGATAAAGGAAATTATTTAAAGAGGTCATATGCTTTTCCCTTTCCTATATCTATATCTTGTTTTATTCATGTAATGATTGCAAAAAGCCCAAAGTCCACCCCAAAGTCCCCCCACCTCCCACAGAAAACACTGCTCTGAACTGCCTGAAAACAGCTTGACTGTATTCCAGCCTTTACTTCCATAACCTACCTATATATGTCATAATGCCCGCCTATCGGCTAGTGTGGCAAGACTAAACATGAAATTCAAATATTGTTATGTACCCTCCAGTCAGTTAATGGACATAAAGTTGTTACTGTTAAGTAGAGACAATCCACAGTTAAAACATTTGAAAGTTGTCAGTCTCGAACATGTACAGCTGAACCGAAGCCATTTTACCGGCTGAAGTGGCTTTGTTTTGGATTACACTACCTTGCTTGTCAGGACCCACCCTACTCTGCTTCTGATTAGCTAGTAGTCCTTACCTAGGTACTGCGCATGTGCAACTCCCAACAAAGATCGAATAGAAGTGAGATGCTTCCGAGTGTTCAAACCAGAGGGTGAAAAGAGGTGCTGCAGCAATGTGCAGTATGACATAGTGTTTTCTGAAAATTAAATGGAAACCTATTCTGGTACAACCCCTAAATAAAATTATGAACCTGAAAATGAGCATAATATGACCTCTTTAAATTGTTATACAGTAGTTGTTACATGTATATGAATTGTTGTTATTGATAACAAAGCTCAGACTTTAAATCAAGTCAACAAAAAGCACAGATGTGTGTTAAGAGAGTTCCACATGTGTTTGAAGTTGTACTGTAAGGCCAGTTGGTGAGTCTGGTGGCCAGCTGGTGTGTGTGTGTGTGTGTTTGTGTGTCACTAAAAGTTAGCATGATAAAGTTAGCTTTTAAATCCCTGAACAAATTACCAGACTAACCAATATTAAGCAGCAAACCTGCATCTCAAAGATTTATTTACTTTAGGTAGATCCCCACTGCTTGGTAGCTATCCAAACAGATGAAGCCAACAAGCCACGCAAGTCAATAACAGCCAAATGATTAAGTACTGATGACGTTTCTGCTGAGGATATAGATTTAATAAAAAGTACTAAGCGATCTTGATTATGGCTAATTTAACCAATATGGAATAAAGGGTTTACATACATGGGTTGCAGTTGGCAAGATGGCGCCAGTGTGTGCGGCGAATCGTCTGCTCAGTGTTTTCTTCACTGTTGTTTTGTTTTTCTGTGTATGCCGCAGAGATGTCTCGGCCTTATTTGTGTATGATCGCCAAGCTCTTCTCAACATCCGAGCCTCAGTGGAATCGTTGCTTCCAAAATACTATCTGGGAGACCAAACTTCAAATCTCCCTCCCTTCTTATCCAGTATACCTATAGGCTTGAGGCGCTTGCCCAGTGCCCAGTGCCTATTCCCGTAAGAAGACGGGGTAAGCGGGGAAGTGTACTGTTGAGATCCAAAGCCTACCTGATGCCCACTGATGCAATCAATCCTCGCCTCTGGAGCGATGGATGGTACCGTCGCTCCGCTGTCTACTCACCGGACTTTAGAGGCCGGTGGATCCGGCATATTACTCCCACTCAAACTGATGTCTGCTACCCATCGATCGAGGCTCCCGTACCCCGGCGGATGCGGGCGGGGGAGGCGGCGTGAACCACGAGAAACTTCGGTCACTAGGCCGTGCCTCATCATCAGCCTGCAGGTAGCTTGTCCTTCGCATGGCCCTGATCAACGCTAGATCACTAGCAAACAAGACGTTCCTGCTCAATGACTTCTTCACCTCTCGGGAGTTGAATTTTATGTTCTTGACGGAAACCTGGCTCCATGCTGGTGAGTCTAGCCCTTTCTCAGAACTTCTTTCTCCCGACTGTACTTTTCTCAGCTCCCCACGGACCACTGGGAGGGCTGTATTTAAATCCTCATTCCACTGCCGACAGACTCCTAAAGACATCTTTGCTAGCTTCGAACTGCAACTTTTTGTGTTCAACCATCCTTTTCCTGTGTTGTGTGCGGTTTTATATCGCCCTCCGAAGTTCAAAAAGGACTTTATAACTGACTTTGCAGAGTTTCTGGCGGTGATTGTGTTAAAATATAATCGTCTTCTTATTGTTGGTGATTTTAATATTCACGTATGCTGTGAAAACAATCCTTTGGCCAAAGATTTTAGGAATCTTATTGACTTATTCAATCTTAACCAGTCAGTGACCGGCCCAACACATTAAAAAGGTCACACATTGGACCTTGTACTGTCGCACGGTCTCTGTGTCCATATTAAGGAAATCTGTAACACCGGTATATCCGATCACCTTCCTGTTCTGTTTACTGCTACCATCCCATGCTCCAGGATCGTAGCTTGTCATCGTACTCGTCTTCAGCGTGCGATCAACCCTTCAACTATGCTGCAGTTTGCAAATGCTTTTAAAGAATCTAAACTCTGTAACTTGGATGGTGGCTGTGGTCTCAGTGCTGAGGAGCTCATTTCCTCCTTTGGCTCTACCTGCACTGATATCCTGGACTCTGTTGCTCCTTTTAGAATTAAACTGCTAAAGCCATCCTCAGAACCATGACTAAATAACACAACCCGCTCTCTTAGGCGTACTTGTAGACAAGCTGAAAGGAAATGGAAAAAAGATCAGCTCCAGGTCTCCCTAGAAATTCTGAGAGACTGCCTTGCAAACTATCAGAGAGCTGTAAAAATCGCTAAAACTAAATTTATATCCAACATTGTCTCCAACAATAATCATAGGCCCCAGGTTTTCTTCAAAAATCTAAACTCCCTTATAAATCCTAGTGATGCAGCTCAAATTGTGCCCACACTTACATTATGCGAAGATTTTAAAACATTTTTTATTGGAAAGACATCTGTGCTTAGATCTTTACCAACCCCCTCTGCCATAGACCCTTCAGTTCCTCCTATAATCACTCTGTATCACATAAACCTGTATCACTCTCCTCACTATCTTAAGATAGTTCAGAGTCTGCGGCCTACAAATTGTCCCTCAGATATCCTTCCCTCTTGTCTTCTAAAGGACATTTTTAATACTGTTGGGTCCAGCATTCTTATTTTAATAAATACATGTCTGAGCACAGGATGTGTCCCAGCTGTTTTAAAACATGCTGTAGTGCAGCCTCTTATCAAAAAATCTGATCTGGATCATGACGTTCTCTCTAACTTCAGGCCTATTTCCAAACTACCTTTTCTCTCAAAAGTGTTGGAGAGAATAGTCTTGAACCACATTCCTCGACAACCATGGCATCCAGGAGAAGTTCCAGTCTGGCTTTAAACCACATCATAGTACAGAAACAGCTCTTTTAAGGGTTTTTAATGATCTCCTTTTAACAGTGGACTCAGGCAACTCTGCTGCTGGTGCTTCTAGACCTGACTGCCGCCTTTGACACTGTGGATCACACAATCCTTTTATCTCACCTTGAACACTGTGTAGGTATCAAAGGTATTGTCTTGAAATGGTTTCAGTCATACCTGACTGATAGGACCTTCTCTGTTCATTTAGCTGAACACTCTTCGTCAGCTGCTCCTCTCACCTGCGGGGTCCCTCAAGGCTCTATTTTGGGCCCTATCCTCTTCTCACTGTATATGTTGCCACTGGGTTCCATTTTCCAGAAACATAACATCTCCTATCACTGTTTTGCTGGTGATGTCCAAATCTACTTACCTATAAAATCCATAACCAAAGAGTCTGTGCAACCATTGTTAGACTGCTTAAAGGAGGTAAAAACCTGGATGGAGTTAAACTTCCTCACTCTGAATGAAAATAAAACAGAGATCATCACGTGTGGAGGTTTAGACGTACTGGGTGACCCTTTTGGCACTTTGGGCCCCTTAGCCTCCCAAAATCGATCGTCTTTTAAAAATCTTGGTGTTATTTTTGACACCTCATTCACGTTCAGTGCAGTCGTCAAGACCAGCTTCTTCCAGTTAAGACTTCTAGCTAAAATAAAGTCCTATCTTCCTCCCAAAGACCTTGAAAAAGTCATCCATGCTAATTCATTATACATGGGTCTAAATCGCCTCCAGTTAGTCCAAAATGCAGCTGCTCACTTTTTAACAAAAACAAAAAAGCGTGAACACATAACGCCTGTCTTGGCCTCCCTCCACTGGCTACCTGTCCATTATAGAATAGATTTTATTGCTTGTTTTTAAGGCCTTAAATGGTCTGGCGCCACCTTATCTAGCTGATCTCTTATGCCACCATTCTCCAGTAAGAACACTGAGGTCAACAAATCAGCTGCTCCTGGATGTCCCAAAATCAAAGCTTAAAAATAAGGGCGATAGAGCCTTTGCAGTGGGTGCCCCCATCCTATGGAACAACATCCCCATGTGTATTAAAGCTGCACAGACCCTACAAACGTTTAAATCGCTGCTTAAGACGCACCTATTTGCAGTAGCGTTTAACCTTCGTTAACCTGTTTTCTGATGTTTGAAAGTGTTGTTGTTTTGTTTCACTTTGGTTGTAGTAATTTTTATGTATTTGACATCAACCCTGTTCAGCACTTTGGTCAACTGTTGTTGTTTTTAAATGTGCTATAGAAATAAAATTAACATAGACATTGACTTCTTTACAAAAGAACCTATAAGCAAATAAACACAAGGACCCATAATGCAATAACGGTTCATATCGGAGTTTACAACCTCTAGGTCAAGAGGTCCACCACCAGACACCTTTTAAAGTGTGTCTGCTATGATGAATATTTTGTTTAACATGTTTTTCCCACATAAAAAGTTCTGATACTTGTGTTCTGACAACTTTACTAAAGTCAAAAAGAACAGGACACTAACTACATATACTTTTCATCTCACCTTTCTCTCTTTTCTTCTAATCTCAAAAGCACAGGCAGAATCTAAATCATTCTCAGCCACACCAACAGTTAGCTTATACCTGAACTCATGTTGAAATAGGCTGTTTTGCGCGACCAAAACAAGAACTCCCCACTCAGGTTCAGGCCCCGATTTCATGTTGATCATGGAGTCATAATATAAATATGTAATATAGTTGTCTAACACACCACTTATTCAGTATGTTTAAGTAATATATATAATAAGCTATCAAAGATGGATTAAGCCCAATTTTCAAAAACTGCCACTGCTACTGTTTACCTTTGTTAAAAATAAGATTATGTCACTTACAGTACTATACAGTAAAACTGTGGGAAGCCATCCCAAGAGTATAAGTAATTTAGTGACTTGAGAAGAATGTCAAACTTTTACCAATCCTTTGTGAGCCCGACATTTTAATAGGAGTACCTCTAGAACACATTTTGGATGACCTTAACCTTTTAAACGCAGACACACTTCATGTTCAGCAAAATATGTTACTGTCAAATTATGATGAACTATTGCAGTCATATTATAATCCAACAATCATAATCACAGTTGTGTGCATACATTTTGCATCTACATGGCCTATTTAAATGTTCATCACAATACAACCATTAGTGTGTTTAAAGCAGAATCTGTGACGCGTTAGATTAATGTCTGAGTCTTACCAATAATGTAATTTACATTTCACAGAATGTAATCCTGGTTTTGCAGAAACACATAAGATGGCTCAATAATCTGTTACTTTGAGAGAAAGCATGGTATAACCTTAAAAATGAAGTTAAAGTTGTTGGCAATTTTAAAACAAGGTGGATTTGAAAATCCATTAAACATAAACACATCTTTGTGTGTAGGGTAAATTGTCCGAAAAACAATGGCCTGCAGCCTCTGGTCTACAAATGGGAGAAATAAACAAACATTGTTTCTCTTTGAGGAACAGAATTCCCATAGCATATGATTGCATATTTACATACTTGACATCTCTGAGAAAGTTCATGCAAAAACAGGTGGATAGACTTCGGGAAACAAAACTTTAGATGAGCAGTACAGCATTAACTAACATTTATTAAGCACTCATTTGTTTGGCTTAATGGATGAACAAAACCTTTGAGACTTTGAATATGATAACTTTCTCTTTTAGGGCCTCACTGAACACAGTGACACATGAGAGTTTTCCAGCCTTCTTGAGGAAGAGGAGAAAGTGGAAAAGCACACGGTAATAACAAATGTAGTGGCTAAGTCGCTTGAGATTAATACCCCCATAAGCATGAGAATGAGTGATCACAATTTAAGGAATGCAATTAATCAGTGCAACAAGGGTTATTGAAATAATAAAATGGATGAAACTATTGTTAATCATTCCTCTGTCCTCACTGGCTGAGCAGACATGTTTCCAAGCTTCATAAACAAGCCAGTAGTAAGCACATAGAACAATTTCCAACAATAGTAATAATGAATACATGAAGAAGAGCATTGTTTAAAACCAACACATCATAAAAATCCTTCATTATATGAAACTAAGCAACAGATGACCCTCATTGCTTTGACAGTGTACACTTTTCAATATAATTTTTATGTATGGAATATCAGCTGCATGCAAAATTATATTAGATGTGACTTGCTAAAAAAACATTGATTGCTCCAGCTTACTCTATTCACCATTAGGGAAATGAGCTTGATTAATACTACAAAAAGACGTATATGATGAACAGTCAGTGAATCAAAGCCATGTGGGGAGGAGACATGACAAAACTTAATCAATGATCAAGATTAAGGATAAAAAAAGTTATCCCACTTAAAGATACTTTCTCATTTGCCCAATTGTTAAGGTATGGCTTTCATATTAGGCAGGAAAGACGCTTTGAACAGAGCTGTGGAGCCAGACAGAATTTGCAACAACAATAAGTTAGACTATTACTGCACTACAGACAACTCGGAACTCCAAAGTTCCATCTAACCTACCTATTTCCATCTCACTTCATGAAGAGGTTGTCTGACGTCACGCAATAATGACAACACCCATGAAAGTGCACATTGTAAATGGTAAAGCATCGACAATATGGGAACATAAAGTATATTTGCCAGTATTTGAATGAGGTAATACATACTATAATATAGCAAAACCTGTTTTGTATGCTAATGTCAACATATGTTGGAAATTTTAGCTGGTTACAGTAAACTATCTCTGAACGTCATCTTCTCTGTACAAAAGCTATTCAGGAAACATTAAAATGTCTAAAAGTTTGAAAACAGTCGGAAAATACAACATTTACAAATCATACAAATCACTGTAGCTAGACAGGACCACCGTTAACGAGTAATGTATAATTGTTTCACTTATTTTCATAAAAAAGCCATAGTTTTATTTAACACCAAAGGCAGTGCTGAGGTGGCATGGCGGTCCACCCACTCGGTGACGCCGGCCTCGACGTTGCTATTTTGGTGCGACGAGGCAAGCGATCGTTAAGCTACAAGGATGATACCTTCAGGCTAACGTTGAGCTATCAGGTAGCTAACAGTAAGCGAATGTGTAGCTGACATGCGGTCTGTCCCTGGATCAGCCGACCAGGGAGACCCCATGTGTCCACAATACACCACATTAGCTGCGGCTAATGACATCTAGCAACCGGTTTCATTGCTGCTGGCTGACCCTCATCGGTCAGAGCGGACCACTGGTAAACTATAGGCTGAAAAAAAGCTGTGTGTGAAGTCTTGTTGCTCCTTTTGTGGAAGTTGTTGAATAAATGCTGTTTGTGCCTGTCTCAGTCAAACCAGCCACACCAAGCACACATTTCCCACACTGTGTGAGCCAGCTGCCGTTAGCCAAGTGGCTAATCTGAAGCTTGAAGCTCAAAGCAACAAGCAGTATACTTTGTTCACGATCAGAGGTTCCTTCACACACCCCTCCACAGTCCCTCCTCCTGCATCCAGAGGTGTGTGACAGGCTGTGTTGTGCGCTGTACATGTGTGATGTACGGCATCAAGTGTGTGCCAACATGTTACGCACGGCAGGCGACAGTGACGCTGGGGAGAATTGTGTTTCTTGTAAACTACATGACCTAGTGTTGCACTTTACAGACAGCTGCTCTTGAGATTATGAAGAAAGCTGCTGTTTCTCACTTAACCCACATTGTGTGAGCCAGCTGTGTGTTAGCCAAACGGCTAACAAGCAGCCTAGGCTTACTGCAAAGCCAGTCGAGTGCCGCGATGAGCCCCTGCCTCCCTCCCCTCACCAGGGGAGTGGCATAACACGGACAGGCTGCAACTGGCCGGATGGCTTTCATGCAGTCTGGCTCCGATGCCACAAGCAGAATATTCCTCCTTGGCCCGCCCCTGTCTCTACGAAGTCAGTGGCCGCCGTCACACTGCGTGGACCGGCTGCAGCTGGCCGTGCGGCCTTCATGCAGCCTGGCTCCGATGTCGCAGGCAGATCATTTCCTCTGTTGCCTGTCCCTGCCCTCCCCCCCTCATCATGGGAGCTGCATGGTAACGGGCCCATGGGTGTGGCTGCCCCACCTCATGCAGCCCCCCCCGGCGACTGTGTCTGCATCTGCCTCCCTCCCCCCACCGGGAATCCCCCTCAAGTGGCGTAGCGCGGAGGGCCCTGGTGGAGCGAGTACCGCCCTGCCGTCAGATTGACTCGCACATACTTACCTCCTGTATGGCGGCGTGTGTTGGCGCCCATGACCCTCCGTTCCCCCCACCAGGTACTAAGCTCTCATGTTCAGTGGAACACGGAGGCTGAAGCGTACTTTCACGTTCCCGTCATCCCTGAACACAGGAAGTTCCTGTGGTTCTCCTTCCGGGGTGTCCAGTACCAGTACAACCGCCTGACGTTTGTTTTCTTCAAGTGTGTCAAGGTGGCTCTTGAGCCACTGCGGCGGTTGGGCATTAGGGTCCTGTTTTATCCGGACAATATGCTGCTACGAGGCGGTGGTACAGACGGCCGAGCTTGTCGCACACCTGTCTCACCTGGGTTTTCACAGTGAACTGGAAGAAGAGCGCTTCTCTCCCCTCCCAGAGGCTCACCTACCTGGGTGTGGTACTTGATTTCTCTCTCTGGAGAGCGCGGCTCTCTCAGAGAAGAATGGAGGCTCTGGTGGAGCTGCTCCGCCGTGTTGTCGCACAGACAGTGGTGACAGCTCTGTCGATCATGAGGCTTCTGGGCCTCATGTCGGCTGCTCACGTGGTGGTCCCCCTGGGCCTCCTGCACATGAGGAGGTTGCAGCGGTGGTTCATCCACCTGCATGTCGACCCGGTGAGGCAGAGACGGCACCTGATTGCTTTCATCCCTCCAGTTGCTCATGGACAGGGGGCTGGCGTTCAGTATGGTTAAAACCTACGCTGCTGCCATCTTGTCCTGACATGAGGACTTCGGGAACAGGACTGTGTTCTCCAAACCCCTGGTGAAGCGTTTCCTTAGGGGGGTGCGGAGACGCAGGTCGGTAACGTGGCTTGTTGCCCCACAGTGGGATTTGGCGCTGGTTATACGCGCGTTGACCCAAGCCCCGTTTGAGCCTTTGGAGGCTGTTTATGCACTACAGGGAGCGGTCCAAGGGACTTCCCCTGTCGGTGCAGTGCCTGTCTCACTGGCTGTGCGATGCCATTTCCCAGGCTTACACGTCTGCCGGTGAATCTCCCCCTCAGTGGCGTTGCACGGTGGGATGACCGTGGACAACATCTGCACGGCGGCCTCCTGGTCGTCCCCATGCTCTTTCGTCTGTTTCTACATGCGGGATATCTCCCGTCTCTCTCTGACTCACTCAGTACTGAGTGTTTTGGCTGAGTGATTCTCCTTGTGAGTGTGTGGTGTGCCACAGGACAGTGTGGGGGGGCGGCCACTGCTTACTTGGCCCTGCCTTGTGCGCAGCTGATGCGGTTTCTGTCGTGACCCCGCCTGCATCTGTACAGCTACAGGGCCCCCCACCCAGTTTCCCGACTTATGCATGGGTCGGCCCTTGGCCTCCCGTTTCGTGCCATCGGTGCTCGTGTGCACGCCGACACCGATGCCGTGGGCAGCGAGCGACTGGGTGGCTTGTTATGGCTCTGGGCAGGTGAGTTTGTGCTTGGTGGTACTGTATGGGCCAGTGAGGCGTAGACTCATCCTACTTCACCTCTAACCCAATAGCGATAGCCTTAGAGGGCTGCACCTATACTCAACAGTATGTAACCCCGGTTGGTAGCTTCATTACAAAAAGACCTCATATAGACGTGTGAGACAAGTGTGTAAAAAAAGTAAAATATGATTCATATTTTAACATGTTTTTTCCACGTAAGTAAAAAAACAAATCTGCAAAGGGGCTGGAGGAGCAGTGCACATCTGGTTAGCGTTAGAGGAAACACTGGAGAGATTTCGCTATAGCCTTCATGTTTGAGCGTCACTCAGACACAGACTCAGATGAGGAATATGTTGGGCACCAAAATCGGTGACTAGCACATGTATTAAAAGGGTACATGTAGTTCATGTAGCATCTTTTTTTTGTTTATGTTGCTTGTAACTGGCAGTGGCTGACACAGCGTTAGTGGTTGTGAAACAATACCTGCTACAATGTTACAGTATGTTCACATCGACACATTGTTATTATGTAGTAGATAGTAGAGGTATACAGAGATCATCATTATCTGTCTCTCTTTAACCAACAAAATTATGTCATTGTCTCTGTATTCTGGTAGATGACCGGACATGGGTGTGGTATATGCAGGAAGTCATGTTAAATCAGGCTAATGTTATATTTCCTAATCTAATATTCATTGGCATTACATTTTTTTTGCCTTCAAAGCATCACATTGAGTTAATAGTTACTGCACTTTTCATCCCTCCCTCTCTCTTTTTTATTTTTATTTTTTAACTAAACTTAGTTTTATGAACTGTTTGAACCCCACCACCATTGTCCCAATATCACCAGTCCACCTCTCTGTCCCACTGCACTCCTCAAAGTTTTCAACCATTTTGCGCTGAAAGAGGCTCCACATGCAGTGAAATGGTCAGAAATAGCAGAAAGGCCTCACTGAAGGTAGAAGTTCCACAGCAATGTAAATGTAGAAATTACCGCCAGAGGATCCACTATGAGCATTTAGCATTTAGTCAAACTCTACATGCACCTGTTCTTCACTCAACAACTTGCATTGGGTTTGCAATTGAATGATGATTATTATTAAGGTGAATAAATAGATTATACCACAAAATCTACACAGGTTTTCAGTCCACCTGTTCCAAAAGCAAGATGACTGTCAGGAAACCAGTGACAGTCCTGACACAAGTATGAAGGGCTTGGTTTATTATTTGAAACTGTTAAAGTAAGGGGAAAATAAGGAAACCGAAACAATGGAGCGTGACAAGATTCAAGTGGGAACATCACATCTGTATACAATCCACACACTCATTTATCAATTCACATTGTATGCTATTCCAGTGACCCAGAACTGTCCAATCATTATCTGTGCATAGAAATATCTTTTCAAAGCTGGGAACCAAGACTAATCTCTGATGTCAAACCGGTGTACAGCCTTAAGCTGTTCAATAACATTTTTTTTTTGGAGAGTTAAGTATTTTATCTTAATGTTTACAACATTAGGAGCTATCCATTATAATAGGGCTCTTAGTTTACCCCAGTTTGCAAAGAAACATCCTGCTGTACTGCAAGGACAATATAGCCCTAACATATCCACTGGAGATGAAAGCTTTAAATGTTGGAATTCAGTGCTCTTTACCATTTATGCTTTAAATATGCCTAGCACAGATGGGCTCTTTTGAGTAGTGGTACTGTACAGCTGCTTAAATCCTTGACAAGTTAAATGGTCTGAGATTGCCGACAGAAAAGTAGCACTAAACTGAAATGTCATTTAATTTCTTTTCAATGGAACAGAGACAGCATGAGAATGTGACAAAATACGTTTGCTCACCACTTGCACTTGTCATTCACATTACACCATTTAAGTTTACAAGTGTTTAACTTTATATTTTACCATTACTTGTGTGTGTCTGTGCACCACTTACTGTCCCGAGATGTTTGTGTTTGCATTATGTTACAGCTCACAGCTAAGCATATGATAAATTAAAGTTAGTTTCAGCGACCTTTTATGAAGTTGCAAATTTGAACATGGATTAATTGTTTTTCTGTGTTAATACTTACCGTTGTCCTGAGGGGAGAGATGTGGCTGTGCTGCTACAAACACGTGCCTTTTGTTAGCACTACCACGAGTTAGTTTGAGTGAGTTATTTTTCTCAAGTCCTTTTGTTTGTTTTGTTTGAGCTACATGTGTTCTGCAGATCACTGTAAATAAAATCATCACCTCTGAGAACACAAGATGCAGAAGTAATATGCTTTTGAGAAATGCTTTTATTAACAATCCAATTTGCATATTGAATTAATACTTCTTTAAAACATATAATTGAGAAATTCTGATAAACCGCAGGACTTTCTAAATTAATGTTAGTACTTCCAAACTACAATTAATAGTATAACATTTTTAACATTACATGCACGATTCATGTGTCACAAAACTTTATGAAATATTTTACAAATTTAAAACACTTGAAACATCAATGTATCATGGCCAAAAAACATATTTTCCTGCTGTTGTCCCAAACACTAATCACCGTTTAATTGAATACGAATAATACATTTAAATATAAGGAAAAATGTATGCTGACTGAGAGTGTTTTGCATAATTGCCAAGATGGGGAAACAAGTTAACACACACATGCTGAGTGGGCTGACTGAGAAAGCCTTTGTCTTGTGGGCAGCAAGTTTCACTATTTTCATGACTATTATCATGTCAGGATTGTTTACACCTACGTTATTCTTTTCTTCAGATGCTACTAGTGGTTTATGGTTACATATCCGTTAAAGACAACTCCTCATTACTGTGTTCATCTTGATATGTTGTCATTACATTTTCGTCAGTGTTATTCTAACAAATTTCGTCAGTTATAATCACCACCAGACCTGTTTTGTGATGAATTGCAAGAGGATGCTAGAAACATAGGTTCCTCTTGTTTAAACCAAAAAAGGACTTATTATGAGTAAACTCTTTATGTTTACTCATAATAAAAGCAAAATACTGCTGATCCAATATCCAATACCAGGCAACACACAATACAGCTATTGCTATTAATGACTTACAGGTACTTGACTCAGCCAGACAATGAGCCATCATTACAGAAATGGTAACAGTGTGTACCGAATAGACTTTCTTCACAGCAGATATTTTGACATGTCTTAACAACTTTAATGATGGCCCTGTTCCAATGAAGTGCTCCAGAAAGAAAATCCAGAGAGCCAACATGCATAATACCAGGGCTCTGAAACGTGCAAATCAAAATGGAATACAGCTATGTAAATTAATTACACATGGACTTGTCCTACTACGACATGTCAAAATGTCTGCCGTGAAAAAGGTCTTTTGTGCATGCTGGTGGACTTGGCTTACTGGGGCACTTATTAGAATTGAGTCATCATTAATGTTATAACACCTGTGTGTTCCAATGACAAGTTAAAATGTCTGCTATGAAAAAGGGCTATTGGATGCCTGTATAGCCAATATCCTTTGGTAGGGCAGCCATCGGCGGATGGATTTTTTAAAATTACCCAAACGCTAGCAGTCACTCTGTTATAACATTAAAGGTTTGGTGAGCTCATTAAACCTTGAACTTCATAGAAAGGTGCATCCAATCCAATGAGAAAAGGGGTTTAAGGTGGCCAATTGCAAGTTGCTGTTCTCTTTGACTCTCTTCTGAAGAGTGGCAACATGGGGGCCTCAAAACAACTCAAATGACCTGAAAACAAAGGTTGTTCAAGGTCAAGGTCAAAGTTTATTTATATAGCACGTTTACAAACAGTCACTACTACAAAGTGCTGTATAGATACAGAGAACAGCATAAGATAAAAAGCATAATAAATAGCCGAATAAAACCCTTCTAAAACAGAATATGCCAATTGTTCAACGTTATGGTTTAGGGGAATGCTACAAAAAGCTATCACAGAGATTTAAGGTGTCAGTGTCCACTGTGAGGAACATAGTGAGGAAATGGAAGACCACAGGCACAGTTCTTATTAAGGCCAGAAGTGGCAGGCCAAGTAAAATATCGGAGAGGCAAAGGCGAAGGATGGTGAGAACGGTCAAAAACAGCCCACAGACCACATCCAAAGACATACAACATCATCTTGCTGCAGATGGTGTCCCTGTGCATCGTTCAACAATTCAGCACACTTTGCACAAAGAGAAGCTGTACATGAGAGTGATGTGGAAGAAGCCTTTTCTGCCCACACGCCACAAACAGTCACTTGAGGTATGCAAATGCACATTTGGACAAGCCAGCTTAATTTTGGAAGAAACTAAGATGGAGTTATTTGGTCATAACAAGGGGCGTTATGCATGGCGGCAAAAGAACACAGCATTTCAAGACACTTGCTACCCACAGTAAAATTTGGTGGAGGTTCCATCATGCTGTGCGGCTGTGTGGCCAGTGCCAGTACTGGGAGTACTGTTAAAGTTGAGGGTCGCATGGATTCTACTCAATATCAGCAGATATTTGAGAATAATGTAGGGGAATCAGTCACAAAGTTGAAATTAAGCCAGGGCTGGGTATTTCAACAAGACAACAACACAAAACACTGCTCAAAAACTACTCTGGCATTTATGCAAAGGAACAAGTACAATGTTCTGGATGGCCATCCCAGACCCCAGACCTGAATATCATTGAAAATCTGTGGGGTGATTTGAAGCGGGCTGTCCATGCTTGGCAACCATCAAACCTAACTGGACTGGAGATGTTTTGCAAGGAGGAATGGTGCAAAATACCTTCATCCAGAATCCAGACACTATTATATGCATTTTAACTGCAAAAAGGACATTTTTTTTTACAGTGATCGTTCAACTGGTGTAACTGTCAAGTGAATATGGTGAAAATTTGGGATTTAAAAATGTTGGAACTTTCTTAAGGCTTTGAGGCTCTGTTCAGTCGCAGTACTTCAAAGCAACAATATTTTTTAATTTACAAGTAGTTACAAGTTCATATAACATTAACCTATTCAGGCACCAGAAGGTACACAGGTATCACTCTTGACAGATGAAGCTGTGGAAGCTCCTGTAGGTATTATGCTGTAGCAGGTCTAAAGCTATGTATGCTTTTTAATAAATTTATGAGAATACCCAATTATGAATTTTAATATTCAGAAAATATTAATCCATAAATCTCTCGTTTCGGGGCACCACCGGAGTTGTTATTAACCCAGAGTCTCCGGACCTCTGGGTAACATTTTAATAATTATACAATTATTCCTAGTGATCAGTTAGTTAATAATCGCTCAATTATCTTAAATCAGTCAGTCAGTCTCATATGGAAGGGGTAAATTCTCTTGGCAGAGACTTAGAAATTGGCAACACACACAATTCCTTGGTTACAGTGAATTTATTAACTAATTAAGGTGAGAATGGAGAATGGAGGTCTATTGTGGGAGAATTTGACTCATCCGAAAGCTAATGAAAGCAATTAGATGATAACTTGGTTAAATTTGTCTAGGAGTTTCAAGGATTACATATACTGGATTAACCAACTATTGGACATCACTGACCACAGAATGCATTGTTTTGCCTTACGGTAGGTCGGCGGCCTGCCTTGGCCTGTTGCACGGGTCCCACGCTAGCTGCCCGATTCCTGGCTTTTTGCTAGGGAATTCTCCGGGGTTCTCCGTGTCTGGAATGAAGAAAAACCCTCAAGGGTTGGCCGTCCTCCGTCTGGCAATTCGGCTGTTCTTCAGGGGTCCTTTGTTGCCGCTGGCGAGACCACGTGGCTGGGTCTGACCTCGGTGAAGTTAGCTCGACGAATAAAGCTTAAAGAGAACTTGCTCGTTCTCTTAATGGACTGCTAACTTTTAACAAAACAAAACCAAAGAAAATAAAACAAGTAAAGTTGTCATCATCATCGTCTTACCTGAAGTCAAGCAAGCAGCAGAGATCATGTCCGCTAAGCGATTCCGACAGTGTGTCTTCCCTTGTCCGCGCTTCATCATGGAGGGGGATACCCACGAAATGTGCGTTTCATGCCTGGGGATGTCGCACGCCCAGGCAGCTCTCGAGGGGGCTGCCTGCGGCCATTGCGAGGCCCTGCCCCTGAGGGTGCTGCGGTCTCATGTGGCTCTCTTCCTGGAGGATGGTCGGATGAACTCCCCCCCGTGGCACAGGTCCCTTGGTCACTGAGGTGTCGCGGCGGCTCCGATCCTGGGGATCACAGCGTGAGATCTCCAAGGGTGGCGGGACGGCTGAGGTCTTTTTCCGGTCTACGGAGCGATGCCGCGGGTAGAGGAAGCGCTTGCAAGCTACCTTTCTCCCAGCCCCGCTTCATCCCTCCAGACGCCGGCGCTCCCCACCAAGCCGTGTCGGATGACATCCGATTTGGTGGGCAAGGCCTACATGGCAACGGGTCGAGCTGGTGCCAGCCTGCACACGATGGCCGTCTTGCATGCGTACCAGGCCGATCTTCTTCAAGACTGTGACCTGGGAGGGGTCCCTCTGAGGAGGACCTGACCGAGCTCCGTAGAGCTACGGACTTAGCTCTCCGTGTTACCAAAGAGACGGCCCGTTCCATCAGCCGCTCCATGGCAGCATTGGTGGCTACGGAGCGCCATCTATGGCTCAACCTCTCGGGCATCCAGGGGAAGGAGAAGGCTTTTCTCCTGGATACGCCCCTCTCTCCTGCTGGCCTGTTTGGCGAAGCAGTGGATGCTGTCGTCAGCAGGTTTCAGCACGCCAAAGCACAGGGAGAGGCATTTGAGCGATATCTCCCCCGCCGGTCAAGCTCCAGGAAGGCGACGGCTCAGGAGAGGCGGGCGCAGCCCTCATCCAGCGCCTACCACCGCAGCCAGAGGCAGAGTGTCGCTTTACGGGATCCCTCTCAACCAACTTGTTGCCAAAGGTGACCAGTTTTACGATCAACTGCCCAGGAATAGCACTTAGGGAAAGCGACCTTTCAACCCCCCCCTCTCTTTTGGGGTCTCTTCAGCAGTCTGTAAAGGGTTGATAATCAAACCCCCTCCTCCTTCTCTCTGGGAGAGAAAAGAGGAATTGAGTCTCCAAATTATTTAATATAAAATGCACAAATCCACACTGTTGGTTCACTACAATGCTAATGAATATTGTGGAGAACAGCCTACATGTTGAAGGCTTCATGCACAGTATAAAAACCCTGCAAAAACCCTGAAGGTAATTAAATTAGATGGTCTCCGAGGCAGTTCGAATGGGAAGACCTCCCCTCCTTGCTCCACTTACCATCTGCCGTAGGATGTAGGCACTGGTAGAAGGACCCCTCATGAAGCGAAAAAGAATAGGCAACAGAAAAGAAGTGCTTGGTGGGTCGCATGTAATGCTCCAGGAAAGTTTCTGAGTGGGAGAAAGTTGAGCTGTTGCCTGAAGAGATGCTCATTTCAGCATCCATTAAAATGTTCCTCAGGTTCTGTGATCTTTAGATTTACAAGGTTCCTGGAGGCGACATAGAGCGAGACTCAACAGTCAGGGATCCCGTAGGCAAGACAACAACCAGAAAACAGTGTAATTAGATGAATTCCATTAGATGAGGATGTGTAACACTCGATGGCTGGAAAATCATTATTAATCGTAACTGTTAGCATATTACAGAGATAGAGCTGTACCTTTCCATCTTGGATTTGGGCACTTGTCTTGTCTGGAGAACCTCCAATTGGACCACAATCTGAGAACCACTAGATAAAGAACTAGACTGACTGTGCATTTTATTTTTTGTTGTATGCTCATATATACTTGTTTATGATTCTATGATTGAGGTAGTGTATGGTATGTACAGTTCATCTTAAACATAAAAGTATTTTAAAAAGGAAATATTGTTCTTAGACCAACAGCATTTCTTCAGCTGAAGTCACTTCTATATGAACTACATACTGCAGTACATTGATCAACGGTGAACAAACAACTGGTATGAACAATGTTAGTTTTCTTTCTGTCTTACATTATTCTATATCTTATATCTTGCCTTAGTTTATTACCAGTTTCAGGAACAGTGCAGAAAAAGTGTGTCACTTGTCAGATGACATATTTCTCTCCTTTTTGCTCACTTCCCTGTTTGCTCCTTTGTGCCTTTGTGTTTCCCAGAATTACCACTTTCATCCTCACAACTAGCATCTCAGAAAGCACTCATTTTGTTAGAAAGATATTATATCAATGTAATTTTATTTAAAATGTGATGTCAAACATGTATTTGTGTATTTCAAAAAGTTACAAGTGTGATACTCCTTTGATCTGTTGAAGTTGTCATCCAAGGGTGACAGCTAACTGGCTCTGTACTTTTCATATGTAGGTGAGGCATCAGGGACACTAGTCATAGACACACATTTACACGCAAAGATACAGTGCACATACATACATGCTGGTACCAATTCTGCACAACAGTGAATGCTGTAGGGAGGAGAGAAAATGACTGATTGCTTAATTCTTTTTATCAGAGGAAGTTTAGAGAGAGAGAAAGCCAAAGAAGAGAGAGCTGTCATCTTTCTTCTGCTGGTGACAGGATATAAATAGCAAGTAGGTTCTCTTAAAAGTCGAGATGAAAACATATGCTTTGTTTCCAGTGCGTAGCTGTAACGCGGCTTTGAAACCTGAAGCAGGGAGAAGACGCTCCTTCATGTCTTCCTCAGTAAGCCAGAGAATAACGAACAACGAGAAGGCTCCTCTGAAATGCCTGACCTAATATTTGACAGATAGTCAAGACAAATGTATCCAGGGACCAAAAGCAGATTTTAAGGGAAAGATGAGCTTATATTGTATTTTATTATACAATTTTCATTAGGTTGCTGTGTCTAAACCACCAGTCCAAAAGGGAAACTATTTTCTTTCTTCTTCCTTTATCAGAGGAAATTCCGGTACATACTCATCATTTACACTGCTGTGTAATTGTGTGAAACCTTGTTAAAACTAGGGTAGCCAACATTGGAGAAACTAGCAAGAGACAGCTAGACTTTAAAAGTATCCAACCTAAAATATCCCACCCTCTACCTATAGGCCTCTCTCCAAAGCCACTCCCCTAAAACATATTTTCATGTTTCAATGAGTGCATGGGAAGAGTGCGCACAGGTAGGTAGGTAGGTAGGTAGGTAGGTAGCCAGCCAATCATTTGATTCGGGCAGAATGAAGTCATGCTGACTTTGGTGTCAGCATTTGATTTATTGATTGCTGTCGGTATGCAAAGAGGATTTCCACAAATATAACAAAATGCTTCTGAAATAAACTGCTTAGCTATAAGAAACTTATTATATTTTTACATAGTGGGAAATACCATTTATACCCCACAGAGAAGGCACTCATCAGTGCCCATGACATGTCAATATGGGAAAAGTGAATACTGCTCACATGATAACAATTCCAAGTATGCCTCATGGCTACGTAATAAGATTTACTCATCTGCTCAGAGGTACCCAAAGGCTGACTGACAACCTATGGTACTTCCCATGCCAACACAGATGGTACTGTAAAAGTAGGGGGAACCCTTTTAAAAGAAAGACTTGGTGGAGGACATAATGATGCATCATATTAATGAGATCCACCAGAGTTTTCTTATCATACTCCCTGTTGTGTAATTGACTAATCAACATCACCCGAAGTACAGTCTTTGTTCTCTGGCTAATGCATTCTGATGGGTTCAAAGGCATGGAAAACAGAGAATGAGCAAGTGAGAGAGCAAGCATGTGAGTGAGTACCTGTGTATGTCTGTGCGCAATTGCATGTGTCAGGAGACCAATTACATTTCCAAGTTCGACTTCAAATGAGGTACAGCGAATCACTGCCCTTCCCTGATTTGACTCCTGCAAAAACAAGAGCAAACCTTGGCTCTATGCATGCTTCCAACCGCATGCATATACAAACACATGCACACGCGAACATGTCCTTTGTAACTCATCTTTTCATTTTGGCGGGCTCCGTGCTGAGTTATATAAGCTATATTCCCTGCAATCGCAGCTGCTTTGTTTAGCAGGTGAGGATGTAACAAAAATATTGATTCTAGACAAACAAATAGCTACCGACTCACTGACTGGGCAGAACTTGCAAGCAAACCAATATTGATTCTAACAAATAAATAGCCACCAACTGACTGACACGGGTGCAACTTGTAAGTAAACAACATTGCATGATTCAAATTTGAAATGGAGGAGGCGTATCTCAACAGTTTGTCATGTGTCGATTTAGATTTGCTGACTAATCTTCCCCGCATCACCTTATATGTTTGAAAGGCTCAAAGTGCCCCAACTCTCTGTTGAGGTAATCTCACTGAAAGTAATCTTTAAGATGCATGAACATGGAGGGAGAAAGCCCCGGTTTCAAAGCACATAATGCATAAATATACAGACTGTAGGAACATAACCCAACACTGTATCCATGCAGCCATTAATCCTTGATAGTGAGTAATCCCAGTGTATTTATGTACTGGGCTAATCTCCCTCTCTTCTGCTAAGGGACGGAGAACTAGGCTTCCACTCGCAGGTAAGCCTCATTCCCACACCGCGGCCATAACTGCTAATCCCACTTCCAGATACAGAGGAGAAGAGCTGGAGAGAGAGAGAGAGAGAGAGAGAGAAAGAGAGAGGGAGAGAGACAGAGAGAGAGAAAGAGAGAGAGAGAAGCAGCTTATGCGTGTTTGCGTCTGTTTGTTTGTGTGTTTGGCAAATAGACAGCACATTAAAACCATGATCTGATGGTTGCTGGCTAATTCCAGTGACTTCTGTCAGCAAGTCTGGATCTGGCTGTTACCAAGATTCACCTTTCAACATACTGTAGACTGAAACAAAACTAAAGCAAAACTAAACTGAAATAAAAATAAAACTATACTTTGTGAACACACTGGAACATGAATGCTCCTTATGCTGTATAAATACTGTGTGTTAAAGGTTATTCGTTTCCATTTGTGTATGTGGTGAGACAAATCATAGTTCAACCAGCATGAAGACCTTGCTGTCAAAGACAGTGTCAGTTTTGCTTACCACATCACAAAAACTAGCGACAGAAAGTAGGATTATTTTAAAACAAGATGTTCTATTCAAATCGATGTCACGTCACATTGTGATTTTAATGATTAGCAGAGATTTAATAGCTTTCTTTCTGTAAAAGTTAGTTTACGATGTATTAAAATTGAGTGAAAATATTTTATGGAAAAAATATTGTTTATATCATTGTTTTAACCATATGTAAAATTCTAAAGTACACCCCAAAACAAGAACTCAAATGACATGAAAACAAAACCCCACTGCTTACTTATTAAATGTTAAATACTGTAAATGAAAAATGAAAAAAAAAAAAAAAAACAATTATACAAAATTATAGAAAATGCTTACTACATATACATCTGCCAACGAGGTTGTGTTTTCAGTCCAATATGTTTCTTTGGCTGTCTGTATAAGTAAATATAATATAATAATATAAGATTGTCCTATCCCATGCTCCAAAGAAATAATTCATTTTTGATGCAGATTTGTAATGAGATGCAGATCCGGGATTTAGTACTTGACTTCTTCTTGATCTTTGCTGATGATTGATTATTTGAGTTCAATATATCCTTGTCAACTACTACACTTGAAATGTATCTGTCACAGCACAGTATGATTGTCTACAACAACATTGATAGCAATACGAATCCTGATTAAAAATGTCTTTCCTGGCCCCCTTTTGACTCTGTTTTTTTTTTTTTTACGTCTCTAATAAGTGTGTAGTGAACTTATCATTTTTCTTAGCCTCCCTCCATGAAGAGGTCAGTCAAAGTCAGAGACAGAACAGCAGATCTGGAGCTGGTATAGGCTTTTGTTTTCTATCTTGCCCAGGGGCATTTCAGCAGGGCCGCTGTTTGAATGGCCCATAAACCTGGGTCCTCCATGTGAAGGTTCTTCGGTACTTCCTCTAATTCACTTATGTATCACATTGAAATACTTTTACCACCTTTAGATCTGTTATTTTTTACACTCTTTTTTACACTCACTGCCATCACTCTTAATGCAAATGTAATAGAAGATGGTTTATATTATCTAAGCTTATAGAGATGGTTTAGAGTTCATAGGTCTGTAGTCACGATGGGATTTATTCTTCTAGTTTGCTCTCCGGTACATTGAATCCTCATTCCTGAAACAGAATGATTGTATTTCCTTGAATTTTTAGATTAACCGTTGCATATTTTGTTCCACAGTTAATTCTAGATTTTGTTTGTATTATTTTATTTTGGTTTGTTAGTTAGTATTTTTCCTTTCTGGGGTGAAGCAGCCCCGCTGTGGGCTGTCAGCCATAAATTGTGGTTCCTCAAGTCAAGGATGATGGTCTGTGCTTGTCCAGTTGCATGTTTGCATGTATACTATGGTTAGTTTGTTGTCCAAGAACACACTTACATGTGTATTATTGTTTACTTACTGGTTTCAGTTCCTTATCTAATCACATGCTTTAATGCAAGCAAATTTAAATGATGAAAATTTGCTATTTGCCTCTCATCCACCCATTCACACACCGGTGGCAGTGAGCTACCATGCACGGTGCTAGCCTGACCTTCAGGAACAATCTGGGGTCTACCACCAGCGACACTTTGACATGTGGAGCAACAGTAAAGCCCAAAATTAAACTGACCTTTTAATAATAATACAACATAGTATTATATGTATAGTATGTAATAATATTGTATTCTTGTTTACAACTCACAGAGACAGTTTAACTTGTACATAGACATTGCATGTTGTTGTTCATTGTTGCGGTTTATATATATTTACAGTATATATGTATACTATTGTTGACAAAACATGACTATACTAAAGCAAAACAATAATATATTCAAGTTGATAACGGACAACAGCTGGGCCTATACTTGTATATATGGTAGGTTACAGTATAGTTTGATGGTTTGTAGTGTGTGTGTGTGTGTGTAGGTGTGTTTGTGTGTGTGAGAGACATAGACAGAAATACAGACAGTCCAGCCTTCCTGACTCTAGAGACCCTAAAGTCTCTGACCTATTTCTGTCTGGGAGTAGCTGCTTCATCACAAGCAGACACCAGCCACTGCACCTGGACGGTGAATGTGTGCATGTTTTGTGTGTGTGTGTGTGTGTGTGTGTGTGCCTGAGAGACGATGCACACTGTGTCTCTCCGGTATTACTGTACAGCTCTGTTTAGTTCTTGCTTATTTGAATGCACACTCACTCCCTCCTCCTGTCTTCCACTCTCCACCTTTTCATAGAGCAGCATTTTCCCACCGCACACTCGTATACACACACACACACACACACACACACACACACACACACACACACACACACACACACACACACACACACTTTCCTTATCTCTCAGGTGCTGCCTGCTGCGATGTCCAGTGCTGAGTGTTGCTGTATCTGCGTTCACAGCAGGACAAACATACATGCACGCACACACACAAACCCACACAAACCCCCCCCCAACACACACACACACACACACACAGACCCTGTTAAATGTGTTCACAGCAGGGTAAACTTGATTCAAACAGCTAGCAAGAAAGCCTAATGATTGATGATAAGACCGGAATATCTGCAGCAACAGCAAAATCACACAAACAGGTTATCTGGGACCTCCAGGCACTGAGCTGCATTCACATGGCAGAGAAAGAGTGCTTGGGATCATTAGTGCACACAAACACACACACACACACACAGGGCTGTAACACCCCCCCGACCCACATTCACATGCATGTACCAACAGACAAAGAATATGCACAAATGCCTGCACATGCCAGCGGATTCTCATGCGACCGTACCAACTCCAACACTCTCGCTCACGCTGCTGCCTCCTCTTTTTCTCTCTCTTTCTCTCTTGTACTTTGAGACAAGTTTCTGCTGAACTGCTGAGGAGGCAGGCAGGTAAGCAGGCACATCAGCGGCGGGGCAGAGGTGCTGTTAGGCTGATGAGCAGTAAAGCTGTCTAGAACACCAGAATAGCTATGAGGAGCTGCATTTGCTCACATATTCACCTACCTAAAATCCACTCTGCCTTGTAACATTTTCCTCTGCACTACAGTATCTCTAACATCTCCAGTACACGTAGTTTAACCTTCAAAAGCATGTAGACTGCGGTAAGCAATCTCACATGTGCCAAATGAAATGTCATATATCTTCTGCTGTGCTAGGAGCTGTTAGGCATTGAAGGACAGTGTTTGTTGTTGTGTTATAGCATGATGAATGTGTTGCTCCTGTACCAACAGTGTGATTGGAGTCTTTCCCACTGACGTAAGCTAGAGAGGAGTATTCTCACAGAGAACAGTGATGTAATGGACCGTGAAGGTACTAGTCAGGCCCCTTCTTTTTGCTCCCTCCTTCTCGCTGTCTCACTGTTTCACCCTCCCTTCCTCTCTCTGTTCCCATCTCTGTATTTATTTCTCTCTCTCTGGCTTTTTTGTCTTGGCAGGCTAGTCTTTCTACTCCTCTGGGATCAATGAATTAAAACCCAACAGCTCCCTCACTCGGTCACAAAAAGGAACTACATCCAGAGATGTCAGCTGCTGCTTGCACACATACTCCCAGCTGTATCTCCATCATGTCTCCAGCTCCATCCATATGTATGGTGCACACCCTTCCTCCGTCTTTCCTCCACTTGCCTCAGTGATTTTCAGTCGCCGGTCGCTATGCTACTATACCCAGGTCGGTCCTTGAATGGTTTGTCAGATACTTTCTAGACACAGGCAGTTCTTTTGTCACATTAACTGTCAGAAACGTGAAACATTTATTAAACTCAAGTTCCCACTAAGGAGTTCCATACTAGTGCTCCTCCTCCTCTTCTTCTCTTCTCTCCTTGTTCGCTGTCTCCATCAAAGAAGAACCACTAGCTCTGTCTGCCCGAGGGAGACACCACAACGAGACAGACAAGCCTCCCAGCTCTCTACTTGACCATCCCAGTGTGTGGAGAGGGGAAAAAAAACATATGCACACACGAATGCATTAATAGCAGCACTGTTCCATCTGCACACACAAAGCCAAATACACCAGCAGTCTTGACATTCTCCTGTGGGGGGCCTTCCTTGGCTTTCATTGTTTATCAATACAAGATACTCGAACTACCACTACTACCAATAGACACACACACACACACACATACACACAAAGACATTGTATTTCTCTTTTTGAATGAATCTACTATTAAGACGACTTTTACCTTCTTTCCAAGAAAACTGCAAAGGCAAGAGAGAAGGAGAAATACCCACAAACACACACACAAGTATACAAGCACATACATACACAAAACAGATGAGTGTGTGTGACTTCCGGAGTGCCTGCACACACACACACACACACAGTGTATGCATAAATGCGTGCACACACTCACACACACCTACACACACACATTGCAACTATATATGTACTATACATACACACGCATACACATTCTCAACTACGAAAGTGCAAAGGGGGAGGAAGAGAGAGGAAGCCCACAACATAAATATCCAATTACCAAACACATCAAACGCACAGAGGATGAAATATTGATAAGTTTGAGACATTTATGTAATCCACAATGGTGCCTTATATAAGTGTTCCATTTTGCACGTAGAAGCAGAAATGTGCAGGGAGGTATTGTTTTGCTTTTTTTTTTCCTCAGAAAAGAAAGAAACTGTTGTATGTTGGCAGACAAAAATGTGAGCATATGAGAGTAGCAGTTAAAAGCAGTTGGACAAATGTGCTCCCTCTCCGGCTCAATCTCTACCTCTAATCTCTGGTGCTCACATAGAAGAAAACAGGTGAAACTCAACATATCATTAACATGCTGTCTAAACAACAACACAGCAAATAAAAATGAAAGCAAAATGAGTGATGACTTAACCACTCGCAGAGCTCTATTCTAGTGTTGGATGTACATTTATGAGGGGGAGTGACTGGGATGTTTTATTTGGCAGTTCATATGTGGCTGTCAATCGTACAGTGATAAAGGCTGTTCCAAGCATATGGACCTGACGTAGGAGGTTTTGGGCTTCTGTCTTCACTGCTCTGCTTTGAGCTGCATATCATAGTCTTTGCAAAAGGCATAAACAAGCAAGGGAATATGGATTCTCTCTAATTAATTGTAAATTGTCACTGCTTGAAGAGGGAAAGCTGAGTGATGTGTGCATGTAGAATATGTGTTTGTGTTTTCATGTGTGAGAGAAATAAGAGGGAAAAACAGAGAGGAAAACTGAATAATTTGACTTAACTTTCGTGCCTTATCAACAAGCCACTCTTCGTGGTTTTTCCTTTGAAACTGCTATTCCCCACTAAGGCCGAATAAATTAGAACTCTAAATAGGAATAATAATGAGAGCATACATTATTCCTGTTGTTGGTACTGGTTGATGTTGTTGTTGTTTGTCTCGGCAGGAAGGCTCAGATCTCTATATATGCAAAAAAAAAAAAAAGGTAACTTCTCTGCATGTTTTATAAGTTTGGTGGATCAGTTTAATGGTGACCCAAAAAGATGTCCTAGATATTTGGGGAACATCCTTTTGAAAAATTCCTGAAACTACAGACAGAGAGCACAGAGGGGAAGTGAGAGAAAGAGAGCAAGAGAAAGAGAGTAGATGGAGAGATAACATGAAATGGAGCTTCTTCCTGTATTGTGAATGACTTAAGATTTTTCAGCATTTCTCTGCTGTATCAATCAAAAAGACAGTTTTCTTTTGACTACAAAAAAGTACTCAATACCTTTAGTATATCAGAATCAGAATCAGAATCAGCTTTTATTTGCCAGGTATGTGTACACATACTAGGAATTTGACTCTGGATTGTACATTGCTTACGATCATAATGTACATTCATGGTCATAATGTATATTCTGGAGAACAGCATGGTTGTATGTTACGTAATTATTAGCGTGGATGCCCTCAGACTCAGACAAACCACTGCTGAGTAAGTTGTGAGTAGTGAATGTATTGAATATTATGGACATGCCATCATTATTAATGCCTATTTTAAAGCTGATAGCCCCCTCTGCTGGCCTCTGGCAATGACCTCAACCTCAGTGGATTCCACTACTGGTTTAACAAGCTCCTCTTAGACCCTCCTCCTTTGCTCTGAAAATGGACATTTGAGAAATGTTCAGTGCTATGTTTTACCATGTGCCTAGGAGAAGTGAATGAACGTATACAATTTACGATACGTGCCAGTTGTGCCAGTTTTTCCTCTATATACCTCCAGTTTCACCAGGACAGAACAGTTACATTTTGCAGGTTAAAATTGACAAACATTAAACACACTTAAGCTGTTATAAAAAAGGAAAAGGAAAAAAAGCAGTTGTAATCATAATTCCCTATAGGTGGCACATTGGTCAAAACTGGAGAAGTTTACTTTCCTTGCCTGTAGATGGCGCACATTGACATGTCTACATCCGCACCTCCTTACTGCTGCTGCTGTTAGTTTGCTGGCCTAAAAGTGTCTCAAGTAAGACTGGAACAGCAAATCTAGAAATGTAGGCCAGAAAATGTAGGCACTGTGGCTCTGCATCTTGATGGTATTGGCTGGTTTAGGGAGCTTCACATCAATAACCTTCACACCAACTTGAAACACTGGTTTCTAACCAGTCTCTCAGAGACTTTTAAAAAATGTTGCCGAGGACAAAATGGCAGATCCTCCTGTAAATGAAAAACTCCTTGGTTATGACAACATAACCAAATCAAATCAAATCAAATCAAATCAAGCTTTTATTAAGGACACACACCAGGTCCAAAAGACACACAATTAAAAACAAAAACAGACAAAAACTAAATGAAAACAAAAGAAAAAAGACATAGTGCACAAGAACAAATATTGTATACATTTGCAAATTTTGAAGGCAATATCCAACTGTCTTGTCCATTTATTCCTCATATTAAGTTTCATGTTGATAAGCATCACCTTTGACTGTACGTAATGTGTGTAAATAAAAGTGTTCAGAGAGACTAGATAGACCATATTTTCAGTAGTTGCTGTTGGTGAGTATGGACATTGGACCAGGCCAGGATAGAGGTTATTGTTGATTACTCACCTCCACCGCCCTCTTTTCATGGAGAGCACATCTGAAATTCCAACAGTGACATGTGAAATACAGACAGCAACTCCTATGGACTCACAGCACTGCACAGGGTGCTGCTCCTCCCAGCCCTAAACATAGACCAGTTTCAGAAACAACACAACCATGCACCAGTTTTACAATGTTCATTTTGGTCTATCAAACAACATGTAATAAGGGTGACCTAACCAGTTAGGTGCTTTGGGAAAACCCATTACCTAGAGAAAGAGAGTGGCATTTACTGGTCAGTGATGGTTTCTATAAAGACCTATGTGCTTTATTGTTGAGTGTGTTCCTTTCTCATTAAAATATAGACATTTTACAATTTTTCTTTTGTCCAAATGAGAGTAGAGTATTTGTTTTACAGATCAAAGCTAAACCTAATGTGTGTTTAGGCCTCAGAAAAATTCATGTGTGACACTGCAGTTTTCTAATGCCATACAATGTGTTTAGTGTTCCTAAGTTTGTGTGTGATTGCATACACATATATCTGTATGTATTTGCTGCATGTCTGCGTAAAGATATAGAGGTACAGAGGGTGAAATGGCTGAATGTATGTGTATGTAGACAATATGCAGCAATGCATCATTGTAATAATCCCCCTCTCCAGCCCAGTCACAAGCCAAGTATGAAGTGCTACTGCCTGGTAGCACAAAGCACAATGTGAAGCTCATGTGACTGTATTAACCTTTCAGACCTAATCTCCTGCAGTCACGAATGAGAGAAAGAGAAAGAACGAGAGATCAGAAAATTTGAAGTTAGAGAGAAGAATGCAGCAAAGCAAGCAAAGAAGAAAACAATTCAGATATGTTTTGTTTCTCCTCTGAAGCCCTCAAGTCTCAGTTTCTATCTATGGTTTGTTTTGAGATGGAGAACAGAGACTCTTGATATACAGAAGTGCAGATTTGGCACTGAATTGTCAAATAAACCAAATTGAAGCAGTGATCACTGTGAAGCACCCCCCGTAGCTTCAAAAGCAACACAAAGACCACAGAGAATAACACTGACATGTTCTTATACAAACACACAGCAGAAAAGTCTCTAATATTTCCGTAGTTAGTTTTACAGCTTGGAGCAGACTGTCAGTGTTCCTGCTGCGGAGCCAGCTACATAATAAATCTGGTGGGTCAAGGAGTCTCATTGGTTCCATGGCACAGGTTTATAGTTTTGTCACGCTGGTCTTTTGGCATGGGAGTCAATGGAGCCTTTGGTTAGGATCAGCTGATTTCATTGAAAGGCAAGCTACATTAAAGCTTCTAAGAAGGGCTACTATTATAGGGCAACAACTTATGATCTAACAAAGGCATATTATTTTTGTGAGGATCAGTGGAAGGCAGACAGATGTCAGACATAAGTCTGGACAGAATTCATATCTTTACCTGGAGGGTAAAGAAAGAGGGAAAAAGAGAGAATTTCACATTTCACATTGTTTTTCTTGCAACATTTACTCATTTGCTCAGTTTAAACTCAACCAGTTATACCTTTATCCTTATTTCCCACTGAGCCAGCCATCAATGAAGAGAGCTATTTATGTTATGTATTGATGGCTCGATGTTGCCACAGTTGATGGTACAGTGAATTAACAAGAATATAGATTATTGAATATAAAGTGTACAGATAGATGGTGCAACAATTATCACATCACGACTGAGTCTTATTCACTTGGCTGGGTCGGTATGACCAAGACAATGTTTATTATGCATTTCTGATCAACTAGTAAACTATGGTAAACTTCAACAACATACATTTTAACTAACCCGTCTGACAAAATGTCATTGTCTCAATATGTAACTGGTTTTTAAAATGACACTGAACAAGGCTGAACAGCCATGCCATCTGCTCTGTGAGGGAAAGACGTTTTGAGCTAAATGTGATGTCAGCATGCTTACATGCTCACAATGGCAATATTGACATGATGAGGGGTAGCAGGTATAATCTTAACAACGTTCACCATCTTGGTTTAGTATGTTAGCATTTTAACAAGTGCCAAATAGCGCTAAACACAAAGTACAGCTGAGGCTGATGACGACAGTTTTGCTGGTATTTGGTCATGAAGCAAATTACTGGAAAAATTAAAACCTGGACCCAGTGATGGCGATGACAAAGTGAATACAATTCGTCCTGAGGGGGACGTGAATGTAGATACGAGATTTCATGGCAATCCATCCAACTGGCTACTGTAACATTGAAACATTTCACTCAAAGCCACAACCTCATGATGGCAACAGAGGAAAGGTTACCAAAATCATTAGGGTTCATTGTCTGGGAATCATTAATGTCTGTACAAAATGTTATGGCAATCCACATGGCAATACAAATTTGTGATTGCAAATAACAGATGCTCTATCTCATACCAGGCTGCAACCATAGAGAAAATATATACACTTCAGTCCAAGTACTTTCTGTGTACACTTGGGATGTCTCAATGATGCTAACCTGGATATGAATATAAATAAACTGCAGCACAAAAACTCAACTGGGGATTTTTCATTGCCTCTAGCAATACACTGTGGCTGACACCGTACATTTACAGATAGATCCCAATTAATGTAACACCTACATTCAATTTCCGTATATTCCTACACTAACCATGTCATCGTGAGACTGAAGAGTGATATGCTAGACATCCATGTAACATAGACATTCTTTGTATTATGTAACATGATAGACGTGGAAGTCTTTGTTAGAAAACACAGCTGGAAACCATGAGGCATCACCGTATAGTTCTAATCCTAGCTATGCACACAACACTGGTAATGTATAACTAACGTAGAAGTATAGTGAATAGTGTAATGGTAGAAAGAAATGTCATATAACGTGATTGATAAAAACACTAGGAACACAAACACACGGGAAGCCCTTTCACTATTCTGTGTGAAAAACTAACTCAAGAGAATACTTCTTTTTGTCTGGTGCATGATATCATGAACTTTTGCCTACAGTATTTTAATGCTTCACTCATATCTACTTTCTTCAGCTCTATGTCAAGCCCTAATGGTAGCATCACTCATGCCCCAAACTCACAGCTCACCTATAATTGCTCCTCCAGAGTTCATTGTGTGTGTGACATGCCGCCCAAGCTTCACCACAGCCCTTGTAAGAGTCTCAAAAGCATTTATCGCTGAAGTGCTACTTTACCCCCCACCCCCCACCCCCAACTCCCAGAGAGACACCTGGTGGTACAAACACACCTTGGGGTGGCAATATTTAACATGGCGATGTTCGTCTTTTCACCCTCCCTCCCTTCAGCGTCACCTGCTAACATTGCCCTCCCTGCCCAAGCCCAATTTACTGTCCATCCATCCAGACTCTACACACACTGTATATGGCCTGTGGTGTGCACACTCACACTTGACATTTGAGCAAGATTGAAGGAACAAAAAGAGGGGTAGTAAAGAGGGAGAGACTGGGATTGTTTGGGAGTATATTTTTTCTGACAACATGGAGTACTGCTTTTTGAAAAGATTCCTATTTGTTTTGTCGATACAACACTGCACGTCTGAAGGTAGGATGGCATTATGCAAATACATTTTATTATCAATGTGATGATGTCTTTGTATTCTGATAAAAAGAATAACATCCTGCACACTGACTCCAAACCACAAATTTATTTAACAATTTCAACCACACATGTTATGTGTGTATAACTACGCTCCTTTTGTTTTTGTATTTTGAATCAATGAAAAAATGAGTGAATGAATGTATGATTACATGAAGGAACAAAGGATCAAATAAAAAATAATGTATGCATTAATGCCATCATAAATCAATGAATGGTAAGGATGCAGAATTTTGCTATATTTCCTATGTGATTTGCAGTGATTAAGGTGCCACATATGCTATTATCATCAAACATGCCACAACCATAATCCTTGGATCTGTTCCTTGAGTGGTCAAGATTCCTTTATCATCAGTATCAATACAATACACAACACCGCTGATCATATATTCCAGGTTTTTCTGGTACAGTGGCAAGACAAAACACCAAACACATATGATGCTATCTCCTTAGGTCTGTCTACCTCCATCCAATCATCCACAGTGGTCACCCTCCCAGATGACCAGGTCTCACCCCAGGATCAAGAGCTGCCCCATGCAGAGGTGTTACCCGTGGTGGCCCCCCCTAGCCTAAAGGAGGTGCAGCAGGCGGTGCTCCAGGCCTCAGAGCAAGTGGAGAGCCGTAGGGCAGAGGAAGTGCTGAAGGAGTTGCTGGAGAGGGTGGTGGAGGCAGCTCTGGGGCAGGTGGAAGGAGGAGGTGAAGTGAAAGCAGATGAGGCAGCAGAGCACGAAGCGGCTGGGGAGGATGAGCTGGGAGTTGAAAAAGGAGAGACTGAAAGTGGCACAAAGGTGGAGGTGTTAAAGCAGGCAGTGGAGGAGGAAGTGGAGGGTGAAGACATGGGTGCCAAGGGGGAAGATACTGGTGTCGGAGAGGAGCAAGAAGTAGAAGAGGTGGAGGCATTTGAAGATGTAGCTAAAAAGGGGATCGGCGTTCTCGAGGGGGTGGTTGAGACCGCAGTTGGATCTGTGGAGGAGACCACAGCAGGTGTAGAAACTGGAAGAGGAGAAGCAGTGGGAGTGGACGTCAATGATTCTCTAAACACTGAAGTCAGTCCGGAGGTTGCAAAGGAAACTTTAGCTGCCATGGAGGAGGCAGGGGTGGAGGACAACAAAGAGCAGGTTGTGTTGTCGGAAGAAGAAGGAGCAGCTGAAACAGAAACAAAGGAGGTAGAGGAAACTCCAGCTGAGGAGTTGGCAGTGGGTGGAGAGTCAGAGCAGGAGACTGACCCTAGCCTGACAGTGGGTGATGTGGAGCAGACAGGGGATGTATGGGGAAAGGAGGAAGCTCTGGAGAAAGAAACTCCAGTAGATGAAATGGAAGGTGAGGTGATACTACCGTCTTCTGATAATTATGAGACAGAACCCACACTAACTGTAGAGGAGCGGGAAGAGGTAAACATGGAGAAGGAAGCTGAGGGACCAGAGGTAGAGGACGAACAAGGCCATTTAATGGTGGAGGGAGGAGCTGCTGAAGAGGTAGAAGCAGAAGGTATGGAAGTGGGGGAAGCAGAAGGAGGTGAAATGAAAGGAGAGAGTGTAATCATAGAGGAATCAGTGGCACTGGTAAATGAGGGGGTTGACCAACAAGCAGGAGAAGAGGAGCAGATTGCTTTGGAAACCTCACAGGGTAGTGAGGATCAAGGTGAGAAATGGTTCTAATAGAAAAAAATGCTAAATGTTGGGAATATGTTTGTGCATTGGAAACCTGGCAAATTAGGTTTCAGATTGGTGGTCTGAAACTGGCACCATGCCCCGCTAAACCTACAAACAACACCATCAAAAGTCCCAAATAAAATCCAAATCTTCTTGTGGACTTGCATCCAATTTTATTAATGAGATTCATATTTCAGCAGCATATCCTTATCTATTAACTATCTGAAATGTTGAATATGTAAAACCTGTTCATAATTTAGGTCACAAAAACCTAAAACTGCAATGGTAATTATCTTAAAATGTTCAGTTGCATTAGACTCAGCAGCTTTAGTTAAGCTTGCATTGTTTGCATCTTAACCCACTTTAAGAGAGGAAAGCTTTTAAATGAAGATTATAAGCCCCTTTAATACACTTTACAATAATATTGGTTACCAGCCCATGTCCTGAAAACACAAAGGTAAAAACCGTCGCTGCTCTGGTTGTGTGAGCCGTGCACTTTGGTGAGGAAATGAGCAGGGGGTTTTCAACTAGCTTTTGGTAGAAAGCCCTTGAGAAAATGTTTACTCAGAATATCTTGACAAGAACATTAATCATTTATCAGTCGAAACTTCTCTTAAAGCCCGATGATTATTGTGACACATGCAAACGCTGATATGCTAAGAACACATTCTGCACTATAGAGATACTGTGATACTATGAGTTAGCTCACAAATGCATACAAATCATGATCAACCTGCTACTCTCAGCTGCAGCACATCTACGCATTATTCTACATTCCATAGGTCCACTCGACAGACCCTAAACCTTGGCCTCTTGGCTTCATTTTCATGTGTGTGTCACATACCAAACCCTTCTTCTAGAAGTGCTGGTCATCTCTGCACAAGAGCCCAAAGATAGAGCCGACGCCACCATAGAGCAGAGCACGGAGAACCAGGCTCCCACTCCAAGCCCATCCCTAGGTGAGGTGGAGACCGGACAAAATAACCTTGGTGATGAGAGCTATGACAATGATATCATCACCCCAACTGATGACCTTTTGCCACATGACCCTATTGGGGCCCAACCTACACTGGATAATTTTGTGAAGGATGTTCTAACTGAACCCCCTCAGGCAGAAGGGGAGGAACCAGGGGAGGCCAATGAGCTGGTGGAAGATACGCCCGGAACCACAGGTAAAACGGACTATAAAAAGATATCAAAATATAAAAGGAAAACACATTACAGTTGACTTCTTGGGCCCATATGAACTCTTCTGGTTTTGATCAAATTCTTTCTTAATGTCTGGCTAAAGAAACGTTTGAGGGGAATTGAACTTTAAAATAAAAATAACACATTCTCAAGAGGATTTTCAAAACTGTGTTTCAGGCTATAAATGACTTTGGATATATATTACAGCAGATTTTTGGCAGCTTAAAACTTGGGTAGAATAAAGTAGAGCAAAACAGATCATCATCGCGATTCTGCCAACAAAATATGCAGATGGCCAAGTTGATGTTCCATTTGAATAAGCAGTGGAGCAGTAACAACACACTCTGACTGGCAGGGTAAGACCAGAAAGTTGGGACCATCTCATAACAATATGCTATATTCTACCTCAGTAAAATGGGTGAAAAGTATTTAACTTTAAACTGTTCCCATGCCCCTATGCATCACACACATGCCCATTTGAGCTAGCCTAATTTAAAACAGAAGGTATGTTGTGTGAAATGATGTGACAGTAGAACAAAAAAGCCTCCGTTTTTGTGCAGTTGAGTGTCAGTTGATTGAGCATATTCTTCTTCAGATATTTATTTTTGATGCTAAAATTAACTTGTTTGTTTATAAATTAATGTATTTTCACCCCTAATTCCAACACATCCCTCCACTTCTGCTCTCCCTTTTTTGCTCTCTCTCTGCCTTCATGTATCTGTTTAGAGACAAGTGAGTTAGGCCTGGACTCATGGAAGATTGGGGCTATCACTGCTGCGGTCTTCCTGGTTTTGGAGACAATTGTTATCATTATCTATATCCTCAAATGTCGCAACACAAACAGGTGGGTAGCACAAGTTTCTTTGCACTTTATTTCCAGGAAAACTCATTCAAAAAGGTATCTTGTATCCCAAACTTTTGTTGTAGATTTAAAGTACAGTCCAAATCAAATGTTTTTTACTTTATACTGCTCAACTTTTAGCCAATATTATTTCCTGTTGCCTGCCATCTATTGACATAATTTGGGAAAGCTAAGCTACATTATACATCCAACAGCCTCATGCAAAAATAGATTTCCTTTACAACTTTAATTTTACCATACGGCAGCGTGTTTTTTTCTTCTGGTTCAGTATTTGTAAAACAGCCTCTTTTCCTCTCTTTATTTTTTATGAATGGCAATCAAAACAATACTTGGTCTGTATGCACAATAGTACCAACCATATCCCATTGCTTCTTCTCTAATAGCCAAAATAAGCCATCTGATTGCAAGCTGTAGTACCAACAGAGCTATAATCACAGATGGGACTTACAGCAGTGCTGGTACACGATTGCTTTTGATACTGCCCAAGCTGCAGCTAACATTTCCACACTGATAGATGATGACTTGAGGAGACTGTGCTCAGCATTGGTTCTGTATTTCTCTCACAAAAAGATAATCATCTTTCATCAGTAATAAGCTGTACTAGTTTGTTTCCTTTTTCACCACATGACCACATTGATTTGTAGATGGGCAACAGTAATTTCTGAGATTTTGTGTGTTTGTTTGTGTGCATGTGTGTATGCAGTGCCCTACAGCGGTCATGTGAGGAGGGGTGTGTTGAACCAGAGGCAGCTACAGGAGGTGACTGCAGTGATGACACACTTCCTGCAGGCAATGGCGACACTCAACAGTATGTTCACATAAAATCTCTCCAACATCTAGCCTATATAGATTTATACAGATGGGCACGGGTGGGAAGTAACTAATTACAAGTAACGGAAAGGATTAAAAAAAGGTATTTGTTTCAGGATTGGTAATTTTTCACATACCTTTACTTGAGTATTTTTGGGCCAGTAATTTATTTTTAGCTACTTTTAAATGGTGAACTCATTAAATATAATGTCATGTTGAAACTGAGCTTAGCTTTCACTCAGTAGGCTACCGGTTTTTTAGGAAACAATCATTTTTGCAAAGCCCAGGGAGAGAGTAATAAGGGTAGATTAAACAGTCCTGTTGGACACAAGTTGCACAAGTCTCCCTCTAGACGTACCCTACTTCATTAAATAGTGTGCTGCTCCCGTGTTATTGCCACAATAATTCTTTATTTTGTAAAGATTATGTTCATAGATGCTTTAGGAATAATCATGTTGTACTGGGTGTCTGTGCTTTTGGAGAAAGCAAATCAAATGCAGCTCCCTTAATACCAAAGCAAGTGGCTTGGTTGGCTTTATGAACATATCAAGATAACAACAAATAAAGGCCACAAGCATGATTGACACATTGCAAGTATGATATTTGATCTTATCTATACCTTCATGTAGATTAAAAAATTTTAAATAATTGTATTAAACAGTAAAAGCTAAATGAGAGATAATGATGCACAGCGGATGGAACTGTTATTATTCCAATAAGAAACTTGAGCCTTGACTTATTATAAAATGACCTGCACACACTATTGAGTAGTTTATTGAACTGGTATTGGTATACTTTTATTTGAGTAGGTTTGTCAAATGGTAATTTTTACTTTTACTTGAGTGATTTTTGTGAGAATAATCGTACTTGTAATTGAGTAAAGATTTTCAGAACTCTACTCACTACTGCAGAGGTGTGTGTGTATGTGTGTCTGTTTGTGTGTTTGTATTTCGATGTCAGGAACCGTTCATCCAATCGACTTGGAACGTGGCAGGTGTGTTCCTGCAGACCCACGAGAGTGCAGTGTCGTGTTTGGTGCAATTTGAACACGCAACACAATCAGAATTAATAAATATACTAGAGAAAAGCACAGAGCGAGCTCTGCAGCAGCAACGGCAGGGAACACTTGCGGTGGCACAGCGTGGCGGCTCGAGCAGGCGGGGTTTATGCTGGTCTGCAACAGCGAGAGCAGGGTACCTTCACGGGGACGGAGCTTATATGCTCTAATGTGGTAATGAATTGTTGATACGAAGTTATTGTCATCACGCAGGTTTAATATTAGAAACGAATGTGTTGAAATGGAGAGGTAAGACTTTTACGTTAAGTTCTAAGGAAGCGCCGAAAATCTAGCAGTATCTCCGCCATTGTCATGTTATTTCAGTGTTATTAATAATATAAGTAAGGGGTCATCATAAAAGTTTGGTTGTCTGGTTAGCTCAGTCAGTAGTCCACAGGCCTTTCAATGGGACGGCTGTGTGATCGGTCCTGCCTTGTGTGAACAACAAATTAATTATGAAGAAATGTTTCACATGCTCACAATAAAGCATGTGTTCGAGTGTGTACATACCAGCGATTAATCCACATCCATCAACCTATGGAGTAGTATTTTCATTTCCCCAGCATCTCCAGGCAGAAAGTCCTGCATTTGGCATTAAGGGGAATCCAATCTCACATTTCCTGACGTTTTTAAAGAGATGTGTCAAGAAAGCCACAGACTCCTTTGAATGTCTTTCAGAACAGAAAAGTAAAAGCTCTCAATTCAACTTGAAATAAAGCATCGCTGCAAAAAACTTTCTTGCGCTTTTATTTTGTAGGCACTTAAGAGGAAGTGATTACGTGAGTAACTGTTGCAGACATGACTGAAATCTATTTCCTCACCAGCCACTACCAAAGTATTTATTTATTTCTGCAATTAATTTGTATATTGTATTGTATTTAAGACGTCTATTGCCGACCACTGCTGTAGGTGAAACCAATGAGAGACGCACATTTTGAACAAAAAGCACTGGGAGGCATTACATCGGTCCCTGTGAAAGGGCTCTGCACTAGTACATTTATTAAAGCAAAGACAAATATCTCATGGTCAGCCTTCACCAGCCTTCATCACAGATTGAACATAAGGACAAAGTTCACTGAACACTGTTATGTTAGATTTATTGGGAGCTATAAATACAGTATGCTGGTCTTTTATCACATTTAAACCATTTCAAGGTTTCATTTCAAGGTTGACATTAACTCACTGAGCTCAGAATGTACCTCTCTGCTAGGCTCATCCTTTCTCTCAAATCCCGAACTAGAATCAGATTTTCTGCTATCAACCAAACACACTTCTACGGTATCAGTCTCCTAACACTATCAGTCACTAACACTAGCTGGATGTCAGATTTGCCCATTGCCAACCGACTAAAAGTAGTGCACTGACCTGAAAACTTGTGGTTCATAGGAACCACCAGTTGTGTGCTTCTCAGCTGATTCCCTCCTGGCTATTTTATAAGCTATGCGCTCAGGAGACCGCTCACTAGGTCACATGAGAGTGTGAGTCCTGTAAACCCAAAGAATTACCCTGTAATGCCACTATTTTTCCTAATCAGACTAGCAGGCTTGGATCAATAATAAGGCAAAGGTGTGTGGGGGGGTGGGGTGGGTGTTGACCATGTGAAAGTATGGAGCGAAGATGTGAGAAGAAATTTGAAAAAAGACAGAGTCTCTGTATATAAACAAAACTCATGGGCACACTCGAAGTTGCGTGTATGTGATCCTATGAGTGCAAGTCTGTTGCTTGTGCAAGTGAAAGTGTGCAAGACATAAAAATAAATCTGATGCGTGCCTAGCACAGATGATAACAAAGCTGAAAACACTGAATTATTAAACAGGCGACAGAGTCATCTTGAAATGTGTCCTTGTTAAGAGGCTTTATAGCAGCAGTGACAATCCAGATGTCATTGGAAGAGGGAATCACTTAAAACACCGCCAACAAACACCAGAAGTCACTTTTAGAATAGTATCTTAAAGTTACATCTTTAGCAGCAGTATCATCTCAACAACAAGGCACGGGGTGCTGCTCCTTGTACATACAGGCATGCCAGTATCTGCGATGCAAGGCTAACATATCCACTGAGAGTAGATGAACTGTGAACTATCTTGTTTCTCTGACAAGATATTCATTTTGATCATTAAGGTGATTATGTTTTGTACAGCAGGTAAATGGTTTTCATTGAACCAAAGATATTTGGTTAGTATTTAACCACTAATTAGTATTTTATTCAGAACAATATTTTAATTGATGACAAAATGGTGGGTTTGCAATCACAAGAAGGGACTGCCTCTGACTATTAATCTACAACCCTGAGGCAGACCAGCTAAAGCTGTATTCTAGTAGCTGTTGTACGGGCCTTCCTTTATTTCTCCTTGGAAATTGGTAATTTGTAGCACTAACATCATGTAGCATATAGCCACTTGGAAAGCAGGAAGTCACGGTCTGACCGGGAGCGTGGGATTTGAAATTAATAGTACTGGCCATTAAGTTGGACTAATAATTGAGAATAAAAAGAACAAAAAGTGAGGTCCACAAGTAAATTTAACAAAAAAGTCCAAATCGCCAAAAAACATTTATTATACAAAATGCTTTACATTACAAAACAGCTGCAACCTGACCTAGAAAACCTAGTACTTTGGTGGGCAGATAGCAGAATTCTACTGTGCACCAATGCGGCACTGCAGCAGAGGACGTAATGACTAACCACAATGCATTCTGGGTAAGATGCAGCCGTTCAGTGTACATGCATTATACATCTGGAATGACAGTTAAGATGGTGGTTTGGATACCCTTGAGGGTAAATCAACTAGGGCACGTTAAACCACATGCAGCACTTTTAGATATTCTTTCATCCAGGACACCATCACCTGCAATCAGGCAGTAATTTCAAGTGATCTGTTTTTATCTGGGTGTGTCATTACATCTCAGTGTATGTCCTGCCACCACAATTTGTAAGCTTCTCCATCTGGTGTGGAAGTCATTAAATAAACAGACCTTGCAGTGAAAATATTCACATTTGCTCACAAACATATTCAACAGCAGTTCAACAGCCATTATGAAAACATCAAATTAAGTAGTGTTTGAATTTTACTGGTGCCCTAAGTGTCCCATCAGAATGAGCTTTTGTTTTCATTTCAAGCAAAATAGATTTTATCCTCTTTTGTATCAAATCTGTCAGTGATTATTCCTATCAAACAGCCCTGTCTTTTCCCATTGTGTTTATTTATCCATTACAACTGTTCAATGGCTGCCATCTGCCCTACTGTCCTCTCTACCAGGATAGCAGCACTTGACCAATCTGATGTGGCTTCAACCCTGGCCCAAAACAAAGAGCAGCACGAAGAGGAGCATGCGATATCCATGTCTGACCTCCCGCCCAGCTCCACAGAGGAGTTGGCCAGCACTGGACTGGGACCAGACTCCTCACAAGACCTCAGGACTTCCATTCTCTAGGGGGTTCAACTGTTTTGTCTGTTCCTACTGGGTCTAAATAAAATCCCTAAAGCCACTCTCCATCCTGGCACCCAATCCCAATTTACCCAGACCACCAGTCAATTGCCCTAAATTCTTAAACCCTTACCAACCCAACACAGACTGCCTTGGATTCTGAGTGTAATAACTACTGTATATGTAACACATTTGTATTTGGTGTTTATGACTATATGTCTGTCTGTGTGAGAGTGTGTAAATTGAAAGAAAGGGATACAGTAACACACTTGGCATGCATGGATGTGTAGGAGTGTGCATTAACAGGTGAAACGCACTTGAGAGAATGAGTGAACAGGAAGAGCACGTTTTAAAATACTCATGTGAGGGAGAGTGTGTGTGCGTGTGTGTGTGGGTATGTGTGTGTGCAAATGTGATAAAATTTGTTATGAATCTAGTTTGATGTCTGTGAGCTCTTTAGGCTAGAATGAAATTGTTAAGAAATGTTTTTCATGCTGACCAGTTCATGCTGATGAGTGATCAGTCATGCTGTACAAAACTGTTGAACATGATGCAAATGGAGCAGTGGGTATGGCCAATTTTCCCGTTTTATCATTAGTACAATTTATTCACACACAAAGTGCTTTGGCGGTACCATAGAGTACCAGATCTGCATAGTCTCATTAAAATGTCCAAATCTGGCCTACAAGATAAAAAATGTATTGAGATGAAGTTTAAAATTTGATTTGATTTTTAATCTCCGGACCTTTGTCATCATTTGTGATTTGAGAAGAACCAATTAAAATGATAATGTTGATTGTGTTTTCGTTCTTGGGTTCTTTGATTCTAGGGCATGGTTTGAAAACATTTTTTTCAATTTGAGCACACAGATCAAGTAATTAGATGGAACAAATTACTAGTTTGTGCACACAAAGAATCAACATTTTTTTCCCCCAGACACCTGACTGCCTCCACAGATAACAAACCATTATCATGTTTTTACTTGCCTGAAAGTGACAAAATTTACTCAAGTAGGACTTAAAGATGAATGCAACCTCACAGCACACATGGGAGAAGTTTCCCCTCAGGGCTTTCTGTCAAAAACACTTTCTGCCAGTGACCGTGCAAACTGCCGTCATTTCGGTTATGATCACAAGGCAAATGAATGAGTGCTTGAGAGAGAACTTGAAGTGTATCCATGTATACTGTGTGTCTCCTGTTTGTGTGTGTATGTGTGTGTGTGTGTGTGTGAGCTTAAACAAGCTCCACAAAGGTCCGGTCATGCGCTCAATAGCTATTTAAGCCAGTAGAGGGGAATGGGCCGACTCTTGGGGGCAGACAGTTCTGCAGACAGAGAGGAGCAGCATGCACAGTCAGAGGTAGGGGAAACACATTATACTGATGCTTTCTCACATAATGAAATGCAGAATGCAACTTAACAGTGTGAATGATGGCTTCAGCACCATTTACAAACTGAAAGTGGACATGACACTAATGTACAATTTAGCTACTGGCAAAGTCACAGAATGAATATCAACTTTTATTTCAGATAAGGATATATCTACGACATATAGCCACATTGGTGGAGTCATGTATTAATTAATTCATAATATACAGTATCTCTGAAAAAGATATGTAAAACATTTTTTTTCCGAAGTTGTTTTTAATTGTAACTTTTTTGGGTGGTTGTTATCACTGTTTTGTTGTAAAATTGCTGCCGCCAAACTATTAGTCACTCACTTCATTCATTCTCAATCAACAAGTTTCAAAAGACAAGCAAATATAACTCCAAAAAAGGTTAAAGCATTTCATCTCTTCCCGTTCTATTGTTGAAAGCATTTCTGAACTTGTAAGAGTTGAAAGCTAATGGCTTTGTGAATTATGAACAGTGACTGGTACTGCCCGCAGGGGCATGTAAGAACTGAAGTTTTGGAATAATGTTAAGACAACTGGCTTTAACAAGAGAACACAAGATGAGTGAGTTGCTCTTGAGCGTGTGTGAAGTGCATGTCTGCAGTGTATTGAATTTTTTGTCTTCATCTTACCAAATGTGTGCTGGGATGGACTCAACAACCCTGAACATGATAAGTGGTTTAAACAAAGATGGATGGATTGATGTACAACAACAATTCTCACCATGTAAACTGTATCTACTCTTTTTTTGTGTTTCTGAAATTCCTAACCTACTTTATTCTTAACTTATTTGCCCATCTAAACCACCTCATGTACCTAAAATCTTCCCTCTGCTTTCACCCTTCCTTCTCTCTGTACTTTGGTAGCATGTGGAGTGTGGCTGTCCTGAT
Organism: Micropterus dolomieu; assembly: GCF_021292245.1. Classification (NCBI taxonomy): domain Eukaryota; kingdom Metazoa; phylum Chordata; class Actinopteri; order Centrarchiformes; family Centrarchidae; genus Micropterus; species Micropterus dolomieu. Next base: position 14,695,553 of record NC_060153.1, on the reverse strand, counting down.
GGTGACCCTGTGCGCCACACTAACGCTGGCCCAGTTCCCCCGGGAGTGCGTCACCCCCGAGGGGCTGCGGAGTGGCCAGTGCTGCCCGTCTCCTACAGGGGCGGCAGGGGATGAGTGTGGCTCCAGCACAGGAAGGGGGCAGTGCGTGACCATCACAGTAGACAACCGGCGCCATGGCCCCCAGTACCCTTACGCTGGGCGCGATGACAGAGAAAGGTGGCCGCTGAGATTTTTCAACCGTACATGCCAGTGTAATGGGAATTTCAGTGGCTACAACTGTGGCCGATGCAGACACGGGCTGACTGGAGCAAACTGTGATCAGAGGATCTCTGTGGGTAAGAGAATGGATGCTGCGGTCTAAACTAAGCTTTGGCAACCTAAAAATTCAATTTCTATCTCCTACTGTACCATTTAAGATCCCGGTGGGCCTCAAAGACGTAGGAAAATACATCAGTTGAGGGAATGAATGCAGCATTTATTGTTAGGGAAAGGAAATGTCTATGTTAATTTTTTATAACATTTTTCTTTCCTCCTCTCGCCCTGCGTTTCTCCTACACCCTTTTCTCTCTCTCTTCCTGCCCTCCTGTCTTCCTCTACCCCATTAACCTCGCCCCAGTAAGAAGGAATATCATGCAGATGAGCACAGCTGATAGGCAGGCATTTGTGAGAGCGTTGGACCAAGCTAAGAGGACTGTCCACCCTGACCTGGTCATCTGTACACGACGGTACATACATAAGCATTATATATAACATTATTTCAATAATTCTGTATGGGCTTGATTGCTAAGAATATTTAACTGACTTAATGAAGTAATTTCAAAGGAAGACTGGTCTTTATTCAGCCAGTCTTTGGTCTCATATCAAGAACAGGCAGCCAAGCTTTGCCCAAGGACCTGCAGGCTCAGTCAAGCTGAGTCTGGCAGTTGAAAGCTCCATAATACAGCTTTGGGTGAACTCATGCTGTGTTTTGAAAATTATCAGTAAAATCATAAAACTTCTCATGGCAGCTTTCTGTTGAAGCTGCAGGTGGAAGAGCAAATTATCAGTTTAGTCAGGAGTAAAGGGATTTATAATCTTCTAAGTAACAGTACATAAATCTGTGAATAACCTCCTTCCAAATCAGCTGAGGATTGTATTAAATTAATTTTTGAAGCAATTCTCGGCTGCAGGTAGAAGAACCCTTTTAATGTCCTAATCATTTATTTTTAAAATGCCTCCTGTTTTAATGGCTTCACCCAGGATCTTAACTACGAGCCCCATTTTTAAAGCCAAGTTCCTCTCGGCAGCTATACACAAAAATGAAGTGTACACAAATTGTCTACCAATTTGTAGTTCAACTAAAACCATATATTCTCATGGATCAAATCAACCAATATGATGTTGGAGACATTGAAAAGTGAGTGGATAAACAGTTTTATCTTTTTTCCCCCACTGCTCCCCTCATCTGTAGGTACCAGGAGGTGTTTGGGCCTGATGGCAACACCCCGCAATTTGAGAACATCACCATTTACAACTACTTTGTTTGGAGCCACTACTACTCTGTTAGTAAAACGTACCTCGGGCCAGGCCAGACCAGCTTTGGAGGTGTAGACTTCTCCCACGAGGGCCCAGGTTTTGTCACCTGGCACCGTTTTCATCTGCTGCAGCTGGAGAGAGACATGCAGGTGAGCTGGGGGGAAGGGCGACCGAGGGGGGCAGTGGAAAAGGAAAAAGGGAAGCAGAGGAGGCTTTTGGGCTGATGGAGTGATGAAGAAAGTGGGGACAGGAGAAGGGATAATAAGGGGAGGAAGGAAAGATTGCAGGGATTTGAAGAGATGGAGACAGAGCGGAAAGCTATCCTGCAGGAGAAAGTGGGAGCAGGGAGGTAGGAGAGCAGACAGAAGTAAAAGAGAAATATACCAAAGTGGGAAATGGTGGAAAAAAATGAGGGACTGAAGGTGCAAAGACGGAAGGAAAATGAACTGCATCGTTTCATTAAACTATATGTTTTTTACACACACATATATCTATTGATTAATTCATAAACACCTGCTTTGTTCTTTTATTCCATTCACTGTGTGCAGCGCATGCTGGGCAACCCCACCTTTGCCCTGCCCTACTGGAACTTCGCCATTGGAGGCAGCGACTGTGACATCTGCACCGACGACCTGATGGGAGCCAGGAGCACCTTCGATATAAGCTCCATCAGCCCCAACTCTGTCTTCTCGCAGTGGAGGGTCATCTGTGAGAGTGTGGATGACTATGACACTTTGGGCACCGTCTGCAACAGTAAGGACACTCGCAGGAACACACATTATATATTGCCCCGCACTGTGCAACACAGCAGTGCTGATATACAGCGTAGTCTCAGCTGCATCGGAAAAGAGGGCAAAGAGCTCGTAAAGAGAGCATGTAGAACATAAGCTGCTATAAATAATACCTCACAGCTGTGCTGCATTCGATATTGCTCGCTATTACTACAGTTTTGTTTGAAACTGCTAAACAACCTCTTCTGAGTTGCTGTCTGCATCCAAAGTGCTGTACAGTTAAAACGCAGACATCAGAAACACACAGCAGTTTTTTAAGTGTTAATTCCCAATGGATCAAGTGGTTTACACTAGAATAAGGCTACTCATTGTAACACTGTAATAGGCTGGACTTGGTGATCTGATTTGCAGGGATTGGATCTCATTCCACACTGGTACCAGATTACAAACCCAAATAACTGCCTTTGCTTTAGTTTTCAAATACACCTAATTCATAATTTCTTTTTGCATCTGGTATTGTGGAATAATATATCAATGCTCTCTTACCACACTTTACTAAACACATTAAGGGGGGTCTTTTTTTGAACAATTGCATATGTATAAAAACATGCTGAGGGACTTTGGTTACAGGTAGAACATGTGAGTGGCCAACGTGTGAGCCTCATTACTGTCTCATTAATCCCCTTAGAGAGTCATGGCAGGCCTGGTATTTCCTGCGTCAACAAGCAACATCTCTTTAAATGGGTTAGGGGGGTTGCCTCATTTGTGCATGTGCTTGTTGAAGACAGGAATCTAGCACTCTACTGGTTCCTTTGATCTGAGGGAATAATCTTCAAACAGACAGACAACGCAGTTATGTAGCCTTCTGTTTATGTGCTTGTGTGTGTTTGTGTATATGTGGGAGAGAAAGCACACACCAAAAAAAGAAAGAATGAGATCATGTGTGCAAGAGGGGGGGGGGATCTTCTGTTCAGTCACAGAGCTCCCACTCACTACTGTTGACTTTTAGTGAATAATTCAAAAAGAAAACTGCCACCCTGTCATGTTCAAGACTGATCAAACTAGTCTAGACTCCCACATAGAATTACGTAGTTAAATAATACAACATTTCTAATTATCTTTCTTACTATTTCTGTGGGGACCACTGGTCTGGGTGTGAACTACAATCTGAGTGCCCTCCTAACCCAAAAACTGTAACTATTCAAATGGTCTGATGTCTGATTGCAGAGGTAATTTTATTTCACGTGATTTAGATAATATTATCTCTGACCTCAGGTTCTGTCCTTATCACCCAGGCTCAGAGACCATTCCCATTAGGAGGAACCCAGCGGGCAACGTGGCCCGGCCCATGGTGCAGAGGCTGCCAGAGCCACAGGATGTTTTGGACTGTCTGCAGCTCAACACCTTCGACACTCCACCTTATTACTCCACCTCCTCCGAGAGCTTCAGGAACACCATTGAAGGTGCGCAGTTATGCGTCACTGCTCAGAATCAAAGCAGTGCTTAAGATTTAACATCCACCCAAGAACTGAAGGGCGATTTTCAGGTTCAGTTGGGCTCAGCTCAAACTACAGAGCTGCTTAAGTACTGTGTGACTGCACGAATACAAACACAAAGTCAGAAACACACACTCACACACATACACACTAGAGCCACATATGGTTAGCTCCATCACAGCATTTGTTGTTCCTAATTTTGGTAAATCAGAGCTTTCATTTAATGGCTTTGTTGTTCTGTATTTTCTAGGCTACAGCGCCCCCCAGGGGATGTACGACCCAGTAATCCGCAGCCTCCATAACTTGGCCCACCTCTTCCTCAACGGGACGGGAGGGCAGACTCACCTCTCGCCCAATGATCCCATCTTTGTCCTGCTGCACACATTCACCGATGCAATCTTTGACGAGTGGATCAGCAGGCACCAACCAGGTACACACAGACTGATGAAACTAGATGAAACGTAACTCACTCAGAAGAATGAATGAATGGACAAATGTATTTTTTCTCATCCTGCAGGTGATGTAGTCTATCCTGAGGAGAATGCTCCAATTGGGCACAACCGGAGATTCAACATGGTTCCTTTTTGGCCTCCTGTTACCAATGCTGAGATGTTTGTCTCTGCCCCAGAAAACCTGGGATACTCCTATGAGGTCCAGTGGCCAAGTGAGTTGCAGCCCACACACATGCACACACACAAAAACCAATGACCCCATTTCCCAATAGAAATTTCTCCACTCCTTTCACACCGTGTCTGAGATCATCACCATAGCCATTGTCGCGGCGGTGCTGGTGGTGGCAATAGTGGGTGCCGTCATTGCCTGTGCCATGCGCATCCGCTCTTCCCGCTCAGCTGAGGCCCTGGAGCCACTGCTGGGAGAGACTTTCCAGCGTTACTCAGGCGATGACCGGCGATTGGACAAATCACAGTCTGTTGTCTAAATCCACGCCTTTCTAGACAGGCCTTAACATTTTCATGCAATTGTTTTGCTTTTTTTTATTCCCTTACTTCTTCTAATAAAGCTGAACTGGTTTTGAACCCAGACTCTGTGTGTCTGTGTCAGTGTATTTGCTATAAATTGTAGGGCTGGCAGAGTGTGGCAGATCTTTTACGTGACACATCCAGCAGAGGAGATCAGACTGCAGCAAACAGGTCAAACTGCCTGCTGCAGCTCAGCTTATAATGAATGGTAAATTGCTATTGGTTGCCATGACAGGGGGCTATTTCTCCCCTAAAGTGTCCCTTCTTCAGCTCCCAGTTGCTAAAATGTTCATGCAGACAAAGTGTGATGTTTGTGTTCCTATTCCTTTCATTCTGCATTCAGTCTAGGCTTATTACTGTGTGACTAATATGCTGTACGGTATGAACAGACCACAGACAGGTCTTAATACTACAGGCCTTTTGCTGCAGGCACGAATGTGCTTGTCTGGAGCCTGAGGCTAACGAGCAAATCAAATCACTTAGATTTAATGTTGCTTCCTCACCAATGAGTCCGATCATGCAGTGTCTTCATAACAACACACACACCGCCCCCATGTGGATATAAGACATTACTGCGACAAGAGGAGAAGATTTAATTAAGATTTAAAACAGTTGTGTACTGTTTTGGTCTCACAATCTTAACCATATAGTTAACTCTGCTGCATGTTGGGAATAGCACATGTCGGGCTGAATAAGACCAAAATTAAAATTTAAGAAGGACTAAGCATAATTAAATACGACACTGTCAACATTTGTTATAGTGGTAGGAAGAGGAGCAGGGTCGGAGAAAGTGCAACGCACTCGTTAATGGCGACTTTAGTTTCAAACTCTTGTGTTCACCTTAACCTTGACACAGTTAATTGGAATTGTGTTCTGGCATGTAGGCGATTTGAGCCACATAGGCCTACTCAAATTGTGTTTTACATATTTATATAAAGACTTCACCAAAACCGATTTAAATTATAATTAAAGCTGCAAGCAGCGTTGGGCGGGCCCTCGCACTTGTAGCGCGTCCGCGCGTGAGCCGGCCGAGTTGCACATTCTGGAGCTCTGCCGGTGCGGCTGTGAATTTCCTACGCGGTTCCGACGCCGCATGAAGGTGTTATATGTCACTTCCTGTGTCCCCTATGTGGAGCTACATAGCACTTGCCGCTATGAATATAAATCGGTATTGACGTGTAGATGTCTGCGGGGTGGGAGAGTTAACAAGCACGTAAAGTTTGTTTCAGATGTGAGCATGTACACTGAACAATAATGTACCCAAACAATAAAATAAATTCCTTTTATATTTCCCTGCCTTGTTGTTTATGTGTACATACAGAGGAAGAATGTGAGAACAGCACACATTTCATCTTTACTGTGTGTTAGAGCATGGGAGAACAGTGGATACTTTTAATA
>NC_060153.1:14585929-14689333 GCF_021292245.1 Micropterus dolomieu | reverse complement strand
GAGATCCCCACCCAGTGCCTCAGTCTGTCTAACATGATGTTGTGATCAATGGTGTCAAAAGCAGCGCTAAGGTCCAGGAGTACCAGGACTGAGCACATGCCTTCATCAGCAGACATTAAAAGGTCATTGGTGACTTTAAGCAGGGCAGTCTCAGTGCTGTGGTACTTCCTGAAACCAGATTGAAACTTTTCAAATAATTTGTTATTTTCCAGTTCAGTGAGCAGCTGTTTGGACACAATTCTTTCTAGAATCTTTGCAATAAAAGGCAGTTTTGAAATTGGTCTAAAATTTTGTGGGAGGGAGGGATCTAAACCAGGTTTCTTTAAAAGTGCGTTCACGCAAGCCGTTTTAAAATAATCAGGGACACAACCAGTAGATAGGGAGCTGTTGAAAACAGAGATCAAATGGGGCCCAGAATCTATTACTTTCAGTAAAAACTTTGTAGGTATTTCATCAAGTGGGCTGGAGGACACTCTCATTTGTGATACTGTTTTTAAAAGCTCAAACAAGTCGATGGGATAAAACTGGTTAAAACTCTCTTGTTGCTGGTTAGAGGTCGCGGGGGTAATAGAGGCTCTGATTGACACCACCTTATTGGTAAAAACAATTCACAGTCATCATTACTTCCAGCTGAGGCACAAGGAGGGGTTGGGTTTACCAGCTGATCTACAGTCTTAAACAGAAACCTGGGGTTGTGTTTATGTGCAGTAATGAGTTCAGAAAAAATAAGCTTGTAATTAATTTGTAATTGCAAGGAGAAATGTGTTTTTGAAGGAAGGAAGAAAATTATCAACAGAACACAGAGAATGACAGTACACCACCTGACATAATGTTAAAGGCAGTCAGGCAGGTGAAGTTGAAGAACAAATCAATCAGAAGTACATCTAAGAATTTTGACGTAAGCCGCTGACATCTCTTTTGGCTTCATCTATGTGGAGCCATTTTCATACAATATTCGAAAGAAGACGTTGTTTAAGTGTGTGAAATGCAACAAATGGGCCTGCGATGCTTGCACCTCAGGCCGGGCAATTTATGTGTGCCAGAACTGTGACACTAAAGACATGTCTGATTAGTCAGATACATATGTAGGTCGTACACAAAATTCACATTGTTGCATTAGTGTGTTTAAACACCACATCTGTTTAGTTAAGAAGTTATACATTTAAGCAAGTTATCTGCAGCATTACATTCAATTACCATAGATATATTTGCACTCCAGAGAACGTTTGATTTTAAAGTTCAAAGAAAGAGGTTGTCCCACTTAATGTGTGCTCTGCCAACATTTTTGTTTTGAATTAAATTATTTATTTTCCAAATTCTCTAGGCTTGATTGGTGATTGATTTTACTTTTGGTTCTGTTTACAATTTGAAATTGAAATCAATATTCACAATTAAGTGTTCTAACTGTTTGATAATCCAGTGTGACAACTTACCCAATGCAGTGTGACAACTTACCTGCCGATGGGGCAAATTGTCACACTCTCTATTGAACAGTCTACAGCTCCATAATGAGATAAGATATGAAGATGTAATGAATACAAAACTTCTGCCCAAGACTTCATTCTTTCATTTGGTTTGACATTTGTACCATTGTGATGTAAGGCTCAGTAAATATTAGATGGTGTGAAAAGTGTGACAACATACCCCGCTCTCCCCTTTATTTAAATAATAAAAACAGGTGGTTTTATATGTACAACCTGTTTCTCGTCTGCTCTCAAACAAAATGTAAAATGATGTATAAATGTAAAAAGTTAAATGACTGCTCTCATACTGAATAACTTATACTGCCACACACTAAATGTTAACTTATATTCATCTAGCAGGTGGAAGTGACTGACAGTATCAGGTTCTGTTATATATTACAAATGAATAATAATGCTTGAATCAGATCAACTGAAAGACTCAAATTCTGTTTTATTCTGAAATAAGTTAATCGCGCCACATAGCCAGGGCAACCAACAGTGACTGACATATTTACTCAACCAACTGATGACACAACACTGGGCTAAGTAGATTATCCCTCCAAGCATCAGTCTTTATGGTTCAAAAGCATTTTTAATGGTACAACAAGATATTCTTAAAGGTACAATGTGTAATTCCTGGCCACATGTTCCAAACAAGTAGGGGGCAGCATTTCACCTTCTCCTCCTTCTGCTCTTTTTTAATCTTTATCATAACCTCACAAATTAAGCTTTTTATGTGTTCCTAGATTAGCGGGCTTGGCTTCTTCTGCAACAAGGAAGTTAAAAGAGCCATCGCCTTGTGTGATGATCTGCTGGCAGGGGCTTCTCTCCTGCCAGTGAGTGTCTGCTCCTCTCTGTGACTCTTCTTAGACACAACTGACAAATATGTGGAATAAGTACGTAATACATCACCACCTTTGAAATGATGTCAGAGCTGTTACTTCTTCTCCCTCTGTTGATCAAGTCAGTTTATGGTCAAATTTTACACATTGTACCTTTTCAGCAATTGTTTTGCCGTTTGGCTCTTTCACTGGTCTCCGTCACTCTCACGATGAGGAATATGCCAAATATGAGTCCACTGAGCTTGTAACAAGCTGGCACAGTTAATAATTAAAAGTCCCATATTTGTTTAAGGACACAACACTTTCCCTCATCTGCCTTTGATGTGGCTTAATCTTGTGCTGCAATGACAAAATTATATTTATTATATCACATTATGAGCTTCATAATGTTGTAGTTGCATTGAATGTTCATTGAATCAGTGGAAATTATGTGTTTTGGCAACATTTCAGTTTGTTTCATTTGAATCAGACACTTAACATCCTCAGAAAAACAAAAGTATAACCCAAGAGCCAGCTCACACAGAGACATACCCACAGTAGTAACAAAGTAAATTCCATGACATATTTTACGGAAGCATGGCTGCTGTCTGGTGCTATCACACCCTCCTTGAGTTGGGAGCCAGATGCAAAAGACAGCTAATCTCTCAAAGATAATGTTTTACCCTGCTCCAAGATTTTGCCTCACGATATATCTAATAATTGTTTAGCAAACATCCTTCCAGTTAATGAGTTATAGTTGCTTCATCTATACCTTTTTCCAAAACTGAACTTTCTCTCCACATGCAATTTTTTATTTGCTTGTTTATGTTGCTGCAAATCTTTGCCAGTCTAGGCAATTTGAGATTTGTTTGTTTTTTATTCTCTCACTTTTATTTTACTCTCTTTCTTTGTCTTTGTCTCAAAATATGTCTCAGAGCTGGCATGTGGAAATTTGGGTGGTCTTGTAAAAGCTTGAAAACCTTGTCTGTGGGGGAAAGGGTGTGACCTGAAATGACAATTTAGGAGTTGTCTGCCTTCTTTCCGGCTCTCCTTCATGTACTGTCACCATGTCATCATGATTAAGTTCGCAGGAACACAAGACACAATTAAGCAACATTGCAATGTTTTGCAGCTAAAGCACAAACATAAATGGGACAGGTTAAGTCTAAAATGTTTATCATTCAACTGGATTTAAAGAGATATTTTTTTCTAACTGATAATTCACAATCAGAAGCTCTGCAGTAAAACTGTAAATGCTTGTACGAGTGGAAAATGCACTGTTGGATACAACTATTTCAGGACCCAGTTTGATAACTTTCAAAAGTCCAAAGACCAGAAAGTGGTGCACAGGGAGGTACTGGGAGAGGGGCCGGAGGACAGAGAGAGGAGGAGGGAGGGAGGGTGAGGGAGTAGAGGGAGGGAAGTAAGAGACCAGTCTTTTGGATTTCTCATTAATTCAATGTGGCCCTTTCTTTCAGTTTTTTTGAAGCCCGCCCACTGACCATTATCAGCCCAGGGCTTATATATGCAGCCCGTTGCTCTTGTTTGTGAGTACACACACTTTACAGAGCTCAGACCCACAGCCAGACAGCCACACTGCTACCACTATGAGAGAGTTCAAGAGCAAGGAATTCTGGAGGGCCGTTCTGGCCGAACTGGTTGGCATGACCCTTTTCATTTACCTCAGTATCTCCACAGCTATTGGGAACAGCAACCCAAACCAGGAGCTGAAGGTGTCACTGGCATTCGGTCTGGCCATCGCCACACTGGCTCAGAGTTTAGGCCACATCAGCGGAGCCCACCTGAATCCTGCAGTTACCCTTGGGATGCTTGCCAGCTGCCAGATCAGCGTGTTCAAGGCGGTCATGTACATTGTGGCCCAGATGCTGGGTTCAGCCCTGGCCAGTGGCATTGTGTATGGAGCACGTCCAAGTACCACTAATGCACTGGGGCTCAACTCTGTAAGTAAAACATTTCATATTACTGTTGTTGACAGAACAGGTGACAGTATGTGATTTAAAAAGGGTGACACTAAAACATCCCACACTATTAAGAAATGGGATGCACTTCAATACGATGCATTGAAAGTGCCACTGTAGTGAAAATTGAGACTTTGTAAGGATGTAGGCACTTACATTGGCACTGTTTGTGTTGTTCTTTGAACATTCTGTCATTGCTTATTATTGAATAGTGATGACACATGATTAAAGCACACTACACTGCAACAGCTGAAAAAAATCTGAAAATTAATAAAATGCTATTACAGAAACTCTTTAACATTTCTCCTCCGCTGTTTTAGTAAATTCAGGGTTTTGCATGATAAAATGCTGCACTTTTCTTTAATCACCTGTAAACATCAGCTGTGTTCTTACCAAAAAGCTTATAAGTGTTAAGGCATGATGTCTGCTCATTGGAGAGACTGCCCCATACATGGTGCACCACAGGAAGATTACAATGAATAACAATGAACAGGTTTTCCCACAAATACAAAATGAATAAGCACTGCGGCGCTTTGGACTCTCTGCCAAATTGTCATCAGACTTCCAGGGCAATGCCAGCGGATGTTATATGGGAAGTGGTCATGATGGGAAACTTTCCAGTTGACATGGACTGACAAACTGTTGTTGTTTTGGATTCCTCCCTGACTCTCGCAGCTCAGCGGTGTCACTCCCAGCCAAGGCGTGGGCATAGAGCTTTTGGCAACCTTCCAGCTGGTGCTGTGTGTCATTGCAGTCACTGATAAAAGACGGCGTGATGTCACCGGCTCAGCACCCTTAGCCATTGGCCTCTCGGTCTGCCTGGGACACTTGGCAGCTGTAAGTTGCACCTATTCAAACATACCCACAACAGTGTTTATCTAAGATAATGCACGGTATATGTGAGCCATGTAAACAAGCAATGGACATGATAGTGCTCTAAAGGGCGTAAGAATTGCATGCATTTTTATTATTTTAGCTAATACACCTCATCCCTGCCAGACTCTATTATACCTCCAGACCATAACTCTGAAGATATCCTCTTATGTTGTCTTTATTGGTGATTACAGATCAGCTACACAGGCTGTGGCATCAATCCTGCTCGCTCGTTTGGTCCTGCTTTGATCCTGAACGATTTCACGGACCACTGGGTAAGTCGGAGAGGGAAGCACACAAGTTCTTTATGCATGCCTCACAATTTTCTGCATGCCTACTACATGTCTAGCTTAAATAACTCAATAACTCCATAACAGACAGATGTCTGTTATTCATGAATCCTCCTTCACCAGTTAATCAGTTATAACCTTCTTATTGTAGCCTGGCTGAGATATCGACAAAAGTAAACCTTTTGAACTTCACTGGAAGTTTTGTGTTATATTTCTTTCTGTGATAACGATGGTTTGCACATGGCAAGCCATAGATTGATCAAAGTAATCTATTACAGGTGTACTGGGTGGGGCCAATGTGTGGTGGAGTAGCAGCGGCTCTCATGTATGATTTCCTGCTGTCCCCCAAATTTGATGACTTCCCCGAGCGCATGAAGGTCTTGGTCAGCGGCCCAGTGGGTGACTATGACGTCAATGGAGGCAATGACGGTACAACTGTGGAAATGACGTCAAAATAGCCCCGTACAGTCACAATCGCTTAGTTTCATTGTACATGTCTATATTCCTGTAAAAAAGCTCTAAAATTTAGTCAGTGTTTTGTGCTATTTTGAAATACCAATGAAGATTGTGGTAACGGGTCAGTTAGTGTCTCCTTCTAATTTACTCCTTTGGTGGAGCCCACCACAATTTTTCTCCAAACTGCCGCTCAAGCATACAAGTCGAGGTTGTGATAATCTTGACACAGCAGTGTGCAGAATTTTTTCCCATATCAGTATTCTACAATGAGCCATTTTTTGTATACTTTATGTGCCTGTATCACTTTTTATTTCTGATTGATAATGTATTGTGTGTGCACTCATGAAATATCTCTCACTTTTTTAAGTAAATAAAACACTTGTTGTTATGAGTTGTTACTCTATGTGCTTTCTTGTGATATAGATACCAAATATAGATACACGTATGGTATCTGAGATATAGATTAGATCTTCTCTGTGCAAATCAGCACATACAAATCAGGCATACATTATATTAAAAACAGGACTATGAATATAGAAAAAATGTACTTACTTATATGTTAAAAAGAGAAAAAAAAGTCTATTACAATGTAAAATATGTTCCACCAAAAGAAATTACAGTACAGTACATTAGAATGGAGATACTTGTTATTATCTTATCCAGAATATTTTTACATGAAAATATATACATTCATCCATGACCAGATTAACCTTTTCAGAGGCCCCAGGGCAAACATTTGCTGTTGGGACTCTTCTGCCCCCTGCCGCATCTAAACCCCCCCTCCTCCATCTCCAGTCCTCTGTGTCTTGTGTATGTGCCCTGTTGCCGACAAGCTCACATCAAAATACAGTGCACACAGCACACCATTCATGACTTATGGTTTACTGTGTGTAATTTCATGATTAATAAACAAAAGCTCTTTTATGAAAATACACTATGTAAGCACAACCTATATTAAAATAATAAAGGTATTAAAAGTAGAATTTTGAAAAGAGATCCTGTGGAAGTCTTCTGCAACAAAGCTTAGTTAGCACCAGCAGCTACGACACAAAGTCTGCCAGCTAACTTTAACAAGCAACTAAGCAAGTTAGCGCAAACTAACTCTGCGGAGAACAAAAGACAGAATGAACCGGTTTCCTCAAATCTACAAGGTGGACACTACACAGCACATTTCTTTTAACTTCTCTCTTAAATTGGCTCTGTTAGCTTACGGATCACATACATAAACTTTGATGCAATACATTCTCACTTCCAACTTGTCAGTTATGGACACATGGTCAAAAACCCCTGGTGTCGCTTTTTGAAGGGCTCCGCAGTAAAGCTAGCAACAATAAATATGCTACGTTTCAAAATAAAAGTGGTTAACGTTGTGAAATGGCACGTGGTTAACTTTGTCAAATGTCGGAATTTTGTTAGGTTTAGACACCAAAACTACTTTTTTTAGTTTTAGGCAACAAACATACTTGGTTAGGTTTAGGAAAACATGGTTTGGGTTAAAATAACTGTTACTTATGTTACTGACTTAACTTACGTAGGTTACTTAAGCTACATGAGCTACGTAATGGCAGGGCATTGCACTTTTAAATATTTTAGTATAAAGATTGCTTGCTGTAACACTTCTGACACACCCGCCAAATGGGAAACATATTTCAAAGCCTGTTGCACTACGTTGCACACTGATTCAAGGAAACATTTAATTCTATCCAGAAACCAGCAAAAACCGGTGCAAAACGTTTTGAGATTGAACTTACCCCTGCTTTTCATTCATAAATGAAGCTATAGGGCTTCCCCCAGTGCTCTGAACTATGACACTATCGCTTCCCAGTGCGTTACAAACTGACACCAAGGGGTCTTGACCATGCATCCATATGTGACGACTTGGGAGTGAGAACGTATTGTTTGTTTGGCCTTAAACACAACCAATGCGGAAAGGAATTTTAAAGTTCCCGCTTTACATGTTTTCTTTGTTGACCATGTGTGTTCACGCTTGTGCACGCAGGACAAAGAAACATTCTTTCTGGCGCACGCCCAGACATAGTCTGTTAGATTATACATATATGGTGTGCTTTGCATTACTATATTTTTAATAAATGCTTCTGGATATACATGCTAAGTGAATGTTGTTAACCTCTTCTGTGTAGAAGTCCAAAACTTACTAGCTATTGATGGCCATTTTGATAATAGTTGTCAATTTAATTATTAATCCACATTGATAGGTTAGTGTATTTTATGACACTGAATCAATTAACTGGCTATCGTTTTCCATCTTTAAGGGTGGTGCCCTAAGGAACTTTATAAGTCATTATTTATTATTATCTTTGATAATTATTTTTCAAATTTAATTGATTGCACACAATTTAGTGCCCCTGGAAACCATTTTATTTCCCAACAGTTGATATTGTACTTTTGTGGTGAACATTTCCTGTCAAATTTGCAAATAATCAAATAACTAAAAACTCCTGGATATGCAGTGAACCTGTGGGTTTTGGATCCCTTAGACTGAGGTTTTCCCAGTTGGTAATCCAGTCTTGGAATTATCTCATAAGAAATCAGTTCCTGAATAACTTGAGCCAAATAATATGTTTCAGCCTTTATATTTCTCGCCAGGACAATTCAACAAAATAAGCTGTAAAAATAAGTTGTATTCAGTAAAGTGTCATACGTGAAAGATAAATTCTGATCAAAGTAAGCATGATGCACTAACAAAGACAAAAACCAGACACAACCAAACCACAGGGGAAAAAATAACCAAAAGGCAAAGCTGTGCAGGAGAGAAAAAGGTGAGAGCGGAACTCAGCGGAGCTTCTCCACTGGAATGTGAATGTAATGTTAATTGTGTAAAGCTCAAGAAACAACAGCACACATCAGTGATTGACTGAAAACTCAAACACATTAGCTGTAATTCAAATGTAAACAAAAGGTCACCCTACTAAGAAAATTAAAACATGGGACCGGAGCCTGCTCTCACACCCAGATTTATTTAAAATCCACATGCAATGATAAATCTGAGTTGTTAGCGTAATCTCATATCAAAGGTTTATGTGTGTGGGAAAACACAGGAGTACAGCACTATAGTCTACAACAGGCTTGGTTTTTCAAGTTTGATCAGTGTAAAGGATATAAATATTGAACATGTTTACTTTCATTAGGTCATGCTCTTATATAATATACCAGTAACTCATATGGCAAAACTTACTGATCTGGGCTTGATCAGCATGAACTGTAACTGACAATTCTACTCATCCAGCCTATGTACTTACAAAGAACTCAGGGCTCACTTCAAGTTGAGAAGAGACTAAAAACATGGTCAACTCTATGACACCATCTGAATACTTAGCTAGTGAGGAATATTAGCCTAAATTTTCACCTTGGGCACTCAGCATTTTTTTCTATTTTCTTGTGTTTTCTTTTTGCTCCGCCCAGCTGGTGGTTGCTGATTGATGAGTAGCTTCTCTCACTCGTGTTTTCAACAGGCGAAGCATCCAATGGCAGGTTGCCAGATTGGTGAGAGTTTCTCCTCAGTAGCCAAGAAAAAATGCCCACAGGGCAGCTTTTTGCTCATCTTTTGACACAGACTATGCTTGTTTTAAGCTTCGATTCTGTTCTCCACAGTGTGGAGCAAGACAAATTTCCCTATTGGTCACCCAAAGCCGAACCACTGGTGGGAGACAAATAAAGTCAGAAAGTCAAAGTGGGTTTTTGTGACAAAATTACGCAGTAGGCTTTAAAACACATAAGCACAATGGAAGGGGAAAAATATATAGAAAAATATATATTATTATTACTACAACCTTTATTTAACCAGGAAAAGTCTCATTGAGATTAAAAAACTCTATAACAAGAGCGTCTTGGCCAAGATAATAAAGAGACCATCAATCCTACAGAATACAGAACTTACAGTATGGTCAGTTGGTCAGTATGTATCAAGTCCACTTTCAGCCTTAGGTGAAGCCAGCCAACTTAGTGGGGGTGCCAATGCACTGGGCTGCAGTAAAAAACAAAAATTGAAAAATAAAACGCAGGGTCATTCAGCTAAAAAAGTTGAACCCAGCTCAAGTTTTGCAGGACTGCAACACAACTTCATATGACAGAGCACTGCGGCAGCCAATAAAATAAGCCCAAGCACACATTCCTGGTGGATTCATTTGCAGTGTAACTGCCTGTATGTATTTCTGCTATTTATCTTGCTATTGTCACGGCAAAAGATAAAATAGTTGCTGCCATGATCTCTAAAGATCTTACTTTCAAGAGTTGTAAAATCCCGTGTCAGAGTATCATAACCTGCTGTACAGTGTTTTGGCATCTGATAATCCTTAAATCTCATGGTTCTGTTACTCAAACTGGATTGTGTTGTATACGAAGCTACACGTCATCACCGATCAGCAAATTATAAGAGTATTGGTGATATGTGGTTAAAAAAAGTTATGACACCTCAACCTACTTGAGCAGTGCTCAATATTACAGTCTACATTATTGGGGTAGGGGATGGACTCAGGTCCATCCATGGCACTAAGGCCATAGAGAACCTGTAGAGATGGGCCCTTCTTTTAGCATAATGCCGAAACCTCCATCTTTTTGGCAAGAATAAAGCTAGAGTGGCAGTTATTCTGTTCCAAAATGAAAAGGGGGCCATAGTAGGTGAAAATAAATGACAGTGCTTCATCTTTGTCAGGTCCTGCAGATTTCTGGGGCCTCTCTCAGATAAGCAGTACTATAGGCCTGATACTCTGATGTTCTGAACTATCAATTGATGGATTTGGCCCTGAATGCCAAAGACTGGTGAATAAAGCATTGCACAGGCTTGCCAGAACACACAGGCTAGACAGAGCTTTCCACCATTAATACGTATACATTTGTCACTTACTCTTGTCTTGTTGTTTTTTTGTCAGTCAGTCAGTGTGTGTCCACTGCACTTCCCTCACAAGTCTAGCTCTCCTTTCCTTCTGCCTTTCTATCATAACTGCTTTGTAGCACAAAACCACAACTTCCTTTTTTTTTAATGATATTTTTGCTGTTGAAACAGAATAGTGGGGCAGAATATAAACAGTGAAGGGTCATTCCAGTATGTAAACCAATGGAGTATAATTTTGGCAGACAGACGGTTTGATTTGCTAGGAAGAACAGAAGTGTAAGATTGTTCAAAAATGTGTGATCACTTTATTGGTTGCCAACCTGCCAATCCTGAGGGAGATCAACACTGACGTTTTCCAGGAACCAACAGTTTTCTTTGAATATCGAGTCCCAATTTTAAGGGGCCTTTAACAGATTGCATTGGCACACAACCTGTTTTCCAAGAAGCAACTGCTTTCTAAGAATTCTAGTTCCCTATTTTTAATGGTTTGCTTCCACTCCTGTTCTCTGCCATGTGCCTGTTAGGTCACAAGATATTATTATATTATAAGTACTATATTAATGTCAAATTATTATATACATGTGCATTACACCTCTTCTTATAAATACAATATACTGTACATAGTACTGTAGCTGTACTTATGAAATCTGTTCTGTCTTCACATGTAAGTTTTTTGTGCTTTCCTTTACAACAACAGATGATGTCATTCTGGGAGGGGACAGAGCATGAACAGTTTCTGCAGAAAATGTATTAGGGAAATAAGATGGGATTAACAGCCTTATTTAAGGCAATCCACCAAGGCTCACTAGTAGCCCTTTTCCTCAGCAGACTAGATGGACAACTGCATCTTGGACTGGAATCTCATTTCAAGCTATGACCTGGACTCTGGATAAACTGTTGGAGATTAACAGACAAATCCAAACTGGACACTGAACACTAGAAACTCATTCATCACTATTTAGAGTTAAATACATTTTTAACCACTGTTTTTCTGTGGTTACACTTGCTAGGAGGGAAAACCTTTGACGTTGTAAGTACCATGTTACTCTGCTCAACAGACCAGAATTCTTAATTATATACTTGACTTGCTTCCATTTCTGCATGATTGAGTTCTCTGTGTTTATCCTATCTCTGAGTAAGGTTGAGGTCCACCCCTCATGACAGACCGCAGTTATACATTTCCTCAGTGGTTCATCAGACCACCTGAATGAATGTTATTTCTGCCTCTGGAAGACTAGATTGGTGGGTGTGTTTAATTTACACCTGAAAGACAGGGGTTTGAACATCATGGGTGAGTGAAGGGCACACGTGATGAGGTGTTCCCACTGCCACTGAATCAAAACTGATTCTTAAATCAGAAAAAACAGAAAACACTGGTCACTTGAGAGTCTCTGACCAATAAACTTGACAGAAATAAGTTGTGTCCGCTTGACAGGTGGATACCACAAATGTTTTAGCAACTGTTATGATATTTCTACTTTATGCCGTTTCAATTTAAGCACTTTTTCGACAACATTTTTCCAGATAGTTTCACTATTATCAATTAACACCTAAAAGCCACACAATAAATAAAAAATAAAAAAAATAGCCATGTAACAAAGATATCTCATGTCCAGTGAGGACCATTGATAAAACAGTGAAAGGCCCAAATATCATTTGCATGCGATTATTGTTTATTTGTATCATATCGTAAGCCTAAACATGAGGATGTCCTGGCTTATGTCAATAGCCTTCATATCTTTTGCTAATTAATTTGGAATAGAGGTTAACCCCTTGAACACAAGTGTTATTTTACATTTTATTGGTATGGTATTTGTAACCCTAATGCTTGTAGCTAAAAATATTTCTTGAATATTCTTCTTTAATTCTACAACAAGATGGCAAGACGGTACACACCCAGCTCCACTCTTTTTACACGTTACTCTCCTCTCTGTAACACACTTTCCTGTCCCCCAGAAACAATGGCAGGTAGGAACCAAACATTTGCCTGATCTGAGCCAGCAGGGAAGTTAAATAGCAAGTTGAATGATACACATATAAATTAATGGATAATATATCAGTAAAGTGCTATAAATGGTTAAGAAATAATTACTGTATGTAATGATAAACTTAATTCTGCAAGTCCAACCAATATTGTGGAATTTCTCCTACTGAAACATATATCTTACCACAGTATACTGAAACATAAATTAGTAAGATAAACTTAAGTAACCCATATATACAGTATAATGTGTACAATAACTAAGGTTACAATTTAAATGCATTTCCATAGGTGAATCATTTTAGACTCAAAGCTTGCGGGTGAATGAATAGGTGGGAGGCTAGCTTTTGAAATGGAATGCAGTAGAGTAGTAGTACTAACAGACATGCATATCCCAAAAGAAAAAATGTCCCTTTTCAATCAATTAAACAGTTTTCTGGGGAGTTGGCATGCCCATAGAGCTAACAGGGTTAGAAAGCAGACCTTTGCTTTCCACAATTATCCCTCCACTCTCCTTTCATATTTACTTTATAATGTGTAGTTCATTACTACACTCCTCTTTCACCCTGCTCTTCTCGAGTAATAAATCCTACATTCTCCTAATTATGTTATCATATCTGTCTGCAAATGATATATGGTTAAAATTGCAACAAATCTGTTGTGTGGTTGTAAACAAATCTCACACAGAAGCTGGAATCAACTATTCGATTTGAGCTTTGAAAGTAACTGAATTAATGACATCACGAAATATTTAGCAAAAATGTGCACATAAAACTACATTTCTTTGATATAGGAAAATGGGGATGTGTTCTTCTTTTTGGGTGGACTATTGTTGCCCATGTCAAAGGTGATGCTTTTAAATTCTACTGAGAAGAAGACGAGAAGCAGCGTGACCCTTTGAAAATCAGAACAGTTTCCTTGTCGTGAATTCCAAAGGTCCCATTTCCTTCACAGTGGCATGTGACTGATTTGACTTAACTTCAGTGCAGCCGGCCCTGCATGACACATGCCCAAAATAGAATAAGTAGATTGATACCAGTTACAAAGACTTGCTAATAGTAAAAGGGCAGGGAGTGTCCTTCACACATCTGATGCATGTCCTTCACACATTGAACATCTAATGTGACTGGAATTAAGCCAAATTATTAATCATTTCTTCCATAATGTTGAGATGTACTGCATTTTTTAAATTCCTGGGTCATTTTATGTTAGTTATAAAAATGCAAATTTACAGTTGTCCTAAGCACGGATTCAATTGCTGAATGTGTTATTTTGTGCTATAATTCACTAAACCATGCTCTTTTCCTTTTTATTTAAAAAAAAACAGAACATTTAGCTAATTTAATATATTTTTCATCTGAACAGGTTTTCTATATCATTCAGTTAGCACTTTATCACACACAATGTAATAGTTTGGTTGACTACCAGTAAAAGCAGCACCGCCTTCTGTTAAACTGGAAAAGTACTGAACCGAACAGGAGACGTGGAGGTCATTCTCACTGGTTGAAATGCATATCTCTCAGCTGTTTCTAATTAGGCCAGATTTTTTTTAAAGCTGGTGAACTTCACTCATGATGTTTTCAATTGGGCTGCTGGTGGTGGAACCAAATCTTTGCCTCTACCACAGCCGTGGTGTATCACTCAAATTCTGCCTCAAACCTGTTTGTCAGCATGCAGTTGACAGAAATTAAAACGTGGACATTTTGGAGGGCAGTTTTGGTTGAGAATGATCATCTTTGTCAGTTTCAACAGGGAACTTAAATAATTCTTCCCGTGACCAGGAGATAAAAATGGAATTTGCCTTTGGCTTAGCCATATTAGTTCAGTGTATAGGTTACATTAGAGGTGCCCACCTGAATCCTTCCATCACCCTGGGGCTCCTGGCCAGCTGCCAGATGAGTGTCCTCAAAGCCTTTTTCTACATAATAGCTCAGATTTTGGGAGCGGTGGCTGGCAGTGCCTTTGTGTATGGTATTAGGCCAGCAACCACACACTCACTTGGTGTTAACAAGGTAAGGTGGAATCCTTGTGCCTCCAATTTCCCTGAGTAATGCTCCGCTTAATGAATGACGTGTAGTGCTCCGATTGAGTGGCATTTGGGGAATTGCCTCCAGCCTGAGCTAGTTTCCTTGCCAGACACTCATTGTTTTAAGTGTTGTGTTCTAATCTCTAGACTTCCACATTTTCTTACTGCTGGTGAGAAGTTGTTTAACTTAAATGCCAAATTTTAATTATTACTCCTGGTTTATCGCTGTAATGCGACAAAGGCAGGCCTCTCATCAGGGAGTGTTTATAAGATGAAAGCTTGTACTGTCCTCGCAGTAATTTGTAAAGGACTGAATCAGTCAGGCAACTAAATAAAGCATGGTCCGGTGTTTGGCAGCATGCTTAGTTAGTTAAGTGCTTTTTCAGAGTTTAAGAAGTGGAGGTGAAAGAATCCCTTAATCATAATTTACTGTTTATCTGGAGACAGAAGAGGCAGAGTGCATACTTAAGTGTTTTCTCCTTCATTGCAGCTAAATCAGCCCACGTCAAGGTTTTGAGCTGCTCGTGTGTGTGTGTGTGTGTGTGTGTGTGTCTGTGTGTGTGTGTCTGCTTGCAGTCAAAAACGTGATGTCAGTGGATTCGCACCTCTGGCGTTTGGATTGTCTCTTGGGCTGGGATACCTTGGTGAAGTGAGTGTATCAAAACATTTCCTCTCCTCATTAATTGGATAGATGGCTTCTCCATCTTGTGTTGGCCCGATACAATGGATTCTCATGGAATGAACTGGCTGTAAATCAGGTTTGCATGCAATCTGCTGATGCACAGCCAGAGAGGCAAGTGGTGTTTTCCTCTGATATGGTTCACAAATCAGCTACACAGGATATGGTATCAACCCAGCTTGATCGTTTGGGCCTGCAATTAAACAGAAGTCTTTTGATGATCATTGGGTGTATTGTGGAGCTGTAAATGAGATACTTTGAACGTGTTGGACTCATGGAATCATTCCCTTTTGAAACGGGGACGTGTCTATCCTGTTTTGTTTTCAGGTGTACTGGGCAGAACCGAAGAGTGCCGGTGTGGTGGCAGCTCTCCTGTATAATTATCTGTTGGCACCCTGTTCTGCTGTGACTCAACACCAGAAAATGACATGACGTGAGCCCCTTCTGGAGGGTGTTAAAGATGTCTATAATTGTCAAAGGAGATAGTCTGTGAGTGAAAATTGATACTGTATACTGCTGATTTGTGACAAATAAAATATTAAAATTTAAATTAGTTTAATAATCTTCTCTAGTGCACAGATGTGTGACCTAAAACCTTGGCAGTGCATCTTCTTTCCTGTTTCTCCTCCCCTCTGCACACAAGCCTCTTCAGTATAAATGCTGAAGCACCCACATGTTGGTTTTAACACGGTAGACACATTTGAAGGAGAGATGATAGAAATAAAACACTGGGTGTTTTGGAGGGCTGTGGCTGCAGAATTTGTCGGTATGTTACTGTTCATATTTGTTGGTATATCTGCTATCACTGGAATAGATGAGAATAGTGATAAGGGGGAGATGGTTGCGCAGGAGCTGAAGGTCTCGCTTGCCTTTGCGCTGGCCATCGCCACACTGGCCCAGAGTTTAGGGCACATCAGTGGAGCGCACTTGAACCCTGCAGTCACTTTGGGCCTGCTGGTCAGCTGCCAGATCAGCGCTGTCAGATGTGTTTGCTACATCCTGGCTCAGATGCTTGGGGCCATTGCAGCTAGTGCTATTGTGAACGGATCTAGACGCAGCAAATCCCTTGGTGTTAACAAGGTAAGGTGGTGATCCTGAGCTTTTTTTTTACTTTCATTTGACAGGACAATTATTTTGATTTCAAAATACCTTTTATCTAATAAACCACTGCATTAATTCCAATAATAAAGTGTAACTTTGTTTCATTTAGCTGCATTTGTTGTTTGTCTTTTGCAGCTAAATGGAGTGACTGTAGGACAAGGCTTCATCATCGAGTTCCTTGCCACCCTTCAGCTGGTTCTGTGTGTGATAGCAGTGACTGATAAGAGACGGAGTGATGTTAAAGGTACTGCACCGCTGGCTATTGGGCTGTCAGTGGGGCTCGGGCACTTTGCAGCAGTAAGTAAATCACAATCCTAAATCTGTGTTTGGATTTTACAGCAATTTTGACAAGGTCAAAAGTAGACTAAAATAATTTCCGGAGACAAATGTATGTGGTAGAGGAGACTCTTAAGGGAGGTTACCACTTCAGCTAAGATAGATTTTTGTTAAGACTGTCAGAGGTTCTTTTTGCTTATTTTTGAGGCCATTTGCAGTGCTGTGAAGCAAATATCCTGTTAAGTCAGTGTTGGTAAGGGTCTACTTGAGAACACTGTTCCTCGTTTTCAGTATAGTTTTTCTTTGTTTGGCAAGAATTGTCATGATAAGACTTTTCCGCCATGCCTTGTTACATAATCCTGTAGTGTGTGTAGCTGATGTCCCAGCACTTCAGGAAGCGGGTGCAGTAAATCACAATTGCAATGACATGTACACAAGGGTCATATTAAGTTGAACACATATTAGCAGTGTGTCAAATTAACATTTTAAAAACACTTTAGTGTATTTTCCTAGCAGCATAAGACAACTTGCAGAGGTACGAAGGGGTCACAGCCTATATCGCTGGTGCTAAAATGTTCTTATATAATGTTAAAACTTCCAAAAATCATTACGGCATATGCTAAAACACAGGGAAACTGCATTATAAAGAACAGCGGTTACAATTAGGCCCTCACCACGATCAACTTAAAAAATGGATAAATAAACGATTAAAACATTAATTTCATTTTTGGTCAATCAACACTAAAAGAAACTAATGAGGCATGTCAACAGGTTTACCTTGTGATTGGCATGCACACACAATAATGTGCAAGTTAACCACATATTCCAAACTGGCATGAATTCCATGAATGTAATTTGTTCAATAACTGAATTTGCCATTTACAGATAAGTTTCACTGGATGTGGGATCAATCCTGCTCGCTCCTTTGGACCAGCCGTGATACGTAGTGAAATGGAGAACCACTGGGTAATATCTGCTAACAGTTTGAGGCTTCTCCTCTCACTTATTCACTCACTCACTAACTCAGTCATCATCAACCGCTTATCCTGTGGGTACAGGGTCACGGTTTCCCTAAAAGCCAATATTATCCATTTTATTTTGTCAGAGACAAATGTAGCTGATGTCTGATTTCATTCCAGGTGTACTGGCTGGGGCCCATGTGTGGCGGCATCGCAGCAGCTCTTATCTATGATTTCCTTCTGTATCCACGAGCACAAACCTTCAGTGTGCGGAGGCATGTCCTGCTTTATGGTCCAGAAGGTGAAAACCATGCAGTTGAAATACCTGAAGAAGGCAACAGCACCCCAGGGCCAAGTCAGTGGCCCAAACACTGAACACCATGTACCATGTTAGCTCTTGTCAACAATGTGTCTGTCAGCATGTCTATAAACAACATATGATTCACAGATTTCCTTTGAATGTGGCTTTCAATTTTATTTTCATTTCTGCAGCAAGTGGCCTTGTAATCATATCATGTGTGTATTTTTTAACCAGTGAATATATTATAATAAAGATGTGTTTTCATTCAGTTTCAGTGTTTTCATCTCAAACTATTTTCTAATTTGCAAAGTTCAAAGTAAGGTCAAGATATCCTTATTTACATTATGCAGTTACCAGAACAACATAATGTATATTTAGATCTGCTTGACCTTAACATTAGCTTCTTCATAATGGACCACATAATGTATACAGTATTATTCTTTTCAAGGTGTTTGGCGACAGTCCCAAAAATCTCTCTGTGGTAAAACAACACAAGGATGTGAATCAAGTAATTGCGCATACAAGCACTTTGATTCTATATAAGAAAAAGTATGATTAGACAAGATGTGGCCATCGTGGAGATTTCCTGTTTGGCTGTGTCACAAGAATGTCCTTTCTCCATCTACGCACGCGGCCCCTCTCATATCCCTTATTATTTTATTTCCTGCTTGTAGGTATTTGATTATCTCCCACGCCCTGGGCTAAATATTGAATTATCAAGTGACTTTAAACTCCACAACCAAATATTTCTCATCAGGAATCCTGTCGTCAGAGGGCAATCCAGCCACGGGTTTAAATAGATGCAAGTTATTGTTGGCTAAATCGCCAATCGGGGGCAGGATAACCACCATGGTGGATGCACATCAACTTTTTGAGCATTCCTATTATTCTGCTCTGTGTGAGATGATCATCAGTTTGGTTCGTCAACAAGCTGCTACGTGCACTGCTTTGAAATTGATCAGTGAAGGAAAGCCATGATGATTGGTTCATCTCACTTATATGACAAGGCATTTTTTCACATGATTTTTTTATGGTGGAATTTTAGAGGACAGTCATTGCCTCAGTCAGCGGCCAATCTAAAATCTCTTTCCTTTGTGTGCTTAACCTCGGAGGTCAGGGCATTGTGTTTAGCCTCTTGTTTTGAAGTCTGTCCTCAACAACATGGACAATGCTCTTTTTGTCGCCCCTCAGTCATTTTGTCTGAGACTGTCCTTCATCAAATTATTTGGCTCTCATGTTGGGCTTGATTATTCCATGACTTGGCATGGGAAAGTGTTCAGTGGTCCTCTCATTATCTTTATTTAGACAAAATAAACAATTGGGAATGAAGACTTCACCTGATTTAAACTGATTTCTACACAGCCCCTAAAGATTTTTTAAAATGTAATTATAATAACTTGTTCCCACAAGACAAATAACTTGTGTGCACAATTATCTTGTGTGCACAAGATAATAACCTGTGCACACTAGATAAGAAATATAACGGTATGGGGTTACATATGGGCTCGTAGATTTCAGAGTAAGAGGAAACATGGGGGAAAGAAACACATTGTAGGATTTGGTCTTTTGATAGGAAAGAAAAATATTGAGAAACAGCTATGTTCATAGGGACATACTATGGCTTCCTTAGAACCCAGCAGAACATGTACAGTAACGTCTACAACTTGAGGAGTACTTCCCCTTTAACTTTAACCTTGACCGCTCACTAGCCCCCTTAACCCTGTCTCCACATGACTGGTGCTGGGCCCCTATCTGCAACCCAAGAGTTACATACCATGCTCACTCCCTTTCTGCTTTTCATCAGTTTTTGGCAAAGGTTCAATAAACGCAGTGTCAAAAAGGAAGGTGTTGTGTGCAGAATTTTGCGTTGGATTGTCAAGTTGCCAATCAAAACTGCAGAGTAAAACAGTTCTTACTTCCCCTTTTTATGAATATTGAGAACACACAGATGCCATGAAAATGATCTCAGCTCTTTCTACATGATTCTACTTGCCTACATTTTCACAGTTTTAATGCTTTTCTCCAAACATCAGCACAACACCTTAAGGTTCAGTTAACAGTCTATGTAACTGCTGAGCTATAAACATTTGTCAGAGGGTGCAGAAGATGAATGGTCCCACTACTACAAACTACTCCAGAGGTCGTGACCCGTGAAACTGCTTGGTAAACAGATCACAACAGGCCACAGTGTTCACATTGGTTCTGTCAGTTAAAGGCCGGGCCAGTGATTGATATGTAAACCAAAGGGTCACCCCACCACAAAATTCAAAACAAGGGAATGAAACCTGATATCAAATTGAATAACAAGTGTTTCACAGGCTAACCCTTGGTAACAGCCATATCCAGGTTATTAATGTTTGTTTACATCAATAATGTTTGTGTACAGCATACAAAATACTTTTTACCCATGTATTTAATGAACAATGTCTTATCTGATTTTAACAGAACTGACTTATTTTGTCAACCTACAAAATGGTAATAAAATCAGTTGTGTGCGTGAATACAAAACTAAAAAATCATGTATGGGTCTTTGATGACTGACATTACAGTGTAATGCCCTGCTGGCTTAACGTGCTGCGTGACATACGTGTTGGCAGTAAATCCTTTTAAGAAATTTAGGCCCTGCAGCGCAGTAGCGGTAATTTTATGCACATAACACACGGAAGTGTACATTAACAAATACACACATGTGCAAAAAAACATACAAATGTAACTGCTGTGACCTTTGTGGTAGCTATTCAGTAGCTGCACATCGGTGTAATGTTTATCATTAGATTGTCATGATCATCATCAGGAAAGGGTGGTTTCAAGTTTATCCGATCATGGTTACAGAACTTGCACACACTCACACACACACACACACACACACACACACACACAAACACACACACACACAGGGCCCACTTATTATTTTATGTGTGTCAGTGTATGACCTGACAGCTTCCACCATAGCTAACAAATATGGTGAGCAACACTACCGCCCTCTGGTCTAAATTGGATTTAGGCTTGGATGTTTATGGTCATATATAAGGTCATATATAAGGACAAAAAAATAAATATAAAACATTAATATAAAAAACAATAATATAAATTATTTAACATATTAATATGTATATAACCAGTCCTGCCTGAGACTAATGTTGACACGATCAACTTACTTCACATACAGACAGACATGAATAAATGTAGAAATACAGAATAATTAATAATTCTAGAAACAAATAAATACATGTAAATATACAAAAATAGCCTTTTTCATTACCAACAAAATTTGTCCTTAACAATAATTAAATGCAGTTACAACTCCTTAAACTTCAATCTGTTTTAACCATAAGGCAAAACAAAATGACAATTAAAGATGACGTAGTTCATGAGCACATTAATGTCTACACCTGGTTTAGACAGATTAAATATTAGCATTGTTTAATGTTACAACTGAGTTGTGATATAAAACAATAAAAAGACATTTACAAAATGCACAAAGTATCGCCATTGCCACAGACAAAGTGGCAGGAACAATTTTGCAGATAATAAAGTATTATAATTTTTTTAACGATATTAAGCGTGAGAAATGGTTCCGGATCAGAGAGCCCCTGAATGCACCCCACCCACCACACAGCCGAAGAAACCGGAAGAAGTTTAGCGGCAGTTCCGGTTGCAGAAGTGGAAAGATGTCGCCGTCTTTATTTAATTTTGTCGACGCTAAAAACAAATTTACGGTGAGAAATATTAAAGTTGCATTTATGTATTAAGACGCGTGCCATTATATACAATATGTCGTAACTAAAACCATATCTAGGTAGCAGGTGTGCTACTAAAAGTTGCTGCTAGTCCTAGTTCTATTAGTGTTAGCAGATAGCAAATGCTAGCTAAGCTAACAAAAACGTGATGCATTTTCTCTAATAAATATTCTTTCCTTCTCTCTCACACACCTACAGACGTCTGTCAGAAATGCCCTTACTGGTAAAGCCGGAAAACATTTGGTAAATGCGTTCAACCAGATCCCTGGGAAGTAAGTAGTGTTAATTTGGCCTCTGCACAAGTTATGAAGTTACACATCAACAAGGTTGGTTTAGCAGAAAGTCGTTTCACATATCTGTCTCGTGTGTTACAGTGAGACAGAAAAGAAGACCACACTCGATCAGGCACTTAAGGGTGTTCTTGGTGATCAGATTGTAAGTAAATTAGCGGTGGCCTACTCTAAATTATTTCTACAAACCTCATTAAATTAACCGGACTGTATGTTAAAGCCTTAAATTGAATGCTTGTGTCTCTGCAGCTTGAGCAGAAGGCGAGCTGTGATGACTACTTGTCTCTCATCTACCTGAGTATTGATGCAGTTACAGAAGGTATGTTACTCTCCGAACAGTTTGCCTTAGGAGAGACGGCAGAACTGAAGGAATACTTGTTTTAGTGTCATATTATTTCAGTTGCCACCCCACATGGTGCTGCATATCAATCAGTAATAGTACATATCTATATCTGTATTGCCGTGATATTATACTAGACTTCATCTTCCAAAGAAGACAACACATACTATAATCTTCCTTAATGGTAGAAATAAAAGTTTCAAAACAGAACATTAAAAGCTGCATATACACAACCCATAACCCACAAATGCCAACTTTAACAACACAACATTTTCTCTTAAAACAACTGCCATGTATTTTGAGTTGTGATCAGTCAATTAATCCCCACACACATCATTTCACCCTGCACCAAGTTTCACTGTTTGAAATATAGTTCTTATTATTGAGGTCTTACTCAAACTGGCTCCATCTTCTGTTATTGACTGTTTGATTCCTTACAAGTCCATATTTTCATATTGGGTTTTATTTAAATTAAGTTAAATAGTTCCTTACCTAAACACGGCTGCTCTAATTTTACACTTTGCTATTTACCATTATCCATAGTATCTCTGTCATCAAAGTGCTCCTGTTTTCCCTAGTTGCCAACCTCCATTTTATTGTAGTACTTATTTTTTTTTATCTGTCATCTGCTACTAATGCCTACATTAATATCACCGTCGTTGCTATGACTTGCGCATCAGTACAGAATGTGTTCTTACTACGCACAAACCACAGCTTAGTAAGAACAAATGACACTGGCAGAAACCTAGTACTGGTGGACATTTGTAGGGTTTTTCAGCTCACCCCCAGGAAAAACTGCTTTGTTATTGAGTGTTTGTAATAATAATAATCTTTATTTGTAGAGCACTTTTCAAAAACAAATTACAAAGTGCTTTAACAAGTGTAAAGACAATAATACCCAAAAGACAATAATACAAAAACAATACAATTGTAAAGCGTTGACCTGACAAAACCACTCATGTGAAAGTCTTTGGAGCAAGCTTTCTCTCACCTCAAACCGATCTTAAGACTGTGGTGATCGCGCTTCTTCTGTCTTGTTTCACTCTCTTCATGTAGGTATCTGTTCTGCAACAACGCCTTTCATTCTGCTGGGAGATGTACTGGACTGCCTTCCTCTTGACCAATGTGACAAAATATTCTCTTTTGTCGAGGAGAATGTTTCCACCTGGAAATCGGTAAATAAGCTGCAGCCTCTCAGTAAAGGCACCTGGATATTTCTCCAGTATAATTTAGATAATCGCTATGTCTGCACCCCTCCCTTTTCCTAGAACTCGTTTTACACTGCCGGGAAAAACTACTTGTTGAGGATGTGTAATGGTAAGCCTTTTATTTTAATTTGTGTTGTTGAAGGAGACTTTTTAAAGGGCTTTTTATTTGTAACACACCTTTCAATCTTTGTAGATCTTTTAAGGAGGCTGTCCAAATCTCAGAATACTGTCTTCTGTGGGCGAATCCAACTTTTCCTGGCACGTCTCTTTCCTCTGTCTGAAAAATCAGGTAAGAACAGATATTTGTGTGAATTGTCTTTAAATGAATAAGACAACATCAACCTCTCGTGGATATAATGAATAATAGTTACTGTATAATCTTCAGCCTTGTCTAATTGCACTTTTGTATGTACTGCCATTTATATTCCAGGTCTTAATCTACAGAGCCAGTTTAATCTGGACAACATAACAGTGTTCAACAAAAATGAACAAGAAAGCACCCTCGGCCAGAAGGTAAAGTGCTGACACTTGATAACGATTGTGGAAATTGAAGATGTAATCTGAAAACTTCAGTTTAGGCTTATTTTATGGTTCCATGTTTATAGCACACAGAAGAAAAGGAGGATGGTATGGAGGTGGAAGAAGGAGAAATGGGAGAGGATGATGCTCCTGCACCATGGTAAGTGAAGGTCATGCTCTACAATACACAACGTTTTTATTTTTTGTATTTTTTAAATGACACTTTTGTTTGTTACGGTTTTTGAAGTTTATGAAGATGGAGTCAAATTTTCCTTTCAGTTCCATTCCAATTGACTACAACTTGTACAGAAAGTTCTGGACGCTTCAGGACTACTTCCGAAACCCTGTGCAGTGTTACGATAAATTCTCTTGGATGACATTCCTTAAGGTAATGCACCTGACCGCAAAAGCAGAGAAAATTTAGTTCCCTTGCGCTCCGTTTGTCAGATCATAACATACATAACAAAGTAGATGTTAAAAAATAATGACTCACTGCCAAATACCTCTCTGTCCCGCACAGTACTCAGACGAGACATTGGCAGTGTTCAAGAGCTACAAGTTGGACGACATGCAGGCCTCTAAGAGAAAGCTGGAGGAGCTGAGAGCATCGGGAGGAGAGCATGTCTACTTTGCCAAGTTCCTAACAAGTGAGAAGGTGAGAAAGCTCTTTTATACTCCAGGAGTAATTGGCAGTTCATATATTTCTATTCAGCTTTAAGACTCTTTAAAGGCTGGATGAGATATTAAGTTCCACTTGGTAAACAATAACTTTCTTTTTTTCATCTCCAGCTGATGGATTTGCAGCTCAGTGACGGCAACTTCAGGCGGCACATTCTGCTGCAGTACCTCATCCTCTTCCAGTACCTGAAGGGTCAGGTCAAGTTCAAAAGGTAAAGCATGTCCCTCCCTTAGTTTGTGTGGAGAAAAAAAACAGTCATCAAGTAGCTGGGAGTTCATATTTTGTATGCATTTCTTGTACAGCTCCAGCTGTGTTCTGAATGATGACCAGACTACGTGGATAGAAGAGACTACTAAACTTGTTTATCAGGTCAGTCCTAAGTCACACTGACATAGATCATACATACTAGTAGCTTCTGTAAGCCGTAAATAAATGTGCTTGACTGTTTCCCCATTATCTTACATTTTTTGATGTTAAGATTTACCTCGATCATTATAAATTTGCAGTAGGTACTTAAAAGGATAATTTTGGTATTTTTAAACTTGGGACCTATTTTCACATATTTGGTGTCGAAATGACTGGTAGGTACAAAATGTTTTAGAATCCATGCTGTAGATGGCTTCAGCTGCGAGCTGGCTGCAGTGGCTGCAACGTATTCCTTCAAGGCAATTACACCTGTCAAAATAAGTCTACAGAAAGTGCTTCTTTTTGCCACTGACAAGCTCAGACTGTTATACCAGCTGTCTGACAACATCATGGAAAGGTAGAAAGTGACTCCCAGTGAATATGTTGCCGCCGGTTTGCAGCTGCTAGCTGAAGCCATCTCCTGCAGGGATTTTGAACCCAAAATGTGAAAATAGGGCCTATGTTTAAAAATACTGAAATGATCCTTTAAGGGTCAGCAAACTAATATCAGGAAAAACATTATTCTACTTACCATCAGCAATATCGAGGCATGCTGATAACTTCAGTTTGATTTGGTAAGGTTCTGAGAGATGCGCCATTTAGACAGTTCTCGTTTTTTTTATTTGCATGCCAGAGAGAGAAAAGCAAATGTATGTGACTGTTGTCTTGTAGCTGCTGAGAGAGATCCCCCCTGATGGAGACAAGTTTGCCACCATGGTTGAGGTAAGCCATGCCTTGGTAATACTGATATAAAATTTGAAATGGTGCTTCCCTGTACATGCTCACGTTCTACAAAGTTTGTTGAGTTCTCTGTACACTAGTGACACTAGAAATGTCTCATCTTTGACAGCATATCCTAAACACAGAGGAGAACTGGAATGTCTGGAAAAATGAGGGATGCTCGAGTTTTGTGAAAGAAAGGTACTGAAACGCTGTGTTACAATAGAGTTGTGGCAGATAATTTTATTTGGTTGATTTTTACATTAATTAATACATTTTTATAACAAAAGAATGTTGTGGGAGGATGGGCTACCATGCCAAAATGACCAATTATTTCCTCTTTAACAGGACAGTAGACGACAAACCCAAAAGACCCACCAGAAAAAGACAAGCTCCAGAAGACTTCCTTGGAAAAGGGCCGGACCGCAAGATTTTCATGGGAAAGTATGTGATGTAATACAATTTAAATATTTAGTCTTATAGTCAAAATGTCTTTGAAGTAGTGAAACTGTGCCAGCTTGAGGCGACTTGCTCTGTGCAGATAAATAAAAAAGACAAATAAAAAAATCTTTAATAATCATGACCAGAGTTGAAGTAAGTGTACTTACATAATTCAAGCTGTTCTGTTTTGTTAGCGATGAGCTAACTCGACTGTGGAATCTGAACCAAGACAACATGGAGGCCTGCAAGTCAGACAACAGGTCAGTGGTTCTAAAATCACACTTACCTTTTTATGCATGCATCAGAAAAATGCATTTTTAAAAAAAAAAATTTTTAAATATCTGATGTCTTTTATTCAGGGAGTTCATGCCATCACTGGATGAATTCTTTGCGGAGGCCATTGAACAGGCTGACCCTTCTAACATGGTGGAGGAAGAGTACAAGTGAGTTTGCCTTGTGACATGTCTTCTTAGAACTTTTGAAAGCCAGTTTGCAAGGAAGAAATCCTTTAAGAAGTCCAAAAGTTGTACGCCTTTGTGCGAGACTTCCTTTTTTTCCTGTAAATTAATGCAGGGTGGTGCGGAACCCAAACTACGGCTGGCGCGCTTTGAGGCTGCTGTCCAGGAGAAGTCCACACTTCTTTCAACCAACTAACCAGAAGTTCAAGAGCCTGGCAGATTACTTAGACAGCATGGTTAGCAAACTGGCTAAAGAGCTGCCGGTGAGGATTTTTGTTACTTAAAAAAACGCATTCATCATTATAAAAAGGAAAAACTTTGGATAAATGCTGATAATGGGATTTTCATTCCATACATGCAGAAGGATATCCCTTCTGAAGAGATCAAGACAGGAGAAGAGGATGACGACGATAATGGAGATAATCTTCTCAAAGACAGCAATGACAGTGAGTTTGAATAGTTGCTCGACGAGTATATGGAGCGTCTATTTACATCCCAACATGCATCTGCAACTAAAAGTGAAAAAACTTGGGTGTATCCATCCCCCAGCTTGATCTGTACTTTTTAGGTCAGAGTTAAGATGATTAAATCACCTCATCTTCCACGTCTCTGCTCATTTCCATCCTTTTTTAGATCAAGTCTTTTTTTTTTTTTTTTTTTAAATCCTCCCCATTTTTTCAGGTCCAAGCATACAGAGCAAGATGGTGACAAACCAGCAGATGGATGACATAGCAGCCAAACTGGGCGCTCAGTGGAAGACGTTGGCTTCTCATTTGGAGATGAAGGCGGCAGAGTTGCGGGAGATTGAGACAGACAGTGAAGATGTTGACATGCAGGCTAAACTGCTGCTTGTAGCCTGGCAGGACAGAGAGGGAACACAAGCTACTGTGGAGAACCTGGTCACAGCGCTTAATGCTGCAGGATTCTCCCAGATTGCGGACAGCCTCAATGAGGCTTAAAGTACATTATTCTTGACCTTAAATAATCAGTACTTCCATTTCAATTGTTGCATCACTTTTCATACCAAGAACAGTTTGAGACTAAATTTTTTGTATGTAGTATAGGTTGAAACTTGTTTTTTCACTGTAGTAGTGTTCAATAAATCAAATGTTTTCTAATAAACATCTGTTAGACTTTTCATTATGATCACATTAAGAATCGCACATTTTGGTATAACAGTTTATTTTCACCACCTATGAAAAGCAATCATTCAATAACTTATTACAGAGTGGTAATGTTTAGGTCTTACACATTGTGGCAGAGTGATCAGAAACCTGCGAAGAGGAACCGAGTGAAGCATAGCAACAGTGAAGGTGTCTGAAATCTGGGAGCAAGAACAATGTTCAAGGCTTGTGGAGTAAACCATCATGGTTGAATCTCAAGTCTTTATTTAACCGCACACAGGTCACCACAAGGGCAACCTGTTCTGACCAGTTCCCCACATTCTCTCCACTGCCCCCCCCCCCCCAAAAAAAAGCATTAGTAAAGATTTGGCAGAAAGAACCTCATCTGTCAATACATTTGAGAACAATCCCAGGAGATGATGCGAGCCAAGCACTTAAGAAAAGACCTGAGATTGAACCCACACTTTCCAGAGGGCCAACTGGTCAACAAGGGCAATTCATTTACAGTGTTAACGTGAACCTCCATAATACATCTGAGAGGATACAAGCCAGAATGTCAAGGACAACAGCTTGGTTGATTAAATGACAAGAGAAATATTTTGCTTTTATGATATGAGCACCTTATCAAAGGCTTTAAAAAATATACAATGTGTATAAAACATTTAATGAAACTGCAGAGCTAGACTTAAAAACCTCTTTCAAGGATTCAGTCCAGAGATTGCCTCTCGTCAGATCTCCATTTTCAAAGCCCACTCCGGTTGAATATTTAACACCATTTGACAGAATTTGTTTTACAAGAATCTGTGTTGGTTACAAAAAACAAACAAAAAAAATTAAGGTCATCAAATCTTTAAAGACACCAGTTTTACTGCACATCAATGCAGACAGTGCTTGAAAATGGCAATTTGTACGTGTGTTGGATGTTGTCTTTGTCTTCTAGGAAATCTTCCACAGCTACTGTTCCTCTTCAAGTATTTCCAGCCGCCGGGGGCCGTACAGTAGAACGTATGCTATATGCCAGTCTCCGCCACCAGACAGTCGTAAGATATCCTCTGGAGACACCAAACTCACCTTGTCATCGTCAAACTTGACCCACTCATCTGACACAGACCAAGGATAACAATAAGTTCATCTGTACGTCTGCGTACACGTAAGATTAGGTACATGTGTGCTTTTATAATTAGAAACTGACATAAGTCATGACACATGCTGAATACAGTGCAGCGTCAATCATCTTTGGTTACCTTCTTTCCTCTTGACCCATCCCACGTAGTGACCTGATGAACTAGAGCGGCCTTGGTGTGTCAGCACAGCCTGCAGGTCGTAATAACCGCTATTGTTGGAACCGATGTCTGCAGGAGAAACAGCAGGATATTACAATTTCCTCCTACCTTAAGAGGGAAGTCCACCTTCAAATGTCATTACACTGCTAGGCATTGTAGGGCAATGATGTTTTGCAGGGACTCAAAACTTTTGAGATTTGCCATTTAGTCATGACCTTGGTAAGTCTTAGTGCAACAAGCTGTGGTAATAGCACAGAAGGAGAAAACACAGCTGCATTTTTAACAGTTTTACTGCTGAAATTGGTGTAAAATTGTAAAATCTAAACATTCTCAAAACCTGACTAATGTTTCAGCTGCCTATATGTGTTGGTGGATTTTTATAATGAATAAACTCATTTATCACAGTATTTGTATTAATAAGCATCCACTTGAGTGGCTGGAATCAATTTATTAAATTTTTTTTTTTAATACCACCCCATCCAAAGATAAAGGTCTACATACTTTTCCTCCTATGTGTTGAAATAGCCTATATTTCACCAAATATGCATCATGAAAAATTAGGGCTGGACAACAATTATTGTAATAAAAACTTTTTCAACAATATAAAAAAAATGTTCAATACATATTGAGTAACGGTTTGATTTTATTCTCTTGAATCATCCACGAATTAGGACTTAAGTTTTTTTATGAAGATGTTTATTTTGTTGAAGAAAAAGGACTGAAAAAAGCTTACTTCATTTTACTCATGCATATTTGTTGACAAAGATTTTTTTATAATTGTTTTGAATGTTCTAACTCAGATTTGTGAAGTGATTCACTGTTTGGCATCTAGTGTTGACTACAGAGAAACATTTAAACCACAACTAACCATCAGGTTTCTTTAACTTTCACTCAGGAGCAAAAATCTGCCTTTAAACTAGAAAGATACTTGAAACATATCGTGATAATTGGTATAGAAAGATATGAAACTTATTGCGATAACATTTTTGACCATATCGTCCAGCCCTATGAAAAATTGCAGTGTTTTAGTGTTCATCCCCCCTTTAAAACAGAGGGTGTTGATGTCAAGTTCCAACATACCGTCAGAGTCTGAGAAAGGCTCATATTTCACTGCTTTCACTGTGTCTGGCTTCTTCACCAACTAATGCAAAAAAAAAGACAACACTAAAGTTAAGCATGTAGGATTGAAGACTATTCAAATAAAGAGATAGGCATAGAATAGTCTTACCTTTTGCTGCTGTTTCTCTAGCTTCTTGTCCTCAACCTCCTTAAACTTTGACCTGATTGGCAGCATTTTCTCCTGGAGCTCTGAGGTGCACAACTCATAGACATCCAGCATGAGCGGGAACTTGACATCCTTCAAAGAATATTTGAAGACACTATTTTAGACTCAGAAATTATATGACCAATTTTATTGAGTCCTGTTATAAATCAAAAGACTAGTGGCTCAAGACAAACCTTAAGGACTTTTGCATTGACAGACTCCTTCTCTTTGTAGAAAAATCGGACCATTTGTATAGTCAAGTAGGCAGGGAGACGGCTGAGTTTTGACTAGAGGATTGACAGAATGTTTTAAAAAGGTACAAACATTTCAAATTTAAGTTTACAAAACATAGCTGTAGACAAGACTATTTCTTTCAAATGTCCAAGGAAAATTACAGGGAAAGGAAAAACTTACAGATTTTATATACAGGGCATTTCTTTCCAAGGATGGAGACATTTTTGTGATTTCTTCCTGCAGTCTCTGGAGAGATAAAACGGGCAGAAACATGATTTGAACCATGTTACTCTGGAGACAAATTGTGTGCCAGTTTGTCGTATTCATTTCTATCAATCTGATTGGACATGGACAAATATAAAACATCCAAGCATAGTTTTAAAAAGCAAAGCTACCCAACGTGCACATCTTACTACTACTACTAGACACGGGGACAGCTTCTGAAGACGACACTTCTCTCATGAAGAAAACATGCTCCTCCATTTCAGTACATTTCTAAAAAAGTATTCAGCTGCCATTTTTTGCTGTCTGATACGTACCAGCCTTAGTCCTGTTGCAAGGTATTTAACTTCTTGGTTGATGAAGCAACTGAGCTGGAGCTGGCTCTCCTTGCCCTTGATTGGCTGCTCCTCCTCAGACTCTGTGCATTTCATACTTACATACAGGAGAGTTAAGAAAAAGCCTAGCAGAGTAATGTCATAGCTGGGACGTGTTTGCTGGGCCTTACCTTCAACACAACAATGACACTACACACCACTCTATGTCCCAAACCTTCAGAGTCAAACCATACTACTAAAATGTAAAAAGATGAGATCAACAAGAAAGCATGCAGCAAGGATACGTAGTTTCGAATTCTACGCCAAAATACTGGTCAATGAAGTTCTTCTTCGCAGAGGCAGAGGCAGCAGCGCTCTCAGAGTCGGTCTACAGATTGAAAGACAAAACGCATAAATAAAACATGTTATTTGTCCTCAACTAACTTGTCAATTACATGTTTTCTTCATAAAACATAAGGTTAAAAAAAATCATTAGGTTTTACCTCCATGGGAGTCTCTGGCTCTAATGGCTCCAACTTTTGCTGAAGCACTCTCATCATCTGCAGCCAGCATTCATTGGCATCCTGAGATAACAAAACACAACACAATGCCAACAAGTGAGACCGTGCCCTGATATTTTCATAAAAATTTTTTTTATAAGAATGCAGATACAAGATGCATGGCATGGCTGTATCAATTTCAGTCCTAGTAACTGTGGTGGGAGTTTCTCACCTGCTGGAGGTACTGTCCCTGGTCCCCTTTCTCAGCAAACTGCGGAAAGGCCATGTGAAGGAACTGCAGCAAAATTATGGGTGGGAGGCTAGATGAGGTCTTGTCCATGGTCTCATACAAGTCACGAAGGGCTGGGGATGCAAAGATAAACATTCATTTTATATGCATTAGTACATGTAAAGACACTAACATATGGTTGAGTTTCACAAGATTAACAATTCACTATGCCTCATACCTGCTGTGATGTATTGTGATGGTGCATTTGCCCCTGAAGATCGCAGAGCACCTGAATACCTAGAGGAAACAAGATGATTTCAGCAACAGCAAAACCAAAAGAACAAGACCCGGGGAAAGGATAAAAACACTTTAGGTGAAAGACAAAAATCTAATTTCAGTACATCTAGACCACATAAACATAGTATCTTTATGTATTAAATATCTTAAACTTCTGAATATAGTTTAAGTAATAACCCAATAATAGCAGAACCCACTTTCTGAGTGCATTTTTGAGCTCTGGCACAGAGCGCAGGCACTGCACTGTTGCATTCATGTAACAGGTGTTGCCCAAGTTTGTCAGCCCACAAGGCAGCTCCATCTGAAAATGACAGAAATTGGGATAAATTCCTCCACAGTTATCAACGTAGAATAGTTTTAAAATTTTAAAAATGAAGGACTCTGTCTTCCATTTAGCTTCCTCATGCCAGTGTTTCCTGAGATAATAAAAGTAGACCAACATGTCACGCTGTTTATATTTGAGCTGATTTCATCTTAAAGTGTTGGCCCGTCATTTCATGTTTGCAAAACATGCTGTTCTTTCTCCCACATTTTATGTTTTCATTTAAAAGTACTGTTCAAATTAATTTCTAATTTAAAGGCTTAGGGCCCGTGTCCAAAGCGTCTTTTTTTCAATTCATTCCAATGGGAGCACCATGTTTTTCCAAGCTGCTAAAAACGCCAGGAGCGTGATGAGGCGCTGGGCGTCTTTTCCGCGCTGGGCGTTTTTTTCCGATCAACGAGAGTTGAAAAATGTTCAACTTTGGGAAAAATGCTGCACTCATCACTGTCACTTTTTACCCAGCCCTCCAATCACAGTGCAGTAGGGGCGGGACAAACACCACACCGTGCATATCTGATCTTGAACGAAACGATGTGCATACTCGCTGAGGTGTTTCCTTGCCCGCAAAATCTCATGAATCCACGTACGGAGAGTCTGCGCTCATGTTTCAGCCTTCTCTTCATGCAGAGCAAAGGCCAGAGCAAGCAGGCGTACGTACTTTGTGGTGACATTTTTACATTCAGTAAAATTAACTAGCCTACCCTACTTGCAGCACATCACCTCCAAAGACACTGTGTTTCATAGCAACCACTGCGCCTTCAAAACGCACCCTAGCACTCCCAGCTAGGCGTTTTCAGAAGAGCAGGTGGTGTTTTCAGCTGGTAAAAAACGCTTTGGTGGACACGGGCCCTTAATCACGGCCTCCTAGAGTTCCCTCGAGTGCGGAGTAGTTATATTGAGCCATCCTGCTGTACGGACCTGCTAACACATGAAATCATTACATTTGTGTGGATTTCAAAGGAGAGCTGGCATCGTCACAGACCATCAAATAAGCAACTCTTTCCTTTTGAAACATGACTCTTTGCTATGAGCTACTGATGATTCCTTAGCTGAGATGAGACTGCACGCCAAACAGCAGGATAGTATCAAGTGACAGCGGTTTAGAGTTCACATGCATTTAGTGTTCAGTGCACAATTCCTCCTCAATAGAAATGTTTGGTAAACACTGGCATAAATTCATGACAATAACAAAAAACCTTGCTGACTGAAGATTAATTTGTTAACAGTACATTTCTCTCAGATCAACCCAAATGCCGAACTTTCGGAAGCAGATCTCCCAGAAAGGAGCATATACTGTATATTTAGTTTATTATGTTCTCTACTTGGTAAACATCACATTTAGGAAAACATGTTACCTGCCCACGCCAGTGAGGAAAACAGCAACCACCATATTTGTTTTAGGCGTACTGGTCATTTTCAGGCTTACTCACCGCTGAGGCCAGCTGCTCCTCAGTCATGTCCTCTACAAACATGGGCCGGACAGCAGGTTCCTCAGGCAGGGCATCTGCTGAGCCCATCATCAGCAGAGTCATTCCCTATAAAATAGAAATACACTAAAATTCAATAACTTTCTTGTTAGAATACATTTGCTAGTATAGCTCTAAATGCTTGTTATATGCATTCCAACATAGCTTAAATACTCACATTTTTCAGTTTAATGTTCCCCCACTCATCATCCTAAGGACAAGACATTGGTTAGCTTCTTAAAAAACAGTTAATGGGTAGGGCCGCCGTCAAAAACATCTTACAAAAGACCAAAACCAATAATGTGTTAGTACGTCTCTCAATACTTGTACAGAGCCCATTCGCGCCCTACTGAAACTTAAGTCATATACTTTCTTTTTAACAAACACTACTCCAAGAGCAGTCAACAGTGCATTTGCTGGATACCATTTTCAGCTGTGGATTAATGCACATTTGGTGCTCTAATGAATATTTAAAAAAGCATTTGTTCAACATAATGAAAGAACACATCACTGCATGCAATTTTGTGGCTCATTGGTGTGTTTCAATTTGTCTGTAACATCTTTAACACTGTAAAAAGTGGCTAGACAGGCAACACTTGTTAGAAGGATCAATAAAATGTTGGTGGTTTTGGTCTTTTCATGGGATTTGTTGAGAACAAGAGAAAATATAGAAAACTGCCTATTCCTTTAACAAAAGCAAACTGGCAGCCCTATATATATATTTTTTTTTACATGCACCTCAGATCCAGATGCTAGACTGTTGTTAATATCAGTACCTTAAGAGTGCCTCCCTTCACCATGACCTTCTGTCTGTCTGGCTGGACTCCTGTCAGGGCAAAGAGCTGCGCCTTGAATACCATGGGTGGTTCCTCAGTGTTCAGCTCTACTGCATCAAACTTCTCTTTGCCCCATTTCACATTTACTGAAAGAATAGAGGAATAGTAAATACACACACATTAGCGACTCAGGGTGAGTGTTGGAAAGCGCGCTAACGTTGTCAAACTGCTGCCATGTATGACACAGCATATAGTTAGCAACAGTAAAGTGCATCTTGGAATCAGACAGCTAACGTTACAGTCCAACTGACTAACGGGCTAAGAGCACGGAGTGAACGCTGATGTTTAGCTGTTTGGCTGCCAATTTAATGACAAAACAGCTGAAAACTCGTATAAATGTACTGTTATGTTAAAACGGCCTTGTGTTCTACAGGTATTAATGTTTTCCAACAAGCCGCAACTGCAGTGAAAAGCTTAACGTTAATGTTATAAAGTGTAACGTTACTCTCGTGATTTGGCTAACTTGGTTAGCAAGGCTACCTTTGCTAATATAAAGGCGTGCTTCTATTAATTTCATACCGATACAAAACTAGATATGGTCATGGCTTTAACTGACAAGAATACAAATAAAGTGGCTCAAGGTATTTATAGAACGTTAACTCGTTTAACCTGCGTTAACGTTGGCTGTTGCTTGGCTAACCTAATGAGCTGACACTTAGCGGCAGTAAGTTAGCTAGCTGCTTTCTGTTTTGTGTCAGATGCCAATTAGCGTAGCCGGCTTCCCAAATACATTCTGTAAACTCAATTAACAAACAGTTACACCAGTCTAACAATTTAGTACATTCTCCTGTCTCGAAATATATATATATTTTTAATAATGACCCCAGTGGCCTAGCAATGCTAATAGACTGCCGACAACCGTTAGCATGTTAACTGCATATCATGCTAAAGCTAGCTAAGCTAGTATGCTAAATGTAAGTTACGTTACTGCACAAAACACGTGTAAGGGTTCGAGTTTGTATTGTTATTTTCAATGTCAATTAATGCGTTGTATTAAAAACATCATACCTGTAAACACCGGCATATTTGGCAACCTTTTACTTCCTCAACTCTTTATTTTTTCCTGTTTCAATCCACCGGGGCGCGAATGAAGACTTAGCTAGTTCTCAGTCTGAACTTCATTCAAACAGAATGACGCTGCAACAACACGCTGGGAACTTATCGATGCGTTCCAGCATCTGCTGGCCATCCTGACGCAGGCAATATACCCAGACGATCGTTTCCGAGATCTTTCTGCCACATTTATTACAGTATTTATGAGTTGTCTGGGTTGTTGTCACTGCAGGTTATAGTTTTCCCACTATTAAAACTTCCCTGAACATGTGTTACAAACTCAATTTCACTCTATAACCTGTTATACTGTGACAAAATAAATCGACCTACTTACTACATCATGGCTGGATTAACCATCTGAAGAGCCCCAGGGCAAAAATTAGCTGCTGGGCCCCCATTAAGGTCCCTATTCCTCCTATGTATTATGTACAGTTTGTCTACAATGTAACACTACTTGGCCCACTTAAAACCCCTTGAAGCAAATTTGTGATATTGGGCTATATACATTAAACTGACCTGATCAACAATAACTGTGTGGTAATTTCATTAAAATACCAATTTGTGTAGTATATATATAACATGTAAGCACAAATTTGAAAAAGTATCTAGTAACTAAGATTGGAAAATAAAACAGGACCTATCATCATGTCAGTTGATGATATTGTGCTTCTGCACTGCATATTTATAAACAAATTCTTAATTAACACAAACCAGTTGGCAAACAGTAAGCCTGGACCTTTTGGAGCCCTTGGGGCTGTTGCCCACTTGGTAATCCAGCCTTGGGATGGCCTCATGTATAGCCTTATAATAAACTTCTGAAACGTGTCATGTGTATCTGTAGTGAAAACTGGTATACAATGAATGATAAAGATATGTTTATTGACATATCCATCAGTGCGGACTCCAATGCAATTAACCATGCAAATTATCCAAGACAAGAGTAGATCATAGTTCCAGTGCTTTTTTAACTGAACAAAAAGTTACAAATACAAAGATTGTGGAGGTATTCCATAATCCTTATGTCTCTCTCATTATATACACTGTGGGGGGTTTGCATTAACGGGACATTACCGAGTTAGAGAAACAACTTGTAATTGTTAACGAGGACCATCACTGACACAGGTAGGCTCGCTTTAGGTACACCATCCCAAAATTTGTCACGATATGAACTGAGTCTGGGGGACTTCTTTTGACACGCTAACTCTATTGCAATGTGTCTATAAAGAGGTAATCTAATATATATATATATATTTTATATACTCAATCCAGAGAAAAGAAGTTACAATAAAACCACAAATATGCGGCAATTTCTTAAAAAATAAATGATGGAAGAGTTAAGATTTGTCTTGTTTTGGAGAAAAAAAAATATATAACAGATATGGCAGTAAAATCAATATCCAAACGTTAAGGCACTAGGTGGGCCAAATGCTACACCTGTTTAGTCTTCTACAAATAATTTACAATTCAAACAGTGCAGTTTTACATTTGTTAACTTAATGTTTTCCTTTTGAACCATTTATCTATGAATCAATGTAAGGCAATACATTACAAAAAAATATTACAGAGACAATGTACCAAATAAACAGAAAAAAATCAATTAAGTTTTAGAACTCCTATATGCCATCTCAATGGAATTTTACTTATGGCTTGGAGCAATAAAAATAATAATAAAAAATAATGCATAGATTTAAATGATGATCTTGCATGCTCCTCACTCAATACTCAAAACATCTAATACTTATGTCCCAATACTCTGTCCCAAACCTGATAAGTGACTTGCAGAGTGATAAGAATAAAAGGCAAAAAGGCCAGAGATAGCAGATGAAGGCATCAGTCATTTTTTAAGCTGGAAACAGAAGTATGCTTGCATTTAGCTCGAGTATCTGTCAGGTGGAAGGGGGGGGGTTACAAAATAGATATTCATTTTCCACCCCTGAGCCACAACCACTCACTGCAGATCTGCAATCCCTGTATGGCAGTACCGTAAACTGAACACATACTAGCAGGAGTCCCAGCAAAACCCCCATTTACCTTTCCATTTCCATCATAACTGCCATATAATATGAAACACAGAATGTCTCCATGACATGAGTCCTTCTATTGCTCCAATGTCCATCGTCAGTTCAAGACAAGTGTGCCATCTTCTGGTAGAAGTGAAGAGCTGCAAGTTTGTTGAGTTGGATGAGGGTTATCTCTTGAATGTGGAAAGGTGGCGGATGAGGGTATCAGGCCCCTTAATGTCCGTGATGCATTGTGTCTGACATGTGTTGCAAGTT
The DNA here is from genome assembly GCF_021292245.1 of Micropterus dolomieu. NCBI lineage: Eukaryota > Metazoa > Chordata > Actinopteri > Centrarchiformes > Centrarchidae > Micropterus > Micropterus dolomieu. The sequence goes on along the minus strand of NC_060153.1, from coordinate 14,651,056 downwards.
TCCAGCGCTGGTCATTTATCGATATATTTTTAATGAATTTTCTATGTAATACAGGTTTCTCAGTTTTTTTTGTTTTTTTTTTGAGGATGTGGAAGGAGGGAGAGTTTAGAGTCCAGAAAAAAATCCAAACGGTTCAGATGGTTAGCTGAAAGAAAGAACAGAGAAAGGGTGTCCAGTAAAAGAAAGACAATATCTTTACCTTGGTTAGTAACCCAATCTAAGTCACCGTACAACAGTAAAGCTGGTTTACAGACACTCCAACACCATTTACACCTTTGCAGCATGTTTGACAGGTAATGTAAAAATACTTTACGTGGACCATTCTAACAAGAGTTGTACAGTAAGTCTAAAAGTTAGTTACTGAACCCACCAACAACACATTAGTGCCATTTAGAAAAATCCCAAGTGTCAACTGGAAAGAGCCCAGCAGACAACCAAACAAGCAACCAACCAACCAGGAAGTGTCTCGTGTTAGAAACACCAAGTAATACAATTAATAAATAGACAAGTTTAAAGCTGCAGAGAAAAGTCTAAAAAAAACAAAAAACATCAACACTTTCTGAAGAAGTTCCTGTCAACAAGTGCTGGAAGTTGTGTCTGCTGCTTGGAGGCTGGACTGCGCTCTGCTACAACACAGGAGACAAACAGCAGGTCACGGGACTTACTTGACTACATCTCAGTCCACTAGATGGGATAAAATAATACTTGTGACTGCAGCACACCCCACTTACTGCCTAAAACAATATTACAGTGATTTATTGTATGTCGTGCAAATATCTAATTAAAGACACCTTAAAAGGCAAGACATCAGTGACTAAATTCTCAAGTTACCTCAGCTTTCCTGTATTGCTTTTAGGGTTCTTGCGGAAGGACTGGTTTGGTCCCGAGCGAGTGGACATAGAACGAGGTGAGGCCCTTGAAAATGTGGATGGTGGGGTCTTGGGAATCTTCTTTCCAAGGTGGCCAATCCATTTCTTCTGCTCATCTTGGGTCAGGGCCAGCAGGAGCATGTCCCGGGCAGAGGTCACATCGTAGTTTACTGTAAGGGGTGGCAGAATGTATTGCAGATCAAGACCCAATTCTGACAAATATGACCTCAAAACAAGCCTGCATCTCAAGGCTTGCCCCTAAAGCATAAAAAAATTACTTGGTTTGCCCAACTAACAGTCCAAAACCCATAAATATTCAGTTTACTATCATAAAAAACAGGGAGGTGGAACTAGTACATTTTATTGCATTTTGTAAAAAAAAGAAAAGAAAAAAAGACCAACAATCACTTCTCAAAATAGTTGGCCATTCATTTTCTGTCACTCAACTTAAATATATAATCGACTGACTATATAGTGTTTTATAATAGTTAGGGTTGCCAGGAGTTTTTGACCTCTAGTAGCTCTATGGAACAGTCCATGAGTACGACCCAGTTTTGTTTTTCTCACGCACGCACGCCACAGCAATGCAGTACACCTTCCTGCCAATTGTATCGCATGTTTCCACTGATCAACAGGTGGCGGTAACACACCAAGATGTGCTGAAATTCGACAATAAAGGAAGGGTGGAACAAGAGTTCTAGCTAGTAAACATGGATTTAATAACTGCTTTGCTAGTATTTCATGAGGAAGGCACTGCATTCAAAATATTTGCATTTTGGTGAGTAACACTGAATTTTAACATTTTTTTATTTGCTTACACAAATACTCCACCTTTAAGATATGGAAGCTACAAGTAACCCATTTTCCACATTTAACTCAAAACTCTTAAACAGCCACTACGAGTTATCACCCATGCTTATACAGTCATTTCTAGATTAGGTCCTCATCAGCTGTAAAGTACCTTAAAGGTTTTTTCCCTTGGCATAGTTGAATAAAAAGAGCTCATTGCATGTAACTGACATACCGTGAGCCTCAATCTCCATTGTTTCCTCCATCATATGTAAATCTCACGCACCCAAAATACCCCCGAAAAAATGTTTACGCCCCCAAAGTTACATAGACCAGCCATCTTTCCTGAGACAGTGGTCATACGACCTCATAGAGCTAGAGCTGTATGTTGTGCAGTCCAGTATGTCCAACAGAAAGTGCTTTTACACTTACGAAGGAAAGGGAAATATTTTCAGGTTTTCCTTCTGATGTCCTCTGGCTGCTCTGCCGTAACTCATAATTTATGAAGTTTCCTGATGGACAGATTTACTTTTTGCTAATGCTACAGGTTACAAACCGCCGTGCAGAGTTTCTGTAGTAATACCACCCCCCCCCGGAGTACCAAGCTTCTAGTCCAGGCAGAATCGGCAATAGGATGGCTAGTTGCACGGCTAACTCAGTAGCTAACTTAGTAGCATCTGCTGATAACAGTAGTTGCTGCTAAAGTAACTAGTAATATATAAACTCCATTAATCAGCAAAAGTGAAGGATGAGCAGCCTGAGGACATCAGAGGGAAAACCAGAAAATATTTTCTCCATCAAATCTGCTAAAGTTTCAGTAAAACCAGAGAATAAAGTTGTGTTTTTGAACAGTAATCAGAGAGTCCTAGTCTCGCACTTGATTTAGAATGTTGCCGCTAAGCCCCTCCCGACTTCTGTGCTTGAAAGTTAGCCAATCAGAAGCAAGTGGGCTTTTAGGGAGGGTGGACTTGAAGAGACAGTAGCTAAAACAGAGTGTTCAGAAGGAGGATGAAAAGAGGAACTGAAGCAGTGGACAGTTTTAAAAATATGAGTTTTTTGAACATTACAGCATGTAAACATTTTCTAGTAGAAACCCTAAATACAAGTATGAACCTGAAAGTAAGTATTCTACGGCACCTTTAAAACATTTACAGCAGATGAGAGCTCATCTTCTTGAAAAACAAGCTATATTAATATAATATAAGTCTGTTCATCTAACAGCTTACAACAATACTTTACCTTTGCAAGGAGCAATAACGTCCTCCTTTTTGTCGAGGTGGTCCTTGTGGCACTTGACGTGGCAGCGGCGACACTCCAGGGCTGGAGGCGGCTTGAAGACGTGCCACAGAGGCTTGGAGCAGGCCTCGCAGTTGGAAGGGAAGTGATACAACGTGGGGATGAACTCGTGGCCTTTGTGTGGGAGACAGTTGGTCTTGTCGCCCTGAGGGACCGTCTCCATGTCCGCCTCCTTCCTGCATTCTCCCTCATTGGCATACAGAATCTGAAAGCAGAGCGAGGGCCACGTCAAAAAATAAACCTGCACTAAAATAAAAACTTCTGAGGCAGAGCAGAGCTTCACAGAATCTGACATCAGAGGTCCAGGCTGAATGCAAATATGAAAATCTAGAGCAATCTTAAAAGACAGGAAGAAGTTTCAAAACCTGGAATATCCTTGGAATCTCTTCTGTCTCCGCTCGGTACACGTCTCCTTGTGTGACTGGTCTCACGTGAAACAATTTACTACACAAGAGGACACAAAATTAGCAATTACATATCCATAACACTGTTTCCTTTACTAACATGTAATACCACCCCTGCGGCATGACCTCTGTGGATCAATCTATAACTGTCAAAAAGGAGCAGAAGACAGGACCATAAAATGACTTACTCGATATCTAGTACCATTGAGGGGTTGGACTGTTCCTTATCCTGCTCATCATTGTAGAACAGAATCTTCTTACTGCTCACCACCACATACTGCAAATATTTAAAAAGGACAATGAGAGGAAGACTGATAATGCAGTCAAGGGTTTGGCAGCATTCTCAACAAACCATAACAGACTTCAACACAATGCAGGCGCACAGAGGAAACACAAGATACCTGCTTCTTCCATCCGTATCGCTTGATATTAGCACGGTTAGGAATGGACAGCCAACCCTCCAATCTGGATTCTGAAAAGCAGCCCAGAAACACAACTTACAAATCTATGCAGTGAATTAAATGCACTGTGGAAAAAGGCCATGCAGTGTTTAAATCTACACTCAACTTGAAAAGTTGGGGGGATGAAAATTTAAGTGGCAAAGGTCATATCTGTTTCAAAACACTAGGTGAACCCCTCAAGGAGTTCTGCCAGCGTTAAGAGGTAACTGCATTGGAGTAGGTGATAAGAGATGAGTTTCAGTATCCCATGCTGCTACGACACTCCCCATGCAGGAGGAAAACATTAGATATTGGTAAGTCCTTCTTTCAGCATGTAAAAATGTATAATTTCAACTTGTGTTAAAAGCTCTTTTTGCAGCGGTCTTCATTTTCTCTCAATTAGCTTGATCACTCACTCCTTTCATAGAAACAACCATGTGCATCACAGGCTATATACATTATTTGGTGTTAAAATTCAAATTTCAAGTGCATGCAGCTGAAACAGAACGGTTAAACGGGAACAGTGAACTAAGAGGGGCTTGTCTACTGAGTGCGACATTGTGAGGGAGGTCCTCGTGTCCAAACGGGCAGTACTTCTGGGTGAACATGCCGGCAACAGAAAAAACAAGAAGAGAGTGTTAAGTGTTTGAAGGACACAGTGCCATGATTTAAAAAACAGCCTTTTCAGTTTCAAGACATGTTTTGAAAGAGTGAGGCAGAAAACCTCACACAGGTTGTAGTCTCGTATGATGTGGTTACGTTACCGTTGGGGTTGACCTTGTTGCAAATTCGCCTTAAGCATCTTTGCTTAATGTTACTTTGAAGTTGGTCTGGTAAATTTTGTTGATCAGACAGTTATGACAATTTGGAATGATATTTTTCTCTCCACTCCATTAGGCTTCTTTCAAAAGTGTTGTTGAATTCCCCCCAACAGAGATGGCTTTCTCACCTCTGTCTAAAGTATACTTAAGAAATATCAGGGGCCCAAAAAAAAAAAAAAAAAAAAAAAAAAAAAAAAAAAAAAATAATCCGAGCAAATTCAATAGGGACCTCACACGGTCGTGCTCGGGCCCTAATTAAAAGGCATTACCTTGGTGAGTTCTGACCTGTGCACGACAGACTCGTCAGTCCTGTTCTGTCTTCTTCATTTGGAAGGTAAGAACAGGTTAAGTCTCTGAATCGAAGTCTTGCAAAAAATGCCGCCACCTGCCGCTGCGTAATGATGCACAAGAGCACATGCGCACCATGATCTGGGCATTTATAATCCCATGTTGCAAACAGGGACAAATATCAAAAATGATATGATCATTTTCAGGTCTCTTGGGTATACTCACGGCCTCAGTATTTCTGAAATCATGGCTACAGCCTTACCTTAAGGAGAGAGAAGTCTTAATAATCTGTATTGAAAAGTGTGAAATTACTTGACAGGCAGACTCTTGTTTTAATAAAACAGCAGTTTTAAAACTCACAACAATCTGATGTGGCATGTCGTGCAGTGCTTCTCTGCTATGACTGCATGACTGTGTCTAATTATTTCTCGCTTCAGGCTACACTACTGAATAAATGACATGATGTAGGCTTGTGTGCTTCTCTGCACCAAATTTCCCATCAGTCCAGCTCATTTGCATGTGGCACTCTAGACTCAGTATTGACATCTAAATTGACAATTTACTGTAATTACTGTAGACCTATTGTATATATAGTGGCTTCAGTGAATCTCCCTGATATTTTTATCTTGCTTTAAAGAAAGCAAGATTTTAAGACTCAGCACTGGACTGAATTACTTAGGACAGGCATTTTGCAGTGTAAGCTGAAAAAGTATCTCATGGGAATGGATGGAGAAGAAGAGTTTTTTTTGGAATCACCATCAGTTGGCTGTTCTCTCTGTACCAGCGGGTGACACTGACAGCAAAAAGACTCTATCCTTTGGATTTATTAACATGGATAGATGTGACAGTCACAACAGAGCAATCATTTGGCCACTGCTACCCTCCCAGGAGAGAGGATCATTAGTGCCTTTCATGTCAAGCGTGCTCTCATGAAAGTCATCTTATTCTCAACCACAGAAAAATGCATTACAGTTTTGTGGAAAAGGTCTCATTGCCTGCTGGCATATTCCTAAGAAATGTCTGGCGGAGAGGGAATTTGAGCTTGGCTGTGAAAATCAGCAAGTTTTCCTGCTTAATGTAAGAGAAGAAAGGCAGATGTAAATGCATTTGCCCCCTGCTACTCCCACAAGAGCTGTACATCCATTGAACTTCAAATGCTAAAAATGTAGAAACACGTAGATTTGTTTTTAGAAGCCAAACAGGTAGCAGAATTCTATTTCTCACAAAGGAAGAACCATTATTTAGTTCGAAACATCCTGGTTAAATGCACAAAAAGCATTTTGCTATTTCTCCATTGTAAAGCCCTTTTCATGCCAGCCTTTAGGCAAGGCAATCATTCGTCTGGAGAAGGATAAACCAGACTGCGATGGCTGGGTTTCAATAAAGCTTGCAATGTGAACAGATGGCTTTGATTAATGCGGAGGCTCCAGACAGGATCTCCCTAGATGCCTCCTATTTCCTAAATGAGACATTTGTGTGCAAATGTATTGTTTGTCAAGTTGTCACCAGTAACTCCAGTAATTAAAGTGAAAGTTCTGCACATTTACAAAAAAAATGGCACCGGTTTACGCTTCCTTGGTGTTTCTCGGACACAGGTTAAAAACGCCTTTGTCCTAACTTTGGACTTATTTCTTCAGCTTTCTCTTTTTCTCCCCTCTCATCTTGTCACTCTAGTCCCTTCTCTGTGATTTAGTGCTGCCCTGTCATTCCATGATATATTGTATGACATAAACTTCATCCTGGCACCTTGATTAAACCTGAGTGATCCTGAATATGTATTCACGTTTGACAAAGACAAAGAGCGAGGGAGAGACAAAGAGGATAGCCACAGCAATAAAACATCTCCAAGGCAAAAAATCAGTTCACTGGCTTGGAAATAAATGCAAAAATATGCAAAAAATGCTAAAAAAAAAGTTCTTGCATGTATCCTTCAAAATGTATCTGCAGGCACAGATGTCCTTGTTTAACAGTTTGGGAATCTCAGATTTTCTCAAATACTTCTTTCTGGTCTACATCTGTGGGCTTTTCAAAGTCAAACAATGTGATATCCACTGGCTTATCCTACTCAGTATTACTCCAGAGAGACACCACCAAGCATCCGATAACAAGAAATATTTCTGGGTTGCTGTCTTCTCATTAAAATATGACCATATTTAAGGTGACTGCTTGTTTCACCATGGTACATCTCTAATAATGGAATAATAGAACGTACTGAACTATAAAAAGGTTTGGTATACAAAACTCTAACAAATGAACATTTAATAAGATCCCTTACAGTACATTCAGTTATACACTGTTACACAATGCCAAACACACTGGTGTGTGCTCTGAGGACTACTGACATAAATTAAATAAAAGTAACTACTGTGAAGAAAACATAAATAACACAGTATAAATAAATTCATATAAAACGGGTATAAGAAGGTTTCTAAATAAAGATTGCACGTTATACCATAACACAATGCATTTGAAGTCCTAAAAACAACTCATCAAGTTAAAGATGTTGAAAACAGTAATAAATAATAAACCAGTTACTCGCACAGCTGATATTTAAAGTAACTGGTTTTAGCAGCTGCTTTTAACAGATGAAAAAGATTTTTTCCCTATTCTACCTGCGTAACATAAGGTGGTTATCATCGCTAACTATAAGCATGTCTAGTAATACATTGTTATATCATATTCAAGCAATCATGACACACTTTTAACTATAAGAATATGAGAATGATGAATACAAGTAAAACAAAGCAAATGTCCTAAAACCTTATTGCCATACAAAAGATTGGCAGAAGCACTTGGCATAGGAGTCTATCACAGTAGTTAACTCTGAATGAACAGAAGTCTAGAGACAGTGGTAAATACATGTGAGATTGTTTCTTGAGACATGTTTCTATTTCATACATGTACGGTTGGCAGATTCAGGAATTTGGGGGATGGTAATTTACTCATGAGTGTGTTTAAATGGGCAATGAAATACCTTGAACAGGATAACTAAGACACAATATCTCATCATCAGTTGGGACACTCAGGTATTGGCTTATTTGATATCTGCTTTTGGTGCTGTGGTTTCAATGAGCATCGCTTTCATGGTAATTTTAGATAGAAGATTCATATGACATAAAATTACTTTAGTTCAAATAACACCTTCACAGGAACATGAGTTTATATTGAGAATACTGCGTACATGTAAAAACATCCAATGTGCATTTGCAGTTAGAGGTAGCTCCCCCAAACTAAACACAGGTACATTTACACTTACAGTATCTGCTCTTCCTAGGATTTTTACCTAAACTACATCACTTTAACTGTCCACATTTGCCGTCCCAGGTTTGTGTGAAGCAGTTTTATGGGAGGCAGCTACAGCATTTTATGGGCTACTTTGCAAAGACATAATGACAATCAGACACATCGGGCTGTGTCTCAGGAGAGTACAGTTAGGACCACAGTTCCCTTGGTCTTTTTCAGGATGTCCACGGCTTCAGCGTGAGTCACACCCTCCAGACAGTGCCCATTCACAGCGATGATCTGATCTCCACGTTTCAGCCTGCCGTCCTCTACGGCCGCCCCCTGCGGAGTACAAAGACTAGTCCATCACTACTTGCAGATCAGAGATCACAAACAGTTGACACCATTATAACTGTAACAACGCACATTGAAAGAAAATGTAAATTATGTTAAATATATTATCTTATTAAACATAAGATGCTTAAAATGATAAATTGCTGGATGATGCAGCATTATTACTGTACAATAAAAGGTGTAACACTTTTAACCAATGGTGTGCTAAGAATTCTAAATGGTGAAACAATTTGTGATTTTTTTATTTTTAAATTACAGCATATTTATATTATTATAACTCACTCACTAGCTGTTGTAAACCTTAAGCCTTTTGCAGTTAATAATTTTGGCTTCCTGTCTTTCCGTTCTTGTCTTCTTGCAGTATATGTGCACAGACAGACACTCTGCCAGTTTAACTGAACACCATGCTGTCCTGAAATTACATTTTCAAATCCCAGGATTCCTTATGAGAGATTTCTCCCTGGAGGACATTCTCTCACCTTGTTGAAGACAGTTTTGATGTAGATCGGCAGGTCTCCGTGCGGGCTGCCGAACCCTCCTACGATGCTGAAGCCCAGTCCCGAGGAGCCTCTCTCGAGAGTGATGGTCTTATACATGCGAGTACTGTGGGAATAGAAACAAAACAATGTAGGTGTGTATTTGCTGGGCATGCTAATGTGCATGTTTTCAGTTGGTGCACTAGCTCTGCTCTGAAATCAGCTGTGTGTTTGTGATCTCATCCAACCAGGATAGACAGTGGGTGAGAGGTGAATATTGAATTCGCTGCATGGTTAAATGTGATGAATCCCAGAGTTATTAGATCATTTTGTTTTCACAACTAAAGCAAACAAATTTTCAATATTTAAGGACACAGTTTTTCAACCTTGAAATTGGGATGGGTTGCCTGTTTTGCACAAAAGGTTGCAGCAGATTTAAGACTGATACACTGTCTCTTTAATAAAAAACATAAGGTAACAAATAATTACTTTCACAAGTAATTTGTCTAATTCTTTCAGTTAATCATTTACTTGATTAAAATGACAGTTACCAGATTCTATAGTTTTACAGTATCTTCAAATCCATTATTTAGTTTGATAAGCTGACAATAATTATTTTCACAACGAAATGAAACAAAGAAATTTGTATTTTTAGCTGAAATCTGGCTTAAAAATAATAACAATAAAAATAAAAACAATCCATTGAAAAGACAACAAAATCACAAGAAAATTCTCATTCCGGCCAAAAGCACAATGCTTCTCACACAGCGACTGCACTTCCTCAGTATTGTCTAGGGGACCAGGGTCAGCCAGCCTTTGTCCTTATTCAGTGAATAAACCAGGAGAGAGCCACAGTAAGATCATAAAGTACAAGAGACTGTCATGAAACTTACCGGAGGTTGTTATGAGGGCTGGGCAGGCTGCTGGGTTGGCCTGATGACTGGGCAAGCACATCATTGTGGTCCTTTGTGCAGAACCCACCAGAACACGCTGCCACCTAGATATACACAAACACACATACAAAGTATTATGATAAAAGAATGAGTAAATATTGAGTTAGACAAACATATTTTGAAAGCTCTTAATAAACTTTTTCATTAACTACTTGGACAATAATCACTATCCTACTGCTGTTAATTGTCATTTTGATGGTGTTTTTTTAAACACACAATGTACTTGTCAAGAACAACTTACATTTTGTTCCTTAAAAGTACCTATTTTTACCTCTACAACAAGAATCCTTCCAGAGGCTTATTAACATGAAGACAAACAGTGTGCAATCATTGTCACACACAAGCCATTATCTGCAAATGACAGCATAGTGTTCACATGCAAAATACTGATAACAACAACTGAAACTTTAAACGGTCTAACTTTTATTCCTTGTTAAAGAATTGCTGTTTCAGTTGTTTTTATGTAAAATGGTGTCTTGGTGAGTTTTATAAAAGTAATAATGACCTAGAGGAAGCAGGTTATGGTGCATTACTGCCATTCTCTGACAACTTGCTGAACTTACTTTCTCACAGGCATTATAGATTGACTGCTGTATGGCTCACTGTGACATTACCTGTAGACGGATGGTACCGGTGGCATTCTTCAGCAGGGCTCCAGCTTGGACATTAGTCATTCCCTCTGTGGACACATCGTTGATACTAAGGATCCTGTCTCCTGTCTGACTGACACACACAAACACACAAAATTTGCAGGACATTGTATTGACTTCCCTAGAGAAATAACCTAACATCAACCAACCCCGCTACGTAATTAACCCTAACCATTAGCCAACCTTAAGTTACCCTTTGCATTTCTAAGATTTTATAAAGCCCTCCTTTCTTTTTGATTTTTTGGGGGCTTTTAGTAAGCTACTTCCAAATTCCTAATCTTCAAGTGGGGTGGCCTCCATTTATACTTCATTTATTTCATTTCTCTACTATAAATTTTATGTTTTGTACAGTAAGTCTTTAATGCAGTATTTATGAAAAACTTAATAGATCCAGTGGGCTCATCTATTCTTTGCAACTCCTATGTATAACCTATGGCATGCCATTTTTACTCTAATAAATATGCACCAGATTGTGCAGCTTCACCTTTATTTTACCTTAACACAGTCATAATTCAAATCTTCATCCAAAAATTAAAGCATACAATTTAAATGAATGGTTAACTTTTTGTGCCTAGACAAGGAGGTGAGTCCTTATGATGTGATGACAATAACAGATCTATCCCCACAATATGATGAATGCACAATACACCCATACACACACACAGGGGCACATATACATTGGCACTCCCCACCTGTAATTGCTGTGTTTTGGCAGCCAGTCCATTGGTATCCATGGCAGCAATAAAAAGAGGTACGTTGTCATGGGGACTGTCCACTCCTCCTGCTACACCGATGCCCAGGGAGTCACACGGACCCTGTGGTGATACCACACACACATTATAGATATATTAGACAATACCATGGCAGATTCTGTGGGGTGGTGATGGAGCAGTGGATAGGACACATGCCTCTGGTGTGGGAGACCTGGGTTTGATTCCCACTGCGACATCCACCAATGTGTCCCTGAGTAAAACAGTTAACCCCTAGTTGCTCCAGAGGTGTACGACCTCTGACATATACAGCAATTGTAAGTTGCTTTGGATAAAAATATCAGCTTTATTATTATATGACATAAACACCTAATGCCATGTAAGACTGGGGTCCAGACAGGTAAGGACGTTATATATGGCTCTAATTTGGATTTCGTTATTTGAGGTAAAAGGACAATAGGAGTCACAGCCTGAAAATATACATCAAAATATTGCCAGATTTTATACCTTACCTTTTGTATTATTACTCTTCTGATGTTAAGGTTGTCTTGCAATGCTGTGGGATATAAGTTTGCATAATCAGCTGGAAGATGTTAACAGCATGCTTTTCACTCAAAGTAAATTGCTGAACATCTGACACACAAACGTAAATGGTCTTAAGAATAGTATAGTAATTTGTATATGTTTTTGCTCTAAGAGGACACTCTTGAACATGAGAGCCACTCACAGTAGGTCCCTGATTTGTTATCTGTCTCCCTCTGGTGGCCGAGGGGAGCATCACATCCACTTGAGGGGGTCAGGGTAGAACAGTCAGAGTCTTCGCTCTGGATAAAACATAACTTAAAGTACTCCTAGGTTCACAAAGTACTATTGTTAAAATAGTGCAAGAAAGGAATAGTTGAACTGCAGACAACATCAACATGATTGAGCCCATTTAAGAAAGTGCGGATGCTCAAATCAATAGAAATCATAGCAAAATAAAATAAAACGGTAATTTCAACACTCGATAAAATCATAAATGTTTACATTTTCTTTGCAAACCTGTCATGGATTAGACACAGACAGCCAGATGAAACAGTTTACCTGGCTCCGCTGTGAGTACTGCAGCCCAGCTTTAAAACGAGCTACCTCCAGGTTGGCCACTCCACTGCAACTCTAAAACCAAAAGTGACACATAAGATGATGAATCCATAAAAAAATGCTCAATCCACTACTAATTAGTTTATAGACTTTGAATGTGTAAGTGTGAATGTGTCATACCTGCAGAAGCTTCTGAGCATGTTCCTGTGACGCTGCACGGACATCCTCCCCATTGACTGACAGAATCTGATCGCCTAGCAACAACCTGCCATCTGAATCTGCTACGCCTCCTCTGACGATATCTGACACAAAGATGCCTGTGTCATTACTGTTGGAAGAAAACAGAGGTCAAAAGCTGTGTCTGTGCCACGCTTTTAGAATGAATGATGAGACCTGTAAGCCTGCTGTTTTGCATAATGTCACACTTGATTGTGCAAATACATGAAGCTGCATGTAAATCTGCACCTAAACTCTTCAGAAATAATGCGTGTCCTGTGTCTTCCCTGCAGTGTGACCTTATGGCCTGGCTCTCTAGCTGTTATTGTGTATTATTTCATTAAGTGTCTATCACCTTTTTAAAAAAAAATAATGGTCCCTGTTGCTGCAGAGTCCCTGACCTCTAACAGGGTATAAGCCTCACAGCTTGAGAACACTGTAAAAGGAAGTTTACTTTTTACAGTATTGTCATTTCATTCCTTATTATACATACACTTGACAAAAAACTTTAAAAAAGAATAGCAAAAATAGTTGCATTACTTAAATGTAAATGTAAAATAAATCATGTTCAAAATATTAACACTTGTTTAAAATATGTTTGTTTCTAAAAGTTAACGATACTTGGAAATATGACTCTGAAATAATTTTTGACATTTTTTGCCTTATCAAGTGTGGGGAGATAAACAAGGCTTGTGGTTTTGATATTTTGAAATGAAGAAAATAAATTAGTTTTACATTAGGACGTAGACTATAGTACAGAGGACCTGATTGGTAAACTCGACTTAGTTCAGAGGCTTTATCAATAGGTGTACATAAATTTGTGCCAGCTGATTAGCTTTAAAGAAGGTTACATCTATGATTTTAATGAAATTAAGTTGCATGTTATTCAGCATACAGTACAGTAAAATCTGGTCATGTTTACCTAAAGGTATATAAGATTCCATATTTGTTAATCAACATTATGAACATACCTCTTCCCCACAGTGGTGAAACCCAGCCCCTCTCCAGGACGAGGCCTCAGCTCCATGCTGAAGACGTCCCACAGATCCTCCTCCTTGTAGGCCTCCTGATGCCTGAAGACACACAGGCAAACACGCTGGGTGGTGAGCCGCAGCACGCCAATGGCCTCATCGTGAGTGGCTTGCCGCAGGTCAATACCATTTACCTTTAGGAGGTAAGAGAGATGGAGACAGGTCATGGTTGCATGATGGGTATTAATAGAGATGGGGAGTAACTGTATTTGTATACCATAAACAGCAGATGGATTTTACAGTAACCAAATACAAGGAGGGCTTTGCTAAATTGTGGGCTATAACATCAAAATACATGCATGTTGCTTTAAACCAACAATGTTTTGCTGCGTACTGTTGCTCTGCAGGATTAGTGCACTGTCTTGTGCATGCTGATTTTGGCATTTCATCTTTTCAGAGGACATCTTGCCAAAGAAATACAGTTTAAAATTAGCCAATGAGCTGACACTGGCATATTTACAGAACCGTTGACTACTGTGTGTTGTCCTTATAAATAAAGAAATGAGAAACAACATATTACATTTTAGAATATTTTTAAATTACCAAAAGTTGGAGATGCATGGCTTTCACTGGACAGTGATATAATGTAGATATACGAAAAGCCGTGGCTTTAATTCTGATCACCAAAATAACAAGAAAAGATTTATTTTGGTCATGTGCCCACAAAAAGTGTGTGTGTGTGTGTGTGTGTGTATGTGTGTACCCATAATACCTCTAATATTTGGTCTCCAGCCTGCAGCCTTCCATCTCTCTGTGCTGCTCCTCCATCATTTACTTCATGGATTATTACTGCCCCCTGGTGGAAAAATCCAAAAACATTATTACAGAGACTGAATGACTATTCAGCATTCTACTACTTGGTATTTCAGGCAACACCATGCACTGAAAAATCAAACAAACGTTTGTTTGCACAATACAGCATCAGCACTTTCTCTCACAGTGTCTGTGAAGATGCATTGTATTGGCAAAAACATACCCAATACCATATTGCCAACTTGATGCTGTAAATCTTGATTATTTAGAATTAAAAATCAGTAAAGTTAAGGGTATGATTTCACCTTATTTCCAGGAATTGCAATGCATTTCATAAACAAAGACAACAATATTAAATGTTGACGTCAAATATCAATTGGCCGCTCTCACCAGCAGAGTGTCGGTTCCTCCTACGATGCTGAGGCCCAGGCCTACATTTCCTTTACAAATCTCTATGGTGGTTTCCTTGCCAGCCATAACTGGACAGGTCAGAGGGTCAGAAGTTGTGGGAGCTAATCCGAACCAATCAGACCGCCCCACAGGAGAGGTCTGCATGGTATTCACGGATGAAGAGGCGGAGGAGTAGGCCGCAGGGAGGGTTAGGGAGGAAGCAGGAGAGAGAGAGCAGGGATAGGTATGAGCTGTCGGGGGAGGTAGGGAAGAAGAGGAGGAGAGACTCTTGGAGCGACTGATGGAGAGCTTGACAGTGACCCGGTGTTTGAGAATCAAACTGGACACCTGCATACAGAGAAGACAGGTGAGTCATAAATCATTAAATCAGCTTGACCTTGAAGTGCATATTGTGTGTGTGTGTGTGCGCGCATGTGTGTGTTTGTACCTTGTCCGCTGACAGTCCTGCCACAGGTTCATCACCCACTGCTATGATTCTGTCTCCAACCTTCAGCCTGCCATCCTGCACACAGACAGAAACACGAATAAAAAATGGAAGTTGAACAAAATGTATGAATGCGTATGTAATAGAAGGATGTAGAAGAAGTGAGATGAAAAATCAAACACACCCTCGGGACAAATATCTGGATAACTGTTGCCTGGGGCCCTACATTAAAGCTTATTAGTACATGACGACATCACTTTAAAACATGGCAACCATCTCGAGGTTATTCTGGTTTAAATATTACCAGAAATACCAAGCGACTAGAGCTATCACACAACTGTTTACAGCTGCATATTTTGTACAGTAACATGGGGCTCATTCGTCTCTGATAGATTTTTTACCAAAGATTACCAAAGCTACAGTCAAGCTACTGAGGCTTGATAGATGCAAAAAGCTGATGAAATTGCAACCTGTGTGCTTCCAAAGTAATGATTAGGATGATGTCTACTGTCATGAAGGCTACAATCACAGAGATGACAGATCCTAAGGAGAAGAAAAACACTAATACAATACCCGGAGTATGTAGCCTAGAGAATAATGTTTGGGTTAAAAAAAGCGAAGGCTACTTCTGAAATTGTGCAGTGGTGGAATGTAACAAAGTACATTAACTCAACTACTTGTACTACAGCTGAGTATTCCCATTGTATGCTATTTTACATTACTTCCACTCAGAGGTAGGGCTGGGCAATAAAACAATGATAATTATCGCAATTTAATTTTCCTCAATAACAATACAATTAATGTTCAATATATCTGCAATTAATATTTGGTTTAATTCATTTGAATCCCTTACAAATTAGCACTTAATTTTTATATTAAAATATTTTTATTGTTGAGGAAAATTAACTGAAAACAAATATTTACTAATCAAATTTGTTGAAAAAGATTTTATTATAATAGTTTTTAATGTTCTATGTCAGATTTGTTATGTGATCCACTGTTTGGCATCAAGTGTTTGTCACATTCTGACTAAAAAGTTTAAACACATAATTAACCATCTGGTTCCTTCAATTTTCACTCAGAAGCAAAAATCAGCCTTTAAATTTGAACAAAATAATGATTTGACATTGTGACGACTTCCCCAGTCTGCCTGCCTGTATGTCTTCTCTGTTTTGCAGATCCTGGGTGTGGCTTGTAGGTAGAGCTGGGAGGGTCCAATGCATCTACCTGCCCATCTGGGTTGGGCTTCCTAGAGGGCATAAAAGGGCTGTCTTTCTAGAAATCACTCTCTCTGCTGGCCTGCTGCTTCAACCTCAGCTTTTGTTCCTTTGTTCGATTTGCTGCACCCACCAACATGCATTACACTTCATCCTCACTCATCCACACACTTCTGACATGACTGATGTTCCTCATATCTACCCACGCCATCAACTTAGTTAAGTTGTTTGTTAGTTTGAGTTAAATAAACCACTTTTGTTCTTATTATCTGTGTGAGGCCTCCCTTTTTGTTGCCAGCCTTGAGCCAGGTGGTAACAACAAATATCGTGATAATTATCGATATCGAATGATTAGAAATGTTTTTATTGTGATAACATTTTTGGCCATATCGGCCAGCCCTAAACAGAGGCACTCTATTTTACCCCTGTTATAAAACATGATACATTGTTATTATTTAAACTACCCAACAATAGAGGTAGTAGGTTAAATATTCTCCATTTTACCTGGCTAAAACATTATTGAAGCTGCTTACATCTTAAAGCATCAGCAATGATAATCCAAACACAATAGAACAGTGTGACAGGGGCCAAGTACATTTGAATACTTAAGTTCTTCTATTAAAGTAAAACTATGCCTGCATATTCATAATAAATGACTAAGTGATGATTTATACACACTTCAAATGACACCACTTCTGCAAATTCCTACAAAGAAAACATATTTATCTAATTGATGAAGGTGTTGAAGATAATGAGGTTGATGCTGCTAATGATGTCGCACCTTACTGGCAGTGCTGTGCTGGGTCATGGACCTGACCACCACTTCTTCCTTGGATTCATCCTCCACCAGGCAGAGGCCAAGACCTACGTGATCCTGGAGGGAGATTGAAAAAGAACAGACAACAAAACTCTAACTTTGAACCAAGAGTTAGTGAAGCTGAAAGCTGTGTCAAGATATGGATTTGCCATCATATTTCCAACGATGTGGGAAAGACATTACATTTTCTAGTATCAAGACTGTTTTTGCTACAATGAGAGCCTGCCACCACCAGACTGGTTGCTTCAGCTGTTAGATATGTGCAACTGGACGCCTGACAGTGGTTAATGCCAAGATTTACTCAAGGTGTTGTACCTGAGGTAGGATGATGTGCTGGATGTCTCTGGACAATCCTCCACACTCTGCAGAGTCTGTCTGGGAGTCGACTGCATCCTCACACTCTGTTCTGGATCCCTGAGGCGTTTGACCCAGTGCCGCTTTATTCCTAGTAAAACAAAATCAAACCTGTTATTATCCATCTTTAATATCCTGTTTTGTAAAAGTTCGAGGGAAATGCAAATGCCAGCAGTTACCTGATGAGAATTATCTTGACTTTAGACGGAGTGTTATTGATGATGGTGGAGGCATTATGGTGACTCCGGCCATACAAGATCTGACCATTGATCTAGAAGAAAAATCAAGTCCTCAATGACATTTTTGCTTTATCCCATCCATCTCCACATTAATCTACCTTTCTACCATCTTCTTATGACTCTCCTCCTCTCAGCCGTCAGCGGCCCCTCTACCTCAATTTCCCATACCCTCTGTATTACACGGTTGCTCATTGCAAGAATCCAGCCCAGCACCAACCATCCTTCAAATGGTAATTTGTCTGATAAATCAACTGTGCAGGTACTTAACACTGTGCACTCATCCATGCCTTACACAACCTACTACTCTCTTTATGTTGCTCTCAATTTTGACCCCAATATCCCCCTAAAACCCCTCCCATCTGTTCATCCCAAACCCTTCTAACTTATTATCCCTTATTGTCCCCATTAAGTCTCCTCCTTACCTCTAGTAGCTCGTCTCCAACCCATATCCTCCCGTCTAAACCAGCAGGTCCTTGAGGGTCTATATCTGCAACGTAGACACTCATGCGGGCCCTGGAGCCATCCTTGTTCCCTGTGAGGCTGATTCCCAGGCCGTGAGCCGCAGGGTCCTTCTCCAGCTCAATCATATGGAGCTTCCCAGACAGGCTGCCATAACGCTCAAGCATCTTTTCTAGAAGAGACAGTGTTAACAAACAGAAGACTGTCAGGAGGAGGATATGATGGGTGCTCTGAGAAAAAAAAAGAACAAACAGAAGTGTGGAATGCTACATGTAATGACTGACACTTCATGTGGAGAGGACACACTACACCTTACAGTAGCTTGTGTGTGAGTGTGTGTGTTGGTGCAATTTGTCTGGAAGGCATGGTGTCAGTCATGTTGAGGGGAATGTGAAGGATGTCTGTTTCTGTTTAATGAACATATGCACTATGACTGTATGTGGATTGTGTCTGCATGGTTGTGCAGAGAGAACCTATATGTGTGTGTGAGTGTGCGCATATGTTCTGTATCACTAAAATAGATGTTATGTATGTAGGGGCCTGGTAATTTATCTATGTGCGCATGGCTATTTTCATGTGTATGTACCTATATATATTTGCGTGACTCAGATTTACATATGTGTAATTAATCATGGTCACACAGACTCCCTGAAAGGTAGGTTTTTGACCAGTACAAGCGCTATGGATCAGTGTTTTTATGAGCGAGTAAACTATTTTGTTGAGCATGTTCCTATTAAAAGTTTCATACAATTTTACTGCTCTACAGGAGGCAGTAACATGTCAAACAATAACAATAAGCCAACAAAGGTAGTGAAGAAGAAGAATGCAAGTTAGTAATGTACATTGGATGTACATTTCAAAATTTTAAGTAGATTGGACCTGAAAATGAGGAAAGAAATATTTTCAACACTTTTGCTAGGCCTCAAGGATACACACAATACATTTTGATTAGTTACACTGAATGTAAGGTGAAACTTTATTTTGTTTGCAAGAAAACTCCACGGGGCACTTTTAATACTGTATGTGCATTGAGCAAACGAAAGGAAAACTTTTTTGTGTGTGCTAAAGAACAGGCTGAAAGTCTCAAATCTCATCTGAGAAGTAAAACCATTCGTACAAATTAAAGTCTTCCAGGACATACTGTACAGAAAAAACCCCAAACATTTCTTTTAGGCTTTAGGCTTGCATTCTTGGCTCATAATGCATTCTCACTAAATTAAAAAAGCCAACCAGGCCAACCAGGCTTCACATGAGAATCGCATGAAAATAATTTGCTCATATGGCTCTTTGTTGCTTTTAAATAATGGACCTTTGAATAATGTGCCCATTTATGATCATTCAAAGAGTTATCACATTTTCTTAATGTGTCTGAGACTCATGACATTTTTCTTTTTTGATGGATGTGTCCAAGTCTCTTTGGGCCAGAGAGCATCACATGACCTGCACTGTGTGAAGGTGGCCACTAAAATCGCAAAACACAGCTCCTGTTCCTGGGGGCTTTCAAGGATCCTTTTGTATGTCTGTGTGACGTCTTTATTATGGAGACTTACTCCTGCCAGTGTCTTTCTCGTCTTCAGCGGCCGCTGTGATTGCAGTTCTGGGCCTTCTCCGATCAACTCTATCTGATGTCGGCGAAGGTACCTTGGGAGAAGTTTTGCATTATTGAAAAGGCAGAGTTGGAGATGCCTCAGGGGTCCTTCAGGCATGAGTTGGACTACCCCTGAGGCTTGTTCAGTGTGCTTGATGTAGCAGTGGGAAAAACTGACGAACAGGATGAATTAATGAACACAGTTTTAATGTCAGCTAAAAATAACATGAAAGATGACCAGAATCATGCATTATTTTGTAACTAACTTATAAGTGCATGGAAAAATAACTTCAAAAGAATGCACTGTCTATTTAGAGTGCTAGGCATCTCCACCAAAGAGAAAAACAAAGGGTTTAAACAAACAAGGTAGCTGCGAGGGACTTTGAACTACAAGGGTTCTATCAACAAATATGCACGCTAATTAAGTTTTTGGATGTTGGCTTAGTGCAAATGCTAGGCTGCTTTTAAGATGCTGCATAACCATGATAACACACACACACACACACACACACACACACACACACACACACACACACAACACTGTACCAACCTTAAAGGGGGTGGGAATGAAGGGGTTTGTAGGGGAGAGACTAAGGAACAGACCACTGAGAGTCTCTGCTTCCTACGATCATGAGGGGAAACACAGATATAGTCCTATACACATCATCACCAAAACAGCAATCTACCTCTCAAAAAATCCTTTAAAACCTCTTCATACTTTGTGGAATACCATGTAGGTGTTATTGACTCATCACTATATATAATACAGTGTATACATAACATTCTCTATACACTACAGGCACCCACAGCCAAAATTCGGTGGCTGTGTGGAAACAGAAACTGAGACAAATTATTTCACAGCTTGTCATCTGTTCAATTGAAATCTTAAGCAGTGTTCACGACCTTTATAAGACAAAAAAGTAGCTACTGCTTTTTGATATTTTAGGGCAGGCATACAATATATATACTCACCAGCCACTTTATTAGGTACACCTTTCTAGTGCTGGGTTGGACCTTTTTGCCTTCAGAACTGCCTTAATTCTTCTTGCCATACTTTCAACATTCCTCAGAGACTTTGGTCCATATTGACATGATAGCATCACGCAGTTGCTGCAGATTTGTCAGCTGCACATACATTATGCGAATCTCCCATTCTCCAGCATGTTTTGTTATTGTGCATTATTTCATTTGTTATTTGACATTTCTGTTGCTGTTTTTCAGAACATTTTTAACAAAAACTTTCAAAAAGTGATGGAGACACTCTGATTCTGACCTGTCTGCAGCGTCTCCAGTATAAATGACACCTATCTGTCAATACTTATACTCTTCTCCCTCGTCTCTCTCCGCCGACAGAGTTTAACAGGCAGGTGAGAACGGGAACAGGTGAGCGTCACGTAGCGCCCAGAGAACCTGATATGGAGAGGGCAGAGGAGAGGACCGGCAGCTTGGGAGAAGTTCCGGTATACGCCAAAAAGTAAAATTTGGAGGTGCTGGTACTGTTTACCGGGGCGTACTGCCCTACTTCTAGCACTGGCTGTGGCATTTAAAAAATGCTCAATTGGTACTAAGGCGCCCAAAGTGTGTCAAGAAAATATCCCCCACACCATTACACCACCACCACCAGCCTGAACCGTTGATACAAGGCAGGATGGATCCATGCTTTCATGTTGTTTACACCAAATTCTGACCCTACCATCTGAATATCACTGCTGAAATCAAGACTCATCAGACCAGGCAACGTTTTTTCAATCTTCTATTGTCCAATTTTGGTGAGCCTGTGTGAATTGTAGTCTCAATTTCCTTTTCTTAGTGGCAACTGGTGTGGTCTTCTGCTGCTGTAGCCCATCGGCTTCAAGGTTCAACCTGTTGTGTGTTCAGAGATGGTATTCTGCATACCTTGGTTGTAACGAGTGGTTATTTGAGTTAATGTTGCCTTTCTGTCATCTCAAACCTGTCTGCCCATTCTCCTCCGACCTCTGACATCAACAAGGCATTTTCATCCACGCAACTGCCGCTCACTGGATATTTTCTCTTTTTGGACCATCCTCTGTAAACCCTAGATATGGTTGTGTGTGAAAATCCCAGTAGATCAGCAGTTTCTGAAATACTCAGACCAGCCCGTCTGGCACCAACAACCATGCCACGTTCAAAGTCACTTAAATCCCCGTCTTTCATTCCCCATTCTGATGCTCGGTTTGAACTTCAGCAAGTTGCCTTGAACACATCTACATGCCTAAATGCATTGAGTTGCTGCCATGTGATTGTCTGATTAGCTATTTGTGTTAACAAGATATCGAACAGGTGTACCTAATAAAGTGGCCGGTGAGTGTATATTTCAATGCATATCATTTTGTAAGTTATACACCACATTTATCACTTTGAAATTGAAAACCACAGTGTGAAGTTCAAAGTATCTAGTGGAGCAGTGTTACCTTGCTGCTGTGTGAGTTGAACTGTGGTGTTGGAGTTAGCCTCTCATGGTTGGAAAGCAAAGGGGACTGTGGGCGAAACAAAAGATGCAAAGAACGCAGAAGCATGCCTATATAACTGCAAAACACAGAGGCTTCAAATGGTGCATCCAACATGGTTTGTTACAGGATACTATATAGGCTTTCAGTCAAAGATACTTCTGTTCAATATGCTTTATGTCCAGAGGACATTACATTGTAATGCTACAAACTCCCACGCACAACATTGCTGAAACGTCTGACGAAACGTTGTCCAATAGAGTATACACAGCACCTTCTCCTTGCGTTTGCTGAGTATTGAAAATCAGCATAAAAGAATCTGGAGCCTCAAGAGACTGAACAGCTACAAAATGTAATGTATGCATACCTGAACATCCATTGCACGGTTCAGTCTAAGAAATGTGCTCCTTTTTTGGCTGTTTTTCTGAGAATTAGTACCTGAGATCTGTGTTGTCCGGACTGGACCAGGAAGTCCACAGAGTCTCCAGCCCTGCGAATGGCCTCCACTGCCTGCTCATGGCTGGCATCTCTGAGGTCCAAACCGCACACCTTGACCAAGTCAACACACACGGCAGACATTGGACAAAAACATTCATTATAATTTTACCATCATATCATCTTATCTTATCCTTATCATCAATACCATATTACTGTACATGCAGTCACAATACACAAGCACACACACACAGTAGAGTGTGTGAACACAGGCTCATGCAGCAAACACACACAATCCTTGCAGACATTATTGTTTGTGTCTTCTCCACTGTCTCTGCAATACACACACACACACACACACACACACACACACACACACACACACACACACACGCACCTCTAGTATCCTGTCTCCAGTCCGGAGAGTGCCATTATGTGCTGCCGGGCTGTCGGGACTGATGTGCTTGATGAAGACTCCCCTCATCATCTCTCCACTGCTCAGTCTCTGGCCCATACCTCTGCCTCCCATTATGCTGATACCCAGGGACTGGCCTGGTACTCGAGTCAGCCGCACACTGGAACACAAAGAAGGATACAACATCCACATATATTGTAGAGCCGAACATCCTTCTTACAGTACGGACAGTGATAATGAATGTATGTCTTCTGTATGCCTGATGAGGACTTTTCTTGGTTTGAAACATTACTGCAAAAATGAACAAGAAGGAGAATTAATCCAATAGTTGTGCTTTTTTTTATCCTTTTGGTCTCCCTCTATCTGCTGCTTAGGGCTGCAGATCGAGTTTCAGAGATTAAGTCAAAACAATAGAATTTAATACCTGCCAGGGAGAGACACACAAAAGCTGGTCTTTGCATGCAGTGCAGCTTATGTGATTTATCCAAGCAGGATGCAGTCATAAATGTGATAAACACAGGTTGTGAAAGTAGTCGTTTTCTCCTGCCTAAGAAATATGACCATGTTGAGTCTGCACTGTGCTGCTCTACCCCTCCTGTGAGCATAACCTGAGCACATTAGGATTTTGCTAAGCCTTCTTTGGCAGCGAGAGGATAAAGGACATCATGGGCAGAGATTTGAAAAAAGGGACAAAATAGAAAATTTGAATAAAATCTGATGGGAAAAAGACATTGTTAGTTACATCACTGATTCACTAACCTTCTGGGTTCATTCCAAGACACTGCAGTATGAGAATGAAGCTCCTCTTCTCCCTCCTCTTTACCATCCACCTTTATCTCCACCTCCAGTTTTGGTACTTTCCCATCAGCATTACTATTGTCCTTTTTCCTCTCCACAATCTCTCCATCTTTTTTGCCTTCCTCCTTCTTCTGATGATGTAGAGATTTTGGAATCTGCCAACTGATGGTGAGAAAACATGCAAAGAGAAATAATATCGAATTAATGTTTGATGTTTTTTTGATTTTCTACACCTCCACTTAAACCGTTTAATAAATTAATAAATTGATCAATTTTATCAACAAGTCAATTTACAGAAAATTTATTGTATTGTATTTATGGCATTGTCATTTAACTTAATTAACAAGCAAACAGGCCGAACATTCTTTCAGTCTAGCTTCTCAGATGCGAAGATTTATTTTTCTCCTTTTCATGTCACTGTACATTGACTGTTTTGGGGTTTTAGACTGACATTTGAAAACATTTGAGCTCTGCAATATTCTGACGAGCATTTTTCACAATTATTTCACATTTTATAGTCTAGCAATCCAAAAAAGAATCCACAGATTAATGAAAATAATCATTTGTTGCAGCCTTCACTCTATGAAATAAATAGCATTTGACTAGATCACACTAGTAGAACAGATGCTTTAGGTGCAAATAGTCCTGAAATGTTCTGCCTGTGAGGTCACAGTAATGCAGTGTCTTTATGTGTGTGTGTTTGTGTGTTAACATATATATATGGTATCTCTGTATACACTCCATGCCTATATGTGGGGAGAGAATTTTTCATGAATATATTTAACGGTAGAGGGCTGTAACAAGCCCATGGAGGTGAGTGATAGTGGTGCTTTCTGCGCAGCAGGAGCCTATAGCCAGTTAAGTTACAGAAGAGGGCAGAACAAATGGTTCCACCAGGACTGAAGAACCAGGAGAGGGGGACAGGACCAAGGCGAGAGGAGGGGGTGAATTAGGAGAAGAGAAAAAGACGAGATGACCGAGGGAGAGAGAGAGAGAGAGAGAGAGACGAGAGACGGATGTAGACACAAAGAGTCAAGAGAGAAGTCTAGCAGAGAAAGACACAAAGACAATGAACTGAAAGATAAGAGTGAAGAAAAGGCTGCAGAGAGAAATGGGGGTGAGTGAGGGAGGAGAAAGGCAGAGGCACGAAGATGGAGCGAAAGCAGGGACAGACAGAAGCGAAACAATTCATTTTCGCTGACAGTCAGCACTGAGATCCATAAGCGACCAGCTAAATATAACTCAGAGATTCAACATTCAGAAACGCTTTTGCCTTTACCACCAAGAAGAATGGAGAACAGAAAATACGGACTGGAAGAGAGCTGGTTGCATACTGAAACACATTGTTTCCTCATGGATACGGTTAATTAAAGTGTCAGATAATAACTCTGATCATTAGTATGACTTCAGCTGTGTGATGTGTTACAGTAATAAAACCCTGGCTGCTATAAAAATCAAAAGACCGAACACATTAAAATAACCTACATCCGGCAGAATGTATAGATATTTCATGGTCTGAATTCTCAGCACAAAACATATCAACATGTAATAAAGCTGGAGTCTTGAAGTTCTAATGAGACAGGTTTATCTTGCACTCCTGGGCCAGACAAGGAATTAGGTGACCATAAATAATAGGCCGAGACCTCCGGGTCTTACATTACCTTGAGTCTGGGGCCGGGGTGATGGTGGTGAGCATGTCTGGGCCTCGGAAAGGAGATTTGCATGAAGCAGAGGTTCTGACTGCTGCTGGATCTGGAGCTGCAGCTTTAAATTTGACTGAGGCAGAGGATTTGAGGGTGGATGAAGCTGGAGTTGGAGCTGTGGCTCTGACAGCACTGGGGGATCTGGCTGGGGCGGAGGCAGGTTCTGGAGAAGGGGTTGGCGGGGTGGGTGAAGAAGAGCCGCTGTCCGCCTCGATGGATGCCAGAGGGGATAAACATAGATGGGTACGATACTCGTCCACCTGATGGGCTGGGACATAGGTTATGCTGAGGGTAGGGGAATGTGGGATAAGAGAGGGGGGTGAAAACAAATAATTATATTAAATACTGTATTTATGTGACTTAACTTTTCCAACCACTTTGTTTTCACAGCTGCACATTTATTTAACTTTCAGCAGCAAACAATGCAATGACAAGGAACGAGCCAAATGGTAGCAAATGGTTTCTATAGAGGATGGATGGAGCATTACCTTTGCCAGTGAAGGAAACAAAAAAAACTTTTATTTGCTTTCTAATCGAGAGCTCAGTGAGAAGATTGACACCACAAAAACATTTAAAAAATGGCAAGTTGTGGTTTTATTGGGGGCTTGTAAGCTGAGAGAGAGGGGTATTGAATTCACAACCCCCAATGAATTATCTAAAAAAACAGGTTTAGATTAATTTCATCTTAGACCTATCAATCAGGATCTAACTAAGCTATGGTGTAATTGATATAATTTAACTTAAGTGTCAAGGACATCGTTAAAGCCACCCCCATTTCCATTCTTGTGTGACGCTACCAGCCAGTAGACATGCTGTTTGATTTCGCTGAAAGAGCCGATTTCTCCGTTCCACTCATGGTGGCAGATTGAATATGGAGGTCTTCTACGCTAAGCTGTTGTGACTGAGCCATGTGGACAGCCTGTCTTGTCTCAACAGAGGCAGTTTTAATAGTGACAAGCCCTCGCCCTTCTATGTTTGTCTTATTCTGAGGCTGCCAAAGTATCTCATCTGCCTCCACTGTCTGTTAGTTTGTCTGCAGAGCTGTCAGGAGGAGGCAGTGTGGGCATGTGTGTGCGGGTGAGTGTTTTGTGTGTGTGTGTGTGTGTGTGTGTGTGTGTGTGTGCACATGTGATAGAGAAAGACAGAATACATGTGTGTGTTCATTTTCGTGTGTGTTGTGTGCATCTATGAGAGGCTCTTTAAAACGCTTTTTTATTCCGAAGCGCACTGTTCAAGGTGAGATGAGTGATGAATTATTCAGAGATATTTCCCATCCCAGGAATAAGGTGTTTTTGGAGGTTAGACCCTTGAAAGGCTATGTATGTGTGTATGTTAGTGTGTGTATGTGCGTGTGCCTGTAAAAACAAGAGAGAGAGAGGGAGAAAGAGACAGAGAGGTTGAGAGAGAGTGAGTGGGTGTTTTGCAGGGCAGCAGGGAGGTGGAGGTGGGGCACATCTCTAATCAGCCAAACAAGCATTGTCAATGTGGAGCCATAACTGCTGATGTTAGAACAAGTAATAATTTACCCACTTTCCCCTCAGGCAATCTTTGAAATTTCATCATCTAATCTAATTTAACTTGACTGTGGCGCCTCAGTATACTATGACTGCAGTGTTAAAACCAAGGTGGTAATGGAGATCCAGAGTGAGACATTTAGACGTGATGATGCAGTGAAAGTCATGTTTGTGACTGCGGAGAGCACATATTTATATTTATGATGTACATAAACTCACTCATTTGAGACACACAGACTGTCAAGATCTGCATGGGTAGATCTAGAAAACGTTAGCAGTATTCAGTTCCTTTGTTTTTCCCAGTGGTGGATTGTTCTCTGCATTCCCAAAGGACCTTTCTACATTCTTTCTAAATTAAGAACTCTGGCTTTTTGTTTTTCAAGCAAAGATTTGTTTAAACTATGACATGAGGGAAAGTGCATATGACTGTCATATAAATAAACGTGCTAAATAACTGACTGGAATCTGTTTTAAATGTGGGTGTTTAGAAACAGCCAGTATACTAATGTTATGTGTTACATTTTAGCCACACACTATCAGCTACATTACGACCTGCACAATTCATGTTTATTTGGTAGTAACAGCCGTTAACAGGCACAGCACTGTGCAGTGACAGGTTGCATTTGTGCAATGAACAGTTGTGTACACTTTAAATAAAGTAAGCTCAAAATGTATTACATAGATACAGTACTACAGGTATAAGTATAATGATATAATAACATATGTAATTAATTTAAACAAAGTATAAATATCGAGTGATTCTGCATTTTGTGCCAGGGGGATGCACCTGTGTCAAAGTTAGACATGCATTGGAGCAGTCTAACATTTGGTACTGTATGTAGGGGGTTGGGAGTCATCACGGCAAATCAAATTGTTCAACATCACATACTAACTGAGTATGTAGTGCATTTCAATTAGATTTTTTGCTAATTTGAAAAGGGACAATGTACACTGATCAACATTCAAAACAAATGTAAATGTACTCGAGTCAGCCACTGGCTTCTCCAAAGAAGAAACTGATTTTGCAAGGCACACATAAATATGGCACCCTAAATTTGAAACAATGACAAATATTTAGAATAGCGCCCCTGTTTAGATTAACTCATGATTCGAGAACTGCTGAAGCCCCAGGCATTATGTTTTCTGTGTGTAATTGTGTAGAATCTTAAGAACACCATAATAAAATGTGTCCCATATAAGAAAACTCAAACTTTTGTGAATTTCCTGTATGTTATATTGGTGTTAATTTCATGTGCCCGATTAGACCTCTTTTGGGGATTGGTGGGCATCTATGCAGACTGTGCTTGATTGAAATCTCTCTGACCCTTCTTTTAGTTTTATCACATCTATCATACAGGATAAAGAGTTACACCTTTATAATTTTGTCATGATGTCCTGATGTAAATCCAACACAGACCTGCCCAACTTCAGCATAAGCAGATGTCTAATAAGCCAGAATAAGTGAAAACACCTGCCTGTGTGCAGGATCTTCAAGCCACTTTTTTCACACAATACATTTTGACATGTCACGGTAGGAAAAGCACAGATTGTAAATTATGAGATTAAGTGCTATTGAGAACAGGTGATCCAGAGGGAGTGCAGTGATGTTGAGGGAGAAAAGTTCATGAGAGGTGTGTGATCTACACAATGAGGAGGTTCACCTGTTCTTGTTTTTAGCCCAGAACTAAAATCTCTGCATATTGTAATGCTGTTGGACAGTGACTGGCTCCTCACCTCATCTCGGGCCCTATGACAGAGTGTCTGCGGAGCATGGCCCTGGCCCTGGCGTTGGTCAGGTTGGAGGTAGGTTCTCCGTTGATGGACAAGATGGCGTCCCCAACCCCCAGCCTGCCATCCTGGCTAACAGAGCCTCCCTGAACCACACTGCGCACCAGCATGCCTGAGCCGTCCTTGATAGCACTCACCGACATCCCTGCCAACGCGCACACAAACAAACACACACACACACACACACACACACACACACACACACACACACACACAAACACACACACACACACTCACAAACACACACACACATACATACACAAACACACACACACACACGCACACACTCACACACACACACACAAGCACAGGTGAGTGGAGGGTTGGCTAAGGCTGCTTTGAATGCATGCCAAACAGACAGTCGCCCAAACAAACACCTGACAGTGGCATAATCAGCATAATCAAGACAGACACTAGGCAGATTAGCACACAAACATGGCTACACATGCTTGACATTTACACAGCACCATTCTTCACAGTCACACTCGCACAAGGTGCACAAACACAATCACACACACTCCCACGCACATAGGCCACAGGCCACAGGTGACTAGAGGGGTAACACATGCCAGTCGCACAAACACCTGACTTTGGCATTATCAAATTGGACACTAGGCGGATTACACAAACACTTAATTAATGCAAACAGGCAGAAGCAGGTAAATCAGGCATCACACACATACCCACACACCTCATGCACACATATACACACACTGAAGTAAGGGAAGGCTACAGCAAATTAGGCCTAGTCTACGGTGCTTGAATACTACATTGCTATCTAATAGACGACTATGCACATCCACAACACTATGGTCGTACAGAATTTGAAGTTGGTCAAAGAAATGACTTTGTGCTTATTTTTGGTCAAATAAATAGTTTATTGTCTTTTGGTGTTACATTCAAATTACAATACAATCATAGTGCCTGGAATACAATCGACTGGAGACCCAGCTACTGACGCTGACAAAACAAACAGAAGACACAAATTTCAAAGACATGAAAGGAAGTCAGGAAGTAATAGGAGTTGAAATACTATACCACAGCATCAAAATATTTTTTTTCTATTACAAGCTCTGCTACAAAAACTGAATAATAATTAATGGTAAATTCCCATGTGAACATTTCCATATAAAAATCTATTTGTTTTGACCTCAACAAAAGTTCTTTAGGGTACCACAAACTTACAATAAGTGCAATAGGTTCACAACATTCAAGAAGAAGCAAAGACCTCTAAATAGGCTGCTAATATTTATGTTTTTAGACGAGCAAGGCAAGAAAAAAAGACCTCATTTTAGTCCATCAAACTTTTTCCTTTAACAACCTGCTCTAAAAGCCATACAGTCCTTGTAGTACATCCATACACAGTCAGAGTTATACAATGTCTAGGATTGTTCATGGCACCTAATAATAGGAAGAATGTAAAGTAGTACAAATAAATATTGTACTACAATACTAGTGTTCATAAAAAATTTCCAGTATGTAGGGCTTACAAATTCAGACCATAACTCTCTCCAAGCTGAAGCTTTTGCTTCAAATTAAAATATATTTTAAAATAACCAAAAACACATAAAATCTGTAAACCCTCCAGAAAACCATGCTACGTTAAATATCTCAGGAAGAAGACCTACAATATTTTAAACAGATGAAAACCAAAGAATGCAGTGACACAAAGACTGTAGGTTATGACCTTGATTTTCTCTACCTAAGAACATTTACATAATTTTAAACTTTCACACACACACACACACACACGAATAGTGTGGTGCCTTATAAGAAATCGTTTCCAGCATACAAATGAGTTTGTTTCTTTTTGCTTTGCAAAGTGCCCCTAGATGAAAGTGCAGGAGCACCTTACACCCTGTGTTTTGTTTGAATAGCCCAACATTGGACTTGCTCTTGAAGCAGTAAAAACAATGTACTCTCAACACTGGAGTATAAAAACAAATATATTTAGATCAACATTCAAATTAAGATATACTTGCTGGTTTTAATATTCTTTCATATTACTTTGATGCCATACTAGCCTCTTAGACACACACACACACACACACACACACACACACACACACACACACACACAAACACAGTAATCATCTCCTCCCTCAGGTATGAGGAGCACATCACTTCACCACTCCTCTTCAGGGCAGTCGTCATCACCACCGCCTATTAGCGTCATTATTGACATGCCAGCGAAGTACACACACCAAGACACCATCACCATGAGAAAGACAGAAAACATACCAAGGCTACGGTTGCCCCGGACAACAGTGATAGTCCTCTCAAAGCTGGTGCGGGGGGGAATCAGAGTCGGTGCTTGTTGCCTATCGTCGTCTTCCATGATGCCGTAACGATTACGCAACTGGTTTTCCTAAGAGAGAGACAGCAGGGGGCGTGAGTGAGTAAGCATGAAGGTGGGGCAACAAATACATATAAAATAGAGTAGGAGCCTACAGCCATGCTTTGTGAGGCTGTGCCAAGGCACAGTGGAGCTTTAATATACGTGCTAACATTGCTAACAAGCAAATGTTCAGCAGGTATAATGTTTACCGCATTCGCAATTAGTTTAGCACATTAGCATGCTAACATGTGCTTATTAGCAGGAAACACAAAGTACAGCTGAGGCTGAGAATTTCTCCTCTACAGACCTTGAATATATGTAGAAAATTTCAGTAGTCATCAAGATATTTCATTCTGAAAAGCAAACTTCCACCTCATGGTGGCACTAGAGGAAGTTCACCAATAATTTTTGCGATATTTCAGTCTGGACCAACTGACCGACAGACAGATCCCTAGAGCCATCACTGTTTGGGCTATACAGTATAGGAGCAACAATAATGGTGGATAATTGGTTTCCTACAACAAGGCTTTTGTGCATATTAAACTGAGCAAATCTTACAAGTTATAGAAAAGTAATCCATTTGCAAAAATAGTAGCCCTAAAGTTCTAAACTGCTATCATCCCAACTAATCAGATTTCTGGTGCGACACAAAAATGATTTCAAACAACTATTAACTCTCCAAGGTGAAAGCCTTTGGAGTAATTCTGAGATGTAAAACACTTCTTTGGTCCCACTGGGCATTTCCCAAAGAAAAGGGGTAAAAAGGAGATCGTCTTTGAACCCTCACAGAAAGTACAAGAAGAACTGAAGTTCTGAAGCTACCTTTGCAACAAGCCTGCCTTTGATGAGAACACACTGACACTTGCTGCTCTGAGTCTGTTTGTGTGTGTGAGTGTGTATGTGTGGGAGACGTTGAGGCAGTACTATATGTCCTTGTGCTATACCGGGTGCCAATGTCATGCAAGCAGTAAGCGCTTTTCATTGAGAGGTAATTGTTGGTAATTAAGCAAAAGCGAGTACAAAGGGCTGCCTCAATAGGATTGAGTTGAGGCCACAATAGAGGAGCAACTCTTTGACACTGAGTACTTTCTCTCAACTTGACCCAGTGATACCGATACAGGCGGCTCTAAGCTCCCCGCCATAGAGCGTTAACAGAGAGAGCATACACTGTCATAGTAACCACCTTTAGGAGCTAAAATGGCTACCCACAGAATCTCAGGTTTGCATGGTAATGAGCAATGCTTCCTGTGTGATGGACTGCAAGATTTAGGGTGCTGCAGTGCTACTGTAACTGTCACTGCACTGTCCTGCTGAAGCATTACGAATGAATCATCTACAAGAATCCTGTTATATGGTGGCCCAGAGGTGTCAGGCCAAATACAAAAGCCACAACACAAATACAAAAGTCACAACCGAAATACATCTCTGTTAGATGATTGTGCATTATGATCCAACAGACTTGAATTTCATCAAGGGCTGTAACAGTTCTATGTATATCAAATATATTTTCTGCACACAATATACACAGAAAAACAAGTGCAATAAAAAAAAAATTAGAAACTCTATTATCTAGCCAAGCCAAATGTAAGAGACAAACAAATGGCCCTTTTACTCTCCTGTGGACCAAAGTTCTACTGTTCTCTAACCACAAAAGCGAGCATAAAATAAGCTCCTGCATGTATAAAGAAGAATCCAGCAATATAAATCAATTTTTCTTTTTTTACTGAATTTCATTTTGTGTTGTATGACATACCGTTGTAATGTAACGCGGCTGGATGATGCTGTTGTCCTCAGAGTAACAAGTGTTGGTGTTAGTCTCCCCTGCCTCAGCTAGCAGGCTGACCTGAGTGTGGCTGTCAGTGTCATCACAGGAAGCCCGCGTGCTCCTCTCTGAGATGGGCGTTAAGCCACCACACAGTTCCAGCTGAGAATACAAAATTCCAAAGTTGAGGAAAAAAAGGATGTTCTTAAATTCACATGGAGGCAGGCAGTCTAAAGACGGTGACTGTAAATTAGACACCCTCTTCTCCTCTCCCCTTCTCTCTCCATCTGTAGTGTGGTCGAGCATTGTGTTCATCTCTCAGCTGCATTAAAAATTCAGACGGCCTGTAACTGGATTCTCTGGTCCTTGTTACTAAGCCACAGTCCACAACAAAAAGAAATACTGTACTCCCAAGAAAAACATTTAAGTGATTGTCTTGCATATATGTGGAAATACGTATTTTTTTACAAGTTCATTAATATAAAATATAATTTTTGTAAAGAATTTTATGAAATCCTGAAAAAGAAATCCACTTTTAAATTTATGTGTAGATATGCTGCAGCCCCTGATAATCAATATGTTTCAGGACACATTTCCCAGATGTGTTGCACAATATGATGATGTATACTGTAATCTAAATTAGTCTGACCGATACGTGATTTTTAAGACCGATACCGATTTGGATCTTTTAAAATTAGATATATCGGGCGTTATTCTTTTTTGGTCTTTTCAGAAATGTTTTTTTTTTTTGCATTGTGATGTGACCTTTATTTGTCAGGTATTTCATTTGCAGAATTAGTCAAAAACACTTGTCACATTTAGTTCAGTCATCAGTCAGTTTTTTTTATCAATAAACAATTTCTTATTTGATGTACTTCATTGTGATTTATATTAATATTGCAACATCAGATTGAGATTATAACCTTTTGGGTGAAGATTTGGTGAAGTCACAACTAGAATTACCGCCCAGCAGTTGTATGCCTCTGCCAACCAGTCAAGTTCCCTTTTACTTCCACATCTGTCCAGACTCATATAATATATGTAGTGAATACTTGTAAGGAATTGAATAAAAGGTATAAAGTCTATTTAAAAATATACATTGTTCACTCAGTCATGTTATTCTAATGAAAAATTCAGAATAAGACTGGAAGTGAATGGCAAAATGGACGAGATAAAGGAAAGCCCTTACTGTGCTAGTTATTGTTTATTCATTGTGTTGTCCCAATCAACGAGTTATGTGTGTGAAATCTGGAATAGCCCAATTTATTTTTAAATTACGGCTAATACCTTATTTTGAGGTCACAATAACCTTTAATGGCCAAAAGCCTGTTCTTCCAGGACATTAAGATGTCGCAGTGACCTTGACCTTTGACCTGTGGCCATCAAATTCTACTCAGTGCATCTTTGAGTCCAAGTGGCAAATGTGAAGAAATTCCCTGAAGGCGTTTCTGAGATATTCTGAGATAAATTTACTCCTTATTAAATCAAATTAAGTACTTAAATGTAAATCTCTTTAAATACCGGCAGTGGTTTGGCAACTCCAATGTAGACAGGGCCATAGCCGGTGGACTTCAGGACGTGCACAGCATAATCCAGGCTGGATCCTTCCAAGTCAGTTTCATTAACGAACATGAGTCGGTCACCAGGCAGCAGGCGACCATCTCGATCCGCTACACCACCTGGCACCAAGGACCGGATTACCAGAACTGTTTTTGTGGCATCTTCTGGATCCTAGAGTTTGACATAAGGGTGGAGAGGATGGTTTATTGAATATACCAGTAATCTAGATAAATTAGATAAATTTTGAATGAAAATGAGAGATTGATGCAGATAAACAACAGAATAAAATGACCAGTCTATCCTACAGACTTGTTATTAACACAAGACAAGGAAATGGATTGGGTAGTCTCACAGAGGGTCAGTCAGCTATAGTAAAGCTTAAATTTTTATGCACTGGCTAATTATTGGCCATATTTTTAATCTAAACTTTAAAACAGCAACACTTTCCAGTCTCAGTAGTTTAGCACACAAATTGCAGAATAGTGCACATGCTTCCCTATTTTCTTAGTGTTCACCCTATCCAACCCGACACTGATATTCTTAGACTGCAGCCTATTCCAGTCTGTTCTATTTATAGAAAAGCTTAAGGGCATGTCTCTGACCTGGTAGTCCAGGAGACTGAAGCCCAGTCCCGACTCGCCTTTCTCCAGCTCGACCACCTGAGCCTCTCTTTCCCACATGGCCAGAGGAGGTGACATGGGGGGCACTCCACGCTTGGTGATGTCCTCAGCATTAGGGCAGGGAATGACACAGCCCTGGTCCAACTGGGATAAGCAAAGAGGAGAGAGAGGACAGAGTAAATGAGGTATATTTTCAAGATAAGAGCATGTCAGTGGCTGTGGCGTTACATTTCTAATACAGTTTTATATTGTCTTAAGGGAATATACCAATTCTTAATCCCTCTATTCTTCATTTCATCCATGTGTGCTTTCACCTTGTCGTTGAACTCAGCCAGCAGCTCCTTCAGGGTGAGATGGACATCATCATCATCTTCTTCCTCATCACTGTCGAGAATTGCAGGGGGTACAATGCGAGAACACACCAAGCAAACGTGCATCGGGAGCTCCTTCAGAATATTGACAACCTCCTTATGTGTCTCTCCAATGAGAGGGATCCCATTCACCTGCCAGGAATAATAAGCAGTATTTGTAAACTAGATATTCCTATGATCAACAATTGGCTTTTAGTTAAAAAACAAAACAAGAAAAAAACATATAAAACCCAAATGGTCTGATGATCAGAGGTTAAAGATGCAATATGTCCATATTTTTTGGGACATTATTGTACATTTGTGTCTGTCTGTAACTCTGTTTCTATGACTGTATGTTCATGACTACATCTGCTAGAATAGCCCTAAAATTGAATATTTTTAGTGATTCAGTTTTGGTGAGGAGCAATTAGTGACCATAGTATCAAGCCACAGAATGAACAATTAAAGCAGAAAGCGGTGACTAAACCTTATGAAGCTAATTTAAAAACGCAAATGAACAATGGCTTTGCCTCGCTAATGTTGTCTGAAGGCGATCAAAGGGTTGAGCTCTGACACAGATGTTGGCTGTGCACTCAAAGATAAGAAAGACACTATCCAGTGTGCAGTGTTGTCTATATCCTATATCCTACATCTATGTCCAAGAGTTCATCAGACTGCTAATCATGATGAGTGATACGTGTGGGTGCATGAACTTGCCCAGTGGAGGGGGAGGAGGGCAAGCTCTCCCACTACAGTACAAGCACAAAGGCACAGAGGCACACATACTCACACCCACCTTCTTATGACTGTTTTCGCTGCCTTAAGGGAAAAAGGTGCATACTGTACTTGAAATTGTGTGGTGTTTACCGAAAAGCAAAAAAACTAACCACTTTAAAGAACATGCTATTGTTGCTAACTGCTTGAATGAAAGGGAGAAGCATGACAGAAATGATGGTACAGTGAACTAAATATAGCCTCCTTACTAAGCCTTTTTATTAGTCATCCATGTATATCCCGCAGATGTGGCAAAATAATCAGTCCCACATAGATCATATCTTATTCCATATTATATGATCTCATATCTTTATCAAATTACTTTATCAAATTAGAGCAACTGGCTGAAAGGATCAGTATCATTCGGTTACCTCCAATATCTGATCTCCAGTGAAGATCTTGCTACTTTGGCCAACGGGTCCCTCAGGTAAGATAGAGCACAGATAGTGATGTCCCGCCCGAGCCTCCAGACTGATGCCAAGACCACTTGTCTCACTGAAACGCTCCAGATGACACACCTGATGTGAAGTTGAGTGGTGGGAAACAAAACAAAGAGAAGCAAAGTTTAGTGGGTAAGAAGGGTGTTGAGGGTAAGTATAGGCATCACACTGTGAGAGGTAAGTGTTGTTTTCTTCTTTACATGGGTAATTACTTATTAAAACGTAAAGTTGTACAGGGTGAAATAAAATGATAAAGCATCTATGCATGGTATATTGTACGCTTATCTTCGTACAAGAACTTCATATCGCGGTCCGACTGCATGCTGCCACCTCTTCCTTAGGTCTTCCTCCTCAGCTGGTGTCAGTTTCACACCTGTAAAATGTGCACACACACAAAGAAAATCCCCCTCATGTCACACACACACAGATATGCAAACGCAGACATGCACAGATCCCCATTCACATTGTTCCTGGGCCTAGATGATCCAATCAATAAAGAATAGGCTATTTGAAAACATCACCTTGGCTGTTTTATAAAGAGAAGACAACATAATTCTTCTTGTGGCAAAGCAGGATGTCAACAGAAAGCCTGTCAGCCAGACAGCATGCATATTCACACCCACCATCTTATGATTTCTTGGCAAACTAATGTTTTCTCGTTCATCTATTAAAGCCTCAGAGCAATCAGGGATTATTTGGCTGTGCTCTCTAATCAAGCCAAAAAGTCCTTGTCTAAATAAAGACATATATGCAGGCGGGGTGAGAGACAAATCATCTGGAATGAGCTGAATGAGTTGGATAAACACATGGCTGCACAACACTATAAATAGACTCCCATCAAAGAGCATGCTTCACTGCCACATTGCTGTTCCCTGAGCCCAATCAGCATCTCAGACCAAGTCCCACGATCCAGTTCCAGACTGCACTGCAGTATGGGAAGGGGAGCTTACCGTTTCTGGAATGATGTCGGGGTCTTCTGTTGGCGTATGCTGCTCGCCGGGAGATTTCACGTAATGAGCAGATTCCTGGGAGACGGGGAAACACGTTTGAGGACACATGCAGGTATCCAAACACACCTGAGTTAAAAAAAAGATAATGTGTACACATTCGCAACAAGCATTTGAGAGATGACAACATGCAGGAGCTAGCAAAGTTCATCATCCAAACAAGCACCAAAATATGTTTTATGTCTAGTTTGAACAGATAAATTTGGTCATAAATGATTAAACCAGACAGTGCAGGTAGCACCTGTGGATGATTACTTGCATAATCATTTACACAAGTGCATGTTGTGCATGCTGTCAAATCACATGCTCTCCATTTCTCTAACCAGTCCCCTTATGATTCCACTCAGCCAATACGTTCTCCTCTCTCAGCACTAAAAGCACCTGTCTCTTGAATCTTGTTGAGGCCCACTCTGTAGGGATTGCCCTCATGGAAGCTATGGGAATGTCGGAGGGGCTGCAGGGGAGGAACTGGGGGCAGGATGTGACTCAGGCGGACAGCCTTCCTCAGCAACTTCAGTCTGACCAGCGGACCTGTCCTCCTCAGCACCTCCATGGCACGCTGCTCGCTGCAGCCCTGCAGGCTCACCCCATCCACCTGAGGGAGGGGACAAGAGATGTGAAAGTAGGGAGCATGGAAAAGAGCCAGGATGAAAACACACAGGTATGATGGAGACTGAAGCAAACTTTCTGTTGACGGAGTGGATGATATTAAGTTCGGCAAGTGCAGGTAAATTAAATAACAAAGTAAAAAAAAAAAAATCAATAGTAATCAAAAATAAAAATAGTGCACGATGAAAAGCACATATAGGTAAAAGCTAAAGATGATGAAGAGATGGATGGGAGTAAAAGTAAAACTCGAAGAAATCCCCTTCATCAGCTAAAATAAGACCCTAATTGGTGTATATGGAACTACTAAAAGTTGCAAACTGTGCAGATTGTGAGATGCTGAAATCGTTAAGATTCAGTAGAGAATATTTGAGACAACAAGGTATCTGTCATGAGAGAACACAAAAGCCATCTGTTGAGTTTGTAGAAACTCACGGACAGGATGATGTCTCCGATGTGGATGCGCCCATCTTGATCGACAGAGCTGCCTTTCGTTATGCTCTTCACTATCACACCAGCGCTGTAGACTGAGGAAAGCAAGATAAATTGAAGGAAAACTCAGCACTGATTGTGTAAATGCTCTCTAAACTCAATAATCAATAAGGTGTTACATAGGGGTACTGCTCATACTTCTGCTATTTCCCCAGTTTGTTTCTATTAACTTAGCTTGGAATAATGATAATTAGCTCATTTTTCACTAGTTGATAGCTATTATTACCTGAGTTTAGGTCACCTATGTAGGAAGAAATGGTGAATCCCAGGCCCCGACTGTTCTTAGTGAACTGCACACTGAACTCATAGTCATCATTCAAGTCATTGAGCTGGAAAGTAGCAGAGGCAGAAAAATGCTATGCACATCTTTGGAATACTGTATTACACATGTCACTGATTAGCCATTTATTTTACATAAAAAGTTTGATTTTGACTTTTATTATGTGCTGTTATTCTTTACACACACACACACACACACACACACACACACACATACAAACCTTGTCGTCCAAGCTGTCCTGGCTTAGGACAGGAGAGGAAAGGTGTTTGTCCTTTGTAATATCTCTGGCAATGAGCAGTTTCACCTTGGTACCAGCATTTCGTAGTACCTGGGCCAGTTGGTCGTTGGTGAATGGATGAAAAGTATGCAACAATTAATAAATAAACGAAAGATAATGAAAACTCTGTTAAGAGACACAAGAGTAGATTAACCCTGTTTAGGAGTGCCTCATCCACTGCTTGGGAAGCTCTCCCAGATGGTTCCACTGAAAAGTGGCTATGCGCTGCTCTTTAGCGGAGGTGGAGAAGTTAACCAATTGTTAATTGCACCACCTCCTTTAAAGAGCAGTACACATCTGCTTCCCTGAGATTTCCTATGGAACTAACTATGGGATAACAATAGATTCGTACAGAGAGTGGGTCAGACTAGGTCAGACAGCTGTTATTTAAACACCAGTTACATAAAGAATTATCATACAGACAAAGACTTGAGGTAAAAAAAAGCACTTTAAGGTTCAGTGTGTACGTTTTAGTGGCATCTAGTGGCGAGGGTTGCAAATTGCAACCGACGGCTCACTGCGCATTCACGTACTGCTCAGATGTTCTCATTTCCCGAGTTGTTCTTCTGACTTCAGTGTGTGTTCCTGTGCTCTTATGTCGGAATGTGGAATCAACATGGATGCTACTACAAAAATGTGTTTGATTAGCATTATCAGAGCATATAAACAACACGCAGACACCCAGTTCACACTACATGGACAGCAAATTAACTGTTATATGTATATGCAATATGTGTTTTTGCACAAATCAAATTTCTGTATACTTGTTTATGTCCCATGTACACTTTATATCTGTTTTTGCAATAAAGATTTAAGGAAGAAAAAAAGATTCTGATTATTCCGACTCCACATTAATGTGGAGTCGGAAAGTCACTGCTCAGCCCTCCCTTTCCAAGCGCGCAGGAGACGGTGACCGACACGCTCTGTCGGCTCTTGTGCTAAATAATACGTGTGGTCTTTTCTAACTTCTAATAAATCAGTCAACTACTACTACTACTTATTCTTCGTACATATTCAAGGTAGTGACAAAACGCGCTCTGTAGAGCAGTTTGTCCTTTTGGGCTACTGTAGAAACATGGCGGTGCAACATGGCGACTTCCATGTAAAGGGACCTGTGGTGTATGTAGATAGAAATGGCTCATTCAAAGGTAATAAAAACATAACAGTCATTATCTATGGTCTTTATACACCACTGAAAACATTTATGTATATTATATTGCATTTCTGTCAATAGATCCTCCTAAATATTACACACTGAGCCTTTAAACTCATCATCTACTTTAGTAATATTTTTTTTTACAAATGATATCTCACCTGTGCCACCTGCTCACTGTTCATGCCCGCCAGATCTGTATCTCCGATGCGCAGGATTTGATCTCCACTGCGCAAACGCTTATCCTACGGAGCCCCATTAACAAAAACGTTTAGTGTGGACTATTGCTAAAGTTTTTAAATACAGTCTGCAGATTCTACACTTCATTTAACATTTCAGTATGTTGTATGTTCTAAGATTTCATTCATTCATAGCTTGAGTTTTAACACTTTTTCACTACCTTGTTGAGAGTTAAATGAGAAAAATGATACAAGTCATGTTTGTCTGTTAAATATGAAGTCACAGCAAGGGGGCTATTAGCTCTAAGTCCAAGGAAGATTAGCTTGGACTGTTCTTGTCATGTCAAGTATACTTCAGGAACTGTCCCAGGCCAAGAAATAGACTGTAAAACCACAATTTCTTGTTTCTACGGACTAAACAAACGAGTTACAACGTATTAATTAGTGACCTTTACAAGAGGTAGGGAGGTTTGGTAGGGTTTTTTTTTGTTGAACAGAGGCAGATTAGCTTAAAGATAAAGACTAGAAGTGAGTGGAGGGTAGTGGGGACACTTCCAGTCTTTCTCTTTAAGCTAAACTTGGCTCATTAACTCTTAATGAATATGTTGTGGCTCCGCGATTACAATTGGCAGGTGGATTTACCTGTCCAGCAGCTCCACCAGGAAGTATGGTCTTGACCATGACCCCTGTGCTCCGTCCTCCTATGATGCCAAAACCTAGCCCTTTCCCATCATTGATCAGCTCTATCATCTCCACATGACGCCTCTAGCATTGCAGAGGTTAGACAAAGGGAGGGAGACAGAAAAGGGGGAGAGAAAGAGAAAATCTATTGTAATTTAACTGGTAAAAAAAAGCATCGAAAGTTGAAGTGATAAATGTGTTTGATTTAATTGTTTATCTACATCCACAGACACACGTTTACCAGCTACAGTGTCACTTCCCATGTAAGCTTACAGTACCTCATGAGCAATAGCAGACAGGTTTCTCCCCATCGACATGGTGCGGGAGATTCGAGGGGGAGTGCAGTACTAAAAAATAAATGTTACTTGTAAAACAAAAGCAGACTTGAAATGACATCGAGTTAGCTGAGCAGCCTCTGACGCTGAAACCCTCAGACGATGTATTATCCAACTGTGCTTGAGTTTTATAATGTAATATAATATTCTCAAATATAAAATGTGACATTTGGAATAATGATTTGTTTTTACAACTGAAAAGAAAAAAATGGTTGGAGTGCTTTAAGTATAAACTGCTAAATTATCTCTCATTTACCATGGATATTTTACGTACTTGTGATTCAGTGTGAATGCAGTTGTCTGAGTAGATGTCTGAGAAGGACAGATCCTGTGAGCCCAGAGAAGAGATGCTGCCATCCCTGTGGACGGATCTGGCAGTGCTGGGCCTTCGGTTCTCCATGGCCCATGTGTAGGAGTCACTGTGGCTCAGTGCTTTCAGGCCCAGCGCCATGCCCTGGCAGGGGCCACAGTTCATAGACACAGATTTGGAAATCTTCTTCCCCTTGTAGGATTGAGAAAGCAATGAGGGGTGGATAGATAGGACACATGGAAAGATGGGAAGAAGAGGATAAAAGTGTAAAAATGGAGAGGACAGAAGCAAAAGAGATGCATTGGGTGGGATAAAGAGAGAAGAGATGAATGAGAGAAGGATTGAGGGATGCAAGGGAAAGGGGGGAGAGAATGATTGGGCAGGAAATGGATGAGGGAGATAAAGAGATGCAGAAAGGGATTGATAGAGAGGTGGGGACATTAATAGAAGAAAGGAATAGGATGAGGGTGGAGAGAGTGATGGAGGGAAATAGAAAGGATAAAGAAATTGAAAAAGGAGGGCATTGTGAGACAATGAAGACAGAGGTGGGAGGGAGAACAGGGAGGGAGGGTGAGTGTATGTTAGCCAAAAGGAAAAAAGTACAGAAAGATAGGTTTAAAATGGAGCAAAGAGGGAAAAGATAGGAGAGCACGAACATAAGGTTCTGAGATAAATGCTTCTGTTCACTACCACATGACTCTTCCCTTTTTTCTTTTAGGTTTCCTGTTTCAAACGTTAACAGGGAGTTTCAGTAGATTCTTATTTCTGAGCTGTATGCTTTCGGTTTAGCAACCTTGACACCTGTTGAAATAGCAGTAGTAGAATAAAAGACACTATCAACATACTAATAAGCAACTTCACACTCCTTGGATTTGCACTTACATTCTTAATGCTATATACAAAAACTTGGGAGTTTGATAAGAAACCAGAACTTGAACTAGCAAAAACTGTGTCAGTGTCAATCCTGATAAAAATCCAGAAACCACTGACATAATCCAGTGCCATGTTTCCGGGAATGCAGAGATGCTAAATGACTACAGGCTCACACCTCACAAAGCTAACATAATAACGGTTGTGTGTGTGTGTAAACCTGTGGTGCTTACAGGGTTAGCCTATTACAGTGCACCACAACAGACAATTACAAAGCCAGGATGATTACCGCTGACAAATCAGTTAAATACCTTGATGGTGTGACAAATTTCAAACAACAACAACAACACTTACACCATGCATGTGTGTGGGCTATGATGATGAAGCAGATGTGTGTGAATAAACATTGCTTTGTGACATATATTAGCCACTGCCAGGACCCCCCACCCCCCACCCCACCCCACCCCACACACACACCACACACACACACGTCAGCTCAAAAGTTATTACAATGTTACAGATGACTTCTTCAAACTCCTGCCATGATATACAGCCATCCACCACCCCCCACCCCATCCTGCCCCCCTTCTTAGGGCTTTAGTGGTAAGCTTAGGTAAGCTGATTACTCATCCAGTTTGGTTCCTGCATTCAGTATTTTGGGAATGATTCCGACTCCATCCCCACCATTCAATATACACCAAGCACCCACGCACTCATGCGCACGCTGTACCTTTGCCGGGGGCTTCCGCTGAGCTTGCTGTAAGCTGAGTATATGATGGAACAGGGGGCTCTGCAGGACACTCTTTAGCAGGAAGAGTTTCTCCTGTGTGGGGGCTTCTCCCCTCTCCTTCAGTTTGGATAGCAGTCTCTCCACAGCCTCCAAGGCACACTGAGTATCTGCAGAGAAATTGTATATCATTTGTGTCATTCAGAGTAAGGATTTCTCTTATTGGGCTTTGTGTTAGTTTCCACATGCCACATGTTGCAGCAGCTGCTGCGTGACCCAGACGCAGACCTTTGATAATGAACTATGAAATATTAATACTTAAATAAAGTTGTTTTCTAAAGTCTTGCAAAATGACTTTGGCAAGATACAACATCTGTCGTTAGAATCCAGAATGACATCCTCTGCCAGAACTGATCCAGAAAAGAAGAAGCTGTGTTTGGATTTTTGAGAGGACAAGAACTGTGTTTGTCTGAAAAATATCTCTGAACCATGGCTGCAAGAGTGTGGGTTCCTTCAGTTCCAAAGGTTTTCAAATGCTGTCAAATTTCTCTCCATCCAGTTTCCTGGCAAACTTATTATATTTCAAACTAGTTCACTTGTGCCTAAAACAAACAAAAAAACTACATAAAAAAATAATCAAGAAACATTAAGATAGTACTAAATGAGGATGTGCTATCCATTCTGCAGCACCAAAAATGCACAGGCAGAAACTGAAATGTTGTGTCAGGTCATATTGCCCTTGTTATTTAGTGGAGCAGCAGCTAATGAGCACAAGCACAATTGTAGTAATTGTATGTGGCAGAAGGTTAAGACCCTGTAAACTCTTCACCACAAAGTTTTGACTACCGACCGGACTGTGAGCCCTGTGCCACCTGCACATGTAATTATTCTCCCCTGTTTGGCTGTGGCAGCCATGCCTGACACCTTAATTGTAAGCCTCTGATGATGGCAGCGGTATGGGAGTCTTATTGAGGATACTGGAAC
This sequence comes from Micropterus dolomieu, assembly GCF_021292245.1. Lineage (NCBI taxonomy): Eukaryota > Metazoa > Chordata > Actinopteri > Centrarchiformes > Centrarchidae > Micropterus > Micropterus dolomieu. Next base: position 14,606,329 of record NC_060153.1, on the reverse strand, counting down.
ATGTTTGGCTTTAAACAGCGCTCTACATCGGCAGGTCCACTTACCCATGATCTCCATCATAGACTGACAAGATTGTTGAGATGAACTGTTTCTTTGTGAGTTTCTGTCTCAGTTAAATGTCATTCTTCTCTGTTTGGCACCTGCAACACAAATAACAACATGAAACAAAAGTTTTCTGATTCAACATAACCTTGAACAGTTTCACTATTTACATTTTTGACAGTGTATTTGTAGATTAAAAGTGCCATGGTGAGGTTTCCTCTAGAAGAAATCTCCACTGTTGATCCATTATGGCAGAGACACTTTAACTGGTCTCCCCCTGCTCATGTGCAAAGGAATAATTAGTGAACCAATATCTATTTTACATCTGTAGCATGGTATCATCCTCTCTTACAAGGCCTGTGCCATGGTTGTTTGCAAGCGCCTTGCTTGTGCACTAAAGCTCTTTAGCAGGATTTAAATCTTCTCCAAAAGGCTTTATCAGCAAGTGATGGTAATTAACAGAGACACATGGCCTCCCGACCATTCTGACTTAAGGGGAAGCCTGTATACCATCAAAGCATGATACCAATGACATGATTTGATTTGCAAAATGATGGGCTGAAAATGACAACATCTCATCAGAAATCTAATTAGGAGCCATTGATAGGCACGTGGGGTTTCGCACTAACAATATGCCCTTCACGGCAATCTAATGAAATCTATATCTTGTACCTGTTGATATTATAGCGATACTGACTGCTTCAGAATAAAAGCAAATCCTTACAGATTCATGGTTTACATTAATTACGCAGGCCCATAAACTACAAATTTTATATGAAGGCAGTCTGTTTACTTAAAAATAACACGGGCACATTAGACATATTTCTGTGACGAACTGACAGACATCGTGGACACTTCAGAATAGCTTGTTGCAGAAAGCCTCATCTCACCTCCATTGCAGCGCCGGTGGGCTATCAACAGGTCCCCACTGAGCTCCAAGCACAGCGCATCCACCACCTCCACCAATCCGCAGGGTAAATTTACCAGTACCGAATACCAAGAATGACACTTTACCGATGGGACATGTCATAAAAGCTTCTTGAGAGACGGCAAGCTATCAAGAAGCAAGCTGTGCGCTTTATTTTGCAGCATTGTGTCCGTGGCTTGTGAGCGCTCCGTGCAGTGCGCATGTCACCCTCTGATCTTCAGGCACAGAGGGCTCATCCCTAATGAAAAAGAACTAGACTACAGTAATCCTGTAATGCATTTCAGTGGGAGACTCTGCAAATAATGCTGATGTATATTACGGTGAAAGCCAAATAAACTCCAAAGTCATTTAGCTAGCCTACACAGTCCCTGTTCCTGATACCTCCTTATGAGAAAATGAATGTAAAATCCCAAAAAATGTAAAGAATCAAAGATTGTGAGGAATAGCACAAGAATACGTTATTATACGCTAAGTAGCTATTAAGATTAAGTATATGCCTACCTGGAGCTAGAAAATTAGGTTGCCTTGAGAGGATACACACTTTGATTTGATTTGACTGATTCATTTTTAATTATTATTATATGCATGTGGCCTGGGATGAAATAAAATACATATTTTTCAAGGCAGTGGCTAATTTTCATATTTAGACCTTATTTTAATTGGCTTGGCTTTTTTTTTTTTTTTTGCTGCTATGAATTTGTCATTTTCTTAATGTTAACTTTACCCTGTATACCCATACAGGACAATTCGCTGTAGGCTGAATTGTTATAGTCTACTACACTGTTCACATTTAATTTCTGACTTTCTAAATCCCAAATAGTGGTCCAGGGACCATAACGAGCTCTGACGAGCTAATAACCTCTTTATTTAGCTGTATGTATGTATAGCTTGTATGAACTGTACAAACAGTTCATATTCTAGTTGTCACCCAAAGGCACAAGTACAGGCCTATGCAATCATACACCAAGCCGTGTCAAAACCCCCCCCCAAAAAAACGCCTCTCATTTGGGAGCTCCTGTGTGTTTTCACACGGCAGGTGGAGCCCTAGGTCCAGAGATTTAGGAGCCAAATCCAGTTCCGTGTTTTCCACCAGATACCCTACTTCATCTCTCCCTCTTTCTCTCTGCATCCCCCAGGCAGGAATCATAGCCCCCCTCTCCGGCCCTCCACCCACCATCGGCTCCCCGCCCGCCTGCAACGCAACGCTCTCTTCTCGCCAGGCTGCGCTCGCTCAACCGAGCATCCACCACGCCTCCAAATTGGTTTGTCATTTCTGACCCCTCACTCTCTCTCTCTCTGTTGACCACGGTCCTCTGCCCCGCTGCGCTCTGCGTCTGTGGACTTCAGCAGAAGTCAGTAAGAACATAAAGGCAGCCGAGAAAGATAGGGAGGGAGGGAGGACGGGATAGACAGACGGATAGAGAGTGAGAGATACGCCTCTGCCCACCTCCAGCACTTCACTGGACTTAGTGCATTGGATGGACGCGATACCGCCTCTTGTGTGAGCGCTGATCGGGATACTAAGCACGCAGCTACTGGTTTATTACACCCTCAGCTTTATCTCCATCACATCTTTGGGTAAGATTAACCCACGTCGTTTTGCGGCAGCAAGAACCAGACCCGGAGTCGAGGCGCCAATCAGTGAAATTATTTATCGACTGGGAAAATAGCCTATATTTCTATCCGAGATCTACGTTCTGGGGACTGTGTGAAAGAGCGCAGAAAAGGTTATTCCTGACTCCAGTGTGCGCTGGATGTATATATATGCGCCTATATCGCTGCGACTGGTGATACGGTAAGGATCCGCTCTTTATTCCTTCACATACGATGTAGCCTAGATTTGTTTTTACAGACATCGCCGGTGACTGTCGGTAAACCTCTTGGCTATATGTCAACCCGTGTCTGTCACTGACCTGCTCTGAAAGCTATATGGCAGCGCTGACTTTGGTTCTCACGGATGCCCATGGGAATGTGGCCTGTGATTATTGTACTTAAGACGCGCAAAAACTGGCCCTAATAGACAAGGGGGTAAAACGAATATACGTCCCGTGTTTGCACAGATGATAATGGTCCAGCGACTTGTGGCTGGATGGGCGTCGCTTGCATGTGAGATGTCGCTAAGGCGAAGTAATAATACCTATTACCTCTCCGCCAAATAATCAATGCAATCACATTATCCCATGGCGGCTTCTCCAAGGTGTACACATAATTATTATTCTGTAGCCGCCTGTATCTGCCTCACTGCAGGGCGCAATGGCAGATCTCATGCTTTGGCATGATGGATGACAGATACACTAAGTGTTTGCCTCCTCAGGTTTTTTTTCACCTTTTTTTTATGTGGTTGTTATTTGAGTATATTGGAATGCAGTTAGCTTATTCGGGGCTGTGCTTTTTTTTGTCAGCCGCAGTGTAAAAGCCAGAGTAAATCCAGCTACTCTGTAAGAAAAGCAGTATCTAGCAGGCCGGTGCACCCCAGGATACATCAGTCATGCGGATTCATGAGTGAAAGCAATAGCTCTTATTTACAGAAGAGGCACAAGAGGTTGCAGATGACCTTGATGGGCTCCTGAAAACTACTGAAGGTCTTCAATCTTCACCAAAACTAGAAAGAGCACCCTGCTTCATATTTGTGTGACCACAGATGTACAGTGTATTCATTGTAAACAGCAGGCTGCCCTTTTAAAAAAAACTAAACAAATAACCACACAGCCTAATCCTTTTTGCGCCTGCATACTGATGATGAACTATATGGTTAATCATAATGGTCTGCCTCATTATGAATCTGGCAATCAAAGCGCCCCTTAGTTGTCTGTATCTGCTTGGGTGGCTGTGAACTGGCCCTTTTGAGTCCCTACTCTCCACATGCAAATGGCCATCAGCAAAGATAGTGTGTGCAAACTTTGTGTTAATCTCTGTGTTTAGTGTGATATGAAGGGAGAATGTAGGCTCTATAGGGTGGAGTGGTTGACAATATGTTGACAAGTCTGTCAATGCTGCAGCTAAGAAGAGTGTCTCCAAGGAATGGCCGAGCAGGTGGGAAAATGGTCAGTGTAGGCAGTTATCTCTATGTCTATGTTGGAGAAATTTTACATAGATTAGCTTGGCTGCCATTTTGGCAGCATCTGTTAAAGCACAGGCCTGTCTCCAAGGCGATTATTATGTTTGTGGATGGGATGAATATCACTAAATAATCTGTCATCAGTGCATCTGTTTGTGTCTAAGTGATCCTACAGTTGCTTGGTTGCCTTTGCGTGCCAAGTTGATTATTTGTTTTAAACATTTGAAAAAGATAGCAAAAAAAACAACTTGTAATTGGCACTTGGCACAAATCCTGCACTTGTTGGCTGTATGTGTCCGACACGTTATTAATCTGTTTTTAGCGGTGGAGAAAATTGTAGCCTCAGTAGTATTTGTGTTTTCCTGTCCAAACTTACACCAGCTACAGTGGATGTTTTTGCTTTTCTAATCGGCTCAGACAGCCTCTCCAGAGAGCCACAGGATGCTAGTCAGACATCATACCATGAACGCAAGGTGTGTCGAAGAGCATCTTGGGTCATGCTAAGAATTGACAGCCACACAGCACTGATGTTGACGAAACACCTGAAGCTGTATAATGTGCAGCAGCAGCAGCAATCAAGCATTCTGCTGACAGTAGGTCTGTCTGTCCTCCTCTAATTAGGTCACTGATTCGTTTCACTTGTTATGATGCACAGGAAAAAAAACAAAGCTCCTTGTTGGGGAAACCAGAGTGCAAATTATGATGGTTGTGCTTATTCGGATTCTTCTGCTTGATTGACCGAGCGAGGGCTGACTCTCTTTGTTTAGAGCTGTTAATGTAACACAATATTTGGTTTAGATTTCGATGGCTCCAAAAACAGTCTCTAACCCTGCAATGGAAGTAGCCTGTGATTTAAATGAGGGATCGAATGCTAAACATCTTGTGTGCACATTGAAACCTCGAGATAATAAAATAAACCTTGGCAGATTACATAATCCATTGCAGACAAACAGTAACAGGCAAATATACACACTTGCATATAATGGCAAGCATATAGTCAGATCTGTAACTAGTGTAACTGCTTGTTACTGAAGTCTCTGTTTCCATCGTCAAGGGTTATTAGGGAGACTTACTTCAACACTTGTGCAATTAATTCTGTTTAGTGGGCACACAGAACCTAAGGGCTGATTGCCCCAGAACTATTTAACAAGCGTTTCCTCAAAAACTTGCAGTTCCTGGATCCAGTCCTCTGTTTAGTTAATTTATGCATAGCAAGGTAAAGGTTTGTGTCAGGGAGCCGTGCAGATAAACAGAAGGTGGTGTTCATTGTGCTCACAGAGACAAACAACCTTCCTGCATAAATAAATTGTCACTCTTGTGGCTTACGCTGCGAGGAAAACCAAAACAAATCTTAATGCTGCGATAATAATATTAAGTTTCAATGAAAACGGAGCTGTTGAATTGCACTGCACTGTTTCCTAATGTGATGATGATTCACATTCCTAGTCTCAACCCCACTTTGTGTGCTGAGTTTAACCTAATTCAAAAGCCTTTGCCTGCACTAGATGACATCTCTCTCCCGTATTGAAATAATGAGGCCAGATCCTTGCCCGTCTTCCTCATCCACCTAAAGCACTCAGTCATGTGTTAACGCATCCTTCCTCCTACCCTTTCCTTCCCTCAAAGAGTTACCCCAGCGCTCTGTGTTTTCCACCATCGACTGGAGCAATCAGTTTAGTAGTTCACCTCTCTTAATTTGTGAATCTCGCCTCTGATATTATTCAACCTTATTAGATGTTCTGCCCATGCTATAGGACTACATAGTTACTTTGCTACCTGATTAGACAGAGAAAGAGGAAAACCAGTAGATGACTGGCTGTCAGATCTCAGGGCATTCACAGACTCATTGCTCTTATGGCCTTAACCAGAATAGCCCTCCAGAGATAGTTGTCTTACTCTGCCTAAATATGGAAGTTTTGGAAGGCTTTCTGATCGAACTACCACAGCTTATTATCTGTATTTTGGGGTCGATTGGGGGAAATGTACACTGTTGGCCTGACTGCTCATGCCGTCTGTTAATCACTGAAAGTGATACACTTTGTAATTCTGCTCAGTGGTTATTGCATTGTTAAGCAGTACACTGTAATCATACTATTTAACAGCATAAGCAGGCTGTGATGCTAAATCAGCAGTGATTCTGAATCAGTGGTTCTATATGTAAAAAAAGAAAGATGTTCGAGAGATGGTTCGCTGTAACCCACTGACATAGGATGATATTTAGTAATTAGAGCCTAAGTAGATAGATAGTTAGATTAGTGGATTATTTAAATGAAGTAATTCTTCAAGCTAAAACATTATGTAGTCACAGCTTCTAAATATTATTATTATTATTATTATTATTATTAATATTATGAAGCACTCCTTAAAAAGCAAAGCTGCTGATCAAGGTGAAAAGTCCTCAATGCAATCAAACCTTCAATCAGACCTTTCAGGTTTGATTTAATCTTGTTTTTATCAGTTGTGTTATAGCCAAATTAAACAAACCTAAGGACCTTACGTTGTGATCCATCTCACAAAGGATACAAATTATTGAGAAATCAATTCGTGTAAATTAATTCTAAAATTACCCTGCAGCCATTTATTAGGATATTAAAATTGTGGTGATGCCACAATGTGATGATGCCTTTGGCTCTTTCCTACTTTGTATTTCTGGCTACCTTCCTACCATAAAAATCCTTAATAGAACAAATACCGATACTATGAATCTTCCGCTTCCGTAAAAATCAACACATGCTGATGGCTTTTACTTCACCATCCCGTTGCCTTTTCCTTTGGAGTGATCAGTCTGATCAATCAATGTCACATCTCACAATAAGTCTTTTTAAAGACAGACTTTTATTTGTTTTTCTTTGATCAGTTGACCAGTCACAGTCTTTAATTTGTTTCTTAGGCATCCCACATTTTATTTCATGTCCAGCTTTATGTCATTGGCTTTTATTTATAGGCAAAACGCCTCATAATAATGTTTTGAAGAGGGCTATAATATGTCAAGATGAAGGTTATAATTGTGCCATTTGGAAGTGGAGTGAGGAGGCTGTGAAAAGGTACATTTATTCATTTACATTTAATTGTTAATACAATTATTCTAGGTAACAATCTGAGAAAGATGGCTGTATGTATTGATTTTTTTAAACCGTTCATCTTACCTAAGCCATGCAATGCACAGTTTACAATAACCTTGTAAATGTTGCAACTCGAAGTCTGACCGGTGAAAAAGCATTAAAAGTGTCTGTGTTTATGTCTTAAGGCTTCAAATGGCCTTCACTATGTGTATATGTGTATAAGTGCTTGATTTGTCTCTGGACTACATGTTTAAGCAGCTGCTTTCTGTGCTAGCTAGTGTATCCACAGCCCTTTGTTCTTTTAAAATCACTCACTCAGTGGTTGTTATCCCTCTTTCACAGAGGAAAAAAACACTTGTTCTTCCTTTCAACACATCTCCTGTCCACACTTCTCCTCTGTGCCCTTCACCTCCCTTTGCCCCACTCATGGCTGTCACCACTCAATAGAAACGCGTACAAACACACGCATGCATGCATTTCTTCCCACAGATACTCTAAACACACATCAATGCGGCACACATCAATTACCACCTCTCTCTCTCTCTCTCTCTCACACACTCACACACACATGCACACTTGTATGATCACACACATATATGCTCACACACCCACATAGACATTGCCTGTAGCTGTATATTTAGTGACACACACACAGTGCCATTAGGGGGCTGAATGGAGAATCAGTGTACAAGGCCAGGGTGATTGTAAGAAGCTCACTCAAAGGTCTGCCGATTATTTTGGTCTCCGCAGGAAATCATTTACAATGGCACTCACCCCTCTCCTCTTCCCAGCTCAGTCCATTTAAACAGCGTGTTGCTGTGTGTGTGTGTGTGTGTGTGTGTGTGTGTGTGTGTGTGTGTGTGTGTGTGTGTGTGTGCGCGTGTGCCGTGCATTTGCAAGTCTTAAGTCAGTCACCACAGTATTGATGGGGAGATTCTTTGCCTTGTTGTTTGTGCGACTGACTATGGCGGGCTGAGGAGGGCCTCGCTTGTTTAGAGAATAGGGTGCTTGGAAATGAGTCATACACAATGTGATGCAACACAGCGGAGCAGATTTGAATTATGGGGCAATGAACAATGAGGTCATCATAGGGCTGGGGGCATAAATCTCCCATTGCCGTGGTATAACACAGCATTTTTTATCAATGGAGGAAACTATGGTAGGATTTGAAAATGCAGTATTGTTTAAGAGACTGATTCAGTGTTGGAAGTAAAGGATAGGGTTGGTTGGCTTCAGTGGAGCTGAGACAATGGAAGGGGAATTCTGGTTTGATTGCAGTGACATTGTTTTTTGAGTACAGTTTACTTCAACTAACAACAGCTACATTGTGTCACTCATTTTGAAGGATCACTTTAAAATATGCCAGAGTCAGATTGTTGCAATGTTTCCTTTCCCCCCAGCTTCTCAAGTGTTTGCACGCCTCTTATATCCACCACACTGCATCCAGTGATATTTTCCATATCTTTTCCTTCTTCAGCAGATTGTCCACAATCAGCGTCTCCTGTAATACCATCATCCCCAGGCCCCTCTTAAATTTCCTGCTTACTGGGCTTTTACTTTAACTGCATTACATACATCTTCCACTCTCTGTTCATCTGGTTCCTTTCAGCATAAACCAGGCTGAAAGATCTAACTCGAAGCGCTTTGATGCGACTGGTCGTTTGATGGTAAATTAGAAAAAATAATATTGTCATTTATTGTGCCTGTTCAGTGGGACAGCTGTGATCTTGATTGATATCGAATGGTGTTTTCATTCCAAGTCTTTGAGAGTGAGAATATGTGCCAGGGAGTATTGATCTGGAGCTTAGTTGATGGTGCAGTGTGATAGGCCGGAGGAGGGCGAGGATGACCAGATGGTCATGCTTGATGGAACAAAGATATTAACAGAAATAGCAGTGATCAATGGCTTGATTATGTATGTTTACATCATTTGTGTTGTTTTTTGTTTTTCCCTCATGTTATCAAGCTGACTGGTCTTAAGTGTACATACAACACCTAACTCTGCCTAAGGTTAAATCCCCTTTGACTGGCTGTTAATAAGTCTATGAGAATGGCGCACACATCTGCTAGGTTACTTTTAGCACATTCACAATGTGTGACTCTAGAATAAGCTGTAGGGTACAGTTTCTGCCAAAGACATTACAACTCATTTGAGATAAAAGCACCACTACTCTTTGGCGTGTATCAGCACCCGTCAATTTGTCCCAGACATATCTTTCACAATTTGAAATAAAACCATTTTACCACCTGTGTGTTTTGCAAGGGAGCCTGATAGTGTCACACCAAGACAGATGAGTACCACTCTGGCCTGTAGACCTGCAGCAATAACTTACATGGACCACGTGTCTGTTTTCGAACCATGAAAGGAAGTGTATGCCTGTTCTCCTGCAGCTTGCATTGGGTTTTGAACCCCCTGATTGGCTCTCGCTCGGATGGTACATGTATGATAGATGAGATGGTATCCATCACATGTATCAAGAAGATAGTGAGAGGGAATTGGACGAGGACCTTTATTGTATAGAAAGGGTGTGCTGATGCAAGCCTTTGATAAATGATATTTGGTATTTTAAAACCAATCTTTGTGTAGAACCCATGGCAGGCAATTATAATAAGCTATTTTTATGGTTAGAATGATATATGTTGGTGTGTGTCTTTTTCTTTGTTTGTATTTAGGTGTGTGTGCACCCATGTATTGAAACATCTCATTGTCCTGGGTTGAGTATGGTTGATTACAGTTCAGTGGTTCACAATTGCTGGACAAATCAACCAGGTTTTTGTTTCATCATGTACACCTCCCTTCTTCATCCCCTCACTCTCTTTTTCTATCTCTCTCTCTCTCTCTCTCTCAAAGATTTATGTGGGGTACATAGACAAGATTCTTTAATTTTACGCCTGGGTAGACCATATACACTATTGCGCCATATTCATAATGCTCGTATCGAATCTGTCGAAGCCCAGGAGGAGAATTGTGCTTTTAGCAGACTCCACCCTTTAAAGGAAGGCATCACATTGCTTCATTTGGAAGCGCCATAAATCTCCACCAACAGGCATCAACACAATTTCTGGTGTCTTATGGCGCAATCTGTTGTTTGAAGCATAATAACATAGGGTAATACATGAAACAAAATGTCATGAAAGCATACTGTAGAGTTATCCTAATTACATACAGCAGGCATGAGTAATGGGCGTGACCTGGGACATCAATACAACCACTGCCTCTCATAATAGAAAACACCATTGTTTTACTGTGAGAAAATGGTCAGCATCTATCATGTCAAATCGGTTCTGTTTTTTTCAGGAAGACATTTAGCCTAGGGACTTAAAAAAACTCCTTCCTTCTCCTCATCAGGTCCATCCATTGTTCAGTCAGGCTGTCCAAAACCCTCTCGGCCAGCACCCCTCCCTAGCTCTCACACTAGTGAAAGCTATAAGAATTTCACCATTTTCCCATCTAAATCTCCCTGTCTGTTGTCCTCGTCTTTGCTCCTCTACTGGTTGCTCTCAGAGGAGCCCTCTCACCTTCATTTGATCAAAATCTTGCTTCTGTCTCCTCTCATGAACTCGCACAGTATTAAACCTTAACCCTGCTCTCAAAATGGTAGTCAGCTACTACTGCTACTGAAAGATCTACTATAGTAGGGAAGACCTGAAATTAGACAATTGGCCCATGCAGATGCAGACGATTCATTGGAAATGGAGCTATCTGTTGATATCAATACAGATATTATTCAAGCGTTGACATGGTTAGCAAAATTAGGCAACTAAAAAACTTGACAAAGGTTAGGGAAAGACTGTATTACAGATAAAAGAATAGTTAAAAACAGCTGCAAGTCTGTGGCAAGACATTAACTACGGGCTCCCGTACCCCAACCTTAATATCCTTTCCACCTCGGTAAAGGGCACACTATTTCCTGTATTAGCGCTGAATGTTAGACATAGATTGTGAAATGTGCAATCATCCAAAATTAATGTAGTTCCTAGTGATACTTGTCCATAGGCAAAATATACCAAAACATTTGTTTCATTCAGTTGCAACTTACCAGACTGTTCCCTGGAAAACTGTTGACAAAATTAGGATTTAATGAAGAATTCCTCTTTGAGGATGGAACAAAGCAATGGTATGCTGCTGACGTATGCATGGACTTTTGCAATGGCTGCATTTGTAATCTTTCTCCTTTTCCACTGGTTCACTGGTCCTAATGAAAAATCTCAATCCCACCTAGTTCTGCTGCTGATACAAACTTATTCTTTCACTATCTTGCATGTGCATCCATACCTGTTTCTTTTGTACCTCTCTTCCACCATTCCTAATTCATTGATCCATCCATTGTTGACCTATGTGTGAATAATGTATACCGTGTTCTGAGTGAATCAAGTAATACAAAAACGAAGGTAATGTTTAGGTGGCGGGAGCTTAGCGCCTAATTTATCTTTCACCAATGCTCTGTTGCCTCTGACAATTCTCCTGCATTGTAGTGCATGCAAACACATATCACATTGGGGGTGTACACTCATTCACATGCATACGCATGAATACATGCAAACACATGCATGTAGACAAACACAGTACTGTGAATCCATCTTTTGTTGCAGATTTTGCCCACCCAACCACAGAGACATTGCTCATGGCCTCCTGTACTGGCTAATAGACCCAATTACTGCACAGCCCTGCCTGAGAGCTCCATAGAGTTCCAGGCTGTGACACTCTTTATGGATGCGAGTGTGTGTGTGTGTGTGTGTGTGTGTGTATTAGAGTATGTTGATGCACTTGTTTTTGTGTACCTGTGAAAATCTTGCATTGCACAAGACTCTGAAACAGCAAATTCATGGCCAAACAGATATATGCTGTTTCCTCGGCCCCATCAGCCCTCCCAGTAAACAGCAAACACACAAGAGAGCACGCAAGCACACACTTACACACACACACACACACACAAAGCAACAGTTTGCATGCCACGATGTGCACACACAAACTCATGTGCAATGTCAGTCACAATACACACACTGACATTAAAATTGACCCTGGTGAGATGAGGTTACAAAGTTTACCCTCAAGAGAAGAAGGTTTAAGAGGAGGGCGGGGGTGAAGAGAGAGCCGGAGAGAGAGAAACAATGGGAGACGGGGGGGGGGGGTTATTGTGAAAAATGTATATAGTGATGGAAAACAGAAGATGCAGAGGGAGGTAGGGAAAGGAGACAAGGCACAGATAGAAAGAGGATATAAGAGGCATTCTAACTGTGAATAACTGCCACTCTGCATTCTAGTAACAGAGCTAACAATTTCCCTGTCTGAAAAGTGCCTCTGGCATTTGGCAGTAAAATGCCACCCATATAAACCAGTTATCATGGCATGAGAGAGCTTTTTAGCTGTAAACTGCCAGCGAGCACAGAGATAGACCATTATAGACTTTGATACCCTGACACTTAAGAGGTCATTACTATGAGGTGTCAAATGATTCAGCCGACTAACATCAAATGCCTCACTAGCGCCTACTTAAGACATCTAAGATCTGACCAAACCCCTGCATACACGCCAACAATTTACACTCACAATGTGAGACACAGGCGCACACACATGATGTAGGCGGTGGTGGTGGTCGTATCATATAGATGTGAAAAAACACAAATTGACAGGCCGTGTGTGTGCAACACACCTACCTGTACATTTGATCTCATATGCAAAGCACACATATGCCACATCACCACACTACACCTTAAAGTTTGATAGATAACTCAGAGTGTACCCCACTGTATAATATATAATGGAACTCACTATTGTCCAGTATTATCTAAAGGTCTACAACGGTTTTTCCAGGCATGTAGTTGTTTGCATTATGGTTACGCACTACAAGGGAGCAAGCAACTTTTACAAAAAAAGGGAAATGCCCCCTGGGGTGGAAAAGTAAAACACAATGCTTTCTTGATATAAGTTCAAGGTTAGGCTGGTGGTGTGTAGCGTTTGTTGCAGCATACCAAATTACATGGTGTGAAAGGTGACAATGGTTAGCTAACTAAGCAGCCAATCATGTCGATTGTTGCTTACCTTTCTGTGAACTGGCACAGTGATAAATGACGTTAGAGAAGAAGCTTGATCCTCTCATCGTCACTCCTTTCATCAGAGAATACAGATTATAGTGTAATCCAAAATAGTTAGAAAATGGATGATATTGTTGCATAGTTTGCCAAGTATTTGTTGGAGGTAGTAACAATATATCAAAGGCTGTGATTAGTCTTTATCACTACACATTTGAAAGGATTAGGCCATCAAGCACAAATGTTTTTAATAGTGGCCAGGATGCTGCAAATATACAGTATGTTGTAACCTATTTTTCAGCATCTCCCAATCATAAAATATTTGGATGTTATCCATGTGCCCAGTTTGTTACAATGCTTTTCTATGCAGTCCTCTTTATACATCCAGGTGTTGCTGCCATGCCGCCACGCCGCCACACACATTTCTAACATGTTGCCATCATGTCTGACGTCGTTGTGACATCCCCTATACTCTCCATTAACACAATCAAAATCAAAAGTTGGTGAACGTAGAAAAGTCGGTTCTCGTCTCAGTTAGCTAGGAATCCAGTTCTGTGTCAGCTTTCTCATCCCATAATTTCATACATTACTAGGCAGTGCACACGTACACATGCATGTGTGCCGCACACTAAACAAGCAATCACAAGCGAAAGTGGCTAGTGAAATGTCTGGTTCTTGTGTTTGAGTGGGTTATGGCTATTCACACACTCTGGTGGGGGACATTATTCACATTGCACCCCACATTCACTACATATTATTGCTATCTGTCTCCATTGTGAAAAATGACAGGGACTTCAGTTCACTGAGCTTGAATAACCCCCACCCTTCTGCATTTCTGTCTCCTCTCTTTGTCTCTTCTGGACTAGGGTGTCCAGCTGCCATTGAGATGTGATTCTCTGGAGTTTCATTTCACTTTGACAAAGGAAAGTAAACAGGTAAGAATTTGTGTTTGAATATCCAGTAAATTCAAATTCAAATTAGCTTTATTGGCATGAATGTATAGCAACAATATTGCCAAAGCTATATATAAAGTACATAAGGACAATTAATTTCATACATTTCATTAGATAAGAAAATAAAACAGCAAAAGTTGTGTTTGTGTGTGTACAAAATAAAATAATAATAAAATATATATATATAAAATAAAAGTATAGTATACAGTATATCACTCTATGATCATTTTAGTCATATTTAACCAGGTGATAAATTCTTTACAGCAGGCTTATTTAGGCCTGGGGGATACTCACACAAATATATACACACACATGGTGTGTTGTTTTTGCCGACACTACAGTACACATTATTCTTTTTTAGAACCCAAATATGACCCAGCATTCTCCCTAGAGATCTCAGGGTTCCATCTGTGCCAGGAAGTGCTCTAATTGGCCAGACAAATGTGTCCTCTTAAACTGCTAATCCAATCAGATATGACCCACCGAGCTTCCAAAAGAATACAGAACAGCATGCAGCAGCAGAACAGAACAGAATAGAATAGAATAGAAAGGTTAGTGTAAATGCAGTGCTTTCCCAGAGATTCAAACTGAGCATAAAAATGAAATATACATCAAATTATATGCACTCAGCCTGCTGTTCTCTTGAAGGCATCAAAAGGAGTTAAACCACAAACCCAGACCTTCATCTGCCCATGAAGCTGCTCACTACAACTTATTTACAGTGCATTTACAAGCCAGCTGGGCCTGTAAAATGTCGAATTTACGAGCTCCTTTTTAATTACAAATACTGTCTCCTAGAGTTGGGCTGATGAATTGCACATTCAATTTATTGATGATAGAGGAGGGTGCAGTTCTTGGGTATTGACAGCTAGTCAGAGTGTCCCAGTTGACATCAGTTTTTCACTAAGAGGAGGAATATGTTGCATCTTTGCTGTATAAAAACCCTGAGACCATGTTTTCATGTGGGATCTTGTTTTTAATTTATTGAATTGACTGAAAGTGTATTAGGGTGCTCTCTCTCTCTCTCTCTCTCTCTCTCTCTCTCTCTCTCTCTCTCTGTCCTTCTATGTGGATTGGCAGTTCGCTATGTAGTTAGTTAAGTTTTCTCTATTTAATGGCCAAGGTCATTTCACTCAAGTGTCCTGCCACTTGAATAAAATGTTAAAAGGAATACACAAAGACATGTGTGGGATAAGGATTTTCAAAATATCAATTGAGCATCAAAAGATTGGATTATTTATTTATTATTTATTATTTATTGTTTTATTTTTAAACAACATTTAGTTTTTATTCAAGCTTGAAACGTCAAGTCAAATTTATTTCTATAGCACATTTAAAACGACATGAGCTGACCCAAGAGCTTTACAAAAATAAGAAAAGAGGTCAACAGAGCAGACAAAAAAATCATGCATATACAAAACAACCATTATAAAAGGCCAATTAGTAATAGCAATTTAGGTACTTTCAAATTCAGAAGAAAAGAGCCGGGCCTTAAGCTGTGCTTTGAATCATTCAATAGATAATGCATTATATATACATATCTATTTTCTATTGAATGATATAACCTTAGTGTGTGCCTGTGTGTGGTGACTTTGTGAGTCCATTCTAATACACTTCCTGTCCAGTGTGTGTCACCCAGCATGCTTTCCTTCCTTGACTCTCATATAACTTTGAATGCTTGCTTTGAAATCTAATTCGGTGATATCAAGGCTGTATTTTGTCTTTATTTCACTGAAACAATGAGCGAAAAGAAAGAACAACAGGAAAGGGGATATATCCTTCTTCATATGGGGGATGTGCTTTTTTCTCTGCGCAAAACAGGTGTTTCCCGCTCCGCATGCACAAACACACAACATTCATTTAAAACAGCACTAATGAGTGTGAAGATTGAAATACAATCCCTATCAGTTTCATTGGTTAAACAATGATTACATGTAATATGAGGTGGTACGGAACACATGTGCGTGGACAGATAAGCAGATAAATGCTCATCTGGATATGCTGCATTCATACTAAATGTGACAAATATTAATTGTGAAACTGAATTTAAAAATATATTGAATCCCATCATATAAATGTGGTGAAGATACTGAATGTTAAATTTTCTGCATCTTTGTTTAAGTCCACGATAAAAAAATAGATGTAATTTAAAGAAATATTTCAGATTTAAAATATTTAAAATTACAGCTATAGCAGCCATTACACACATTGCATTTGCATTTGATGTCACACAAACACACACACACACACACACACACACACACACACACACACACACACACATATGCAACCTCCTTTGCCCCCCTGTTGCCACCCCCCATGAATACAGGCTTATTGTCTTATAATGTGACCTTTGCCTTGAGTGTAGAGGCCTTTGTCCTAAGACAATAGAGTCCATATTGTAAACCATGCCAGTCAATGCCGTCCACACAGCTGCCAAAGAATGGATGCAGATTGTCCAGGGTCCAAGTTGAAGGCTTTGAGGCAGGGACTAGTGGCGTGTATGTGTGTGTCTGTGTGCGTTTGACTGTGTATTTTTGTCTGTACTGTTTGTGTCTGTAAGATGCAAGCCTGCTTTCCAGAATCAGCAGATGGGCCTGTGCAATTAGACTCTGCCTTCTTCCCTTGTGTGCACACATGCACGCATGCACACAAACAGACACACACAAACCCACACAGCCACCCAGGGCTGGGCATGAAGCAGATGTCTCTGAAACACTAGACCTGACAGATAACTGTAATGGAGGTGGAAACTGAGGAATGAGAATAGAGTTGCCAGGGCAACCACTAAACATCACTCAAAAAGTTGATCCAGCTAACTACTGTCTCTCTATCTATCTCTCTATTAGAGCTGGGTGAAAAATCAATACAATAATTTAATGATTTTCAACAGAATCATACAATGATGTTATGAACATATTATGTTGTTGTTCAAGTTAATAATTATGAACAAACTGAAATAAAAAACAAAATCTGTCTGACAATCTGATCTGTCTATCTCAGTACATCATCTCCACACTGGTCATGTATTGACCTGCAGTAACAGATATGCTCAGAGGAAATAAGCTTGTGACTGAAAGGTCATAGTTTAAAATCTGAGTAGTATAGTAGCTGTGAAAATCCTGGCGGTTTAAGTCCCTCAACAACTAGCATCAGGGCTCTGACCTCTGGGCACTTAACCTTTAACTGTTCCAGTGGAGCAGCTCAGTGCCCAGTAGTGTGAGACTGTGTAGCTGTGCTGTGCAGTTTCCAGGTGTGACTGTGTTAATGTGCGAATGTGGTCCGGCCTTCCTTCCTTGCAGCTACTCCCCCTCAGCCATTCATGCAAACATGAATGTGTTCTCTCTTAGTCAATGAGCCACGCTAAATGAGGCTCATGACTTGATAGCTTATAAATGGGTGGCATTTTCGATTATTATTCTAGCTTTGAGTGTGAACAATTGCATTCCTAATTTGGTGCACTGCATCAGTGACCGTCAGGATAAATGCTGTTGATCTTAGATTTGCTGTTTATCATTGATACATGACATTTATACAATGTCTGCTGCCTGGTGGCCAAGTATCATGTTGACTGTTCTAAAGATACCAGTCTGTCCCTTATGCGCTCTTTTTTTCCCTTCCATGGATTGTGACAGGGCAGCAGGGGAGCAAACACACACACACACCTACTCAAACATACATACACACTGACTTAAATGCATAAACTAAGACTCACACATACACCTCTTACAAACACAAATGCATTGCCACCTGAGTGCAGTGGTACAATCCCCAAACACACACACATACACACACACACACATAAACACTTGACGAGAGGGAATAGCCCACAGAGATGTTCTTTGTCAACAACTTGGAAGAAAGCAGCTATTTAAGGCCAACATATTCCTGGAAGGATAAACCATCTGATTTGTGTGAAGAGCCTGTGTGAAACAAAAAAAAAGTTCTAACAGTCATTATCCCTACTATATCTTCTCCTATTTTTGGTGTTCTGCTTATGAACTGGTGCTAATTGTGTAAAGCAGAATACAATATATTGTGAATACAGATTTCCAACGGGCTTGGTGTGATGATGAGCAGATGCACTCACAGATGTTTTCCCTCCATGTGTCTGTTTACCAGTTCAATTATCCCTATCGCATACTGTAGAGATTTGTTGTTCAATTTGGGCGCTTCTGCATAGATTCCAACAAAAACACTAGTTAGTGAAGTATTACAAGCCCATGCTAATTCCATTCTTGCTGGCACTAGAAAGTCAGATACTCTTTGTTTGATACATTTGGTGTGAAGTGAAAACATTAAAAACACTATGAGTATCAAAACATTTTATTTCACTCGTAGATTAAGAACACTTGTCTGTCTCGGTCAAAGATTACAGTCCAATTGTGCTGGTAAATACTGTGGAAGCATATGTGTTTCTGTGCCAACTGTAACGGGAGGCAGTTGGTTTCAGAGTTTCGCTCTTTAATAAAGAACCATACAAATATATTAGTCTGCCCTATCCATTATCAGAGAGGTTTAAATCTGTTGAATGCGTCCTCTATATGCATTTTCAGCTATTGTATGGAAATATGCCAACCTGTGTTTTCGGAACTTGAATCTATCCAGAATTACAATTTTGAAAGGGAATCAATGTCCTCCAGACCTCCAGCCACTGCCTGAATATGAGATCTGAGCAGCATAAGATGAGGTTTTGATCAAATATTTTGCACTGGCTCAATAAAGCATTGATGAAACAAGGAGTTCACACAGTCATTCACAGCTGTGTTTTTTTTCTTTGTTTGGACTTGAACTTTATGAAAATAAACTATTTTCTCACTATTTCTGAGTAAGATGAAACTTTGTATATGTTATTTTAAAATACCAAACCTTTTTGAAGCACATCAAATTGTTCAAAATGCCAACAGTGATGTAAAATAGAGATGTATACAACAGTAATGGAAGGCCTTTTAGGTATTATAGCATTATATAAACCAACAGTAACATGCACATACAAGTATGGCATTTGATATGTATGCCAGCATCAGACATAGGAAATGATAAACATTCAAAGACTGCAGAAGGGAGATACATAGTAATAGTTGTGGTCCACTCGCCTGCTCCTCTGAATTACTGTATTTTCAATGCATCTGCCTGCTCTGGTTTGTTGATTGGAATACATCAGCACACCAGGGATATGAAACTGCAATAAGATCCAGACCTCGACCCTGCGTGATTTGAATATGAAATGATTAGATTATTGATTTTGGTTATTTGGGTCTCCCGCCCCGAGATGATATTGTGGCAGCGCAATCATCATAGCTGACATTTAGCACTGTGTTTACCTTTGCTGTCTCCATTGATTGCTTCAAAATCACCACCCATACATCCTGCTGGAGCTCATTGTATCACCAGTTTTATGCTATTTCAGAAAAGTGATGGGAAAAAAACAACCACATTGCTGTGCAATCATGGAACAGTGGTTCTTACGGGCTTCCATTTCCAACACTGTTGAACATCATTATAAAGATTGTGGATGCAATGCATATGGAGGTGGGGGGTGACTCTAAAATAGGTATTTAACATATGTTTGATAATGCAGGAATGATATTTATAGCTGTCTCCGTGAGACTGATGAGGGTTTGAGTTTAAATCCAATGATATGCCAAACCTTTTTTTTTTACCCTGCAAGCTGAATACGCAGCCTCACCCCAGCAGGGAACAGCAATAAGTCTTGATTTTTATTTATTAATGTTCCAGGTACATTTCTTGCACTGAATAACCACCGCTGTACCTCTTCAATCCCAGTAAACTTTGAAGTAAATCTCTTTTTCAGTTTAGATGTTTTTCGATTTTGTTTCCGGAGAGAAGTGAAAATGTAATATCTGACAAAAGTGTTTGCTGACAAATACTCCCATATCACTATGGACATCTGTCATGAGACATTTTACACACATCAATGCTCTGAGCAGCCGGCAAACTGACTCAAAGAGATTGTTGTGTTAATGTTACTCCACTATGTGATGGGAATATTTTGTTTTGTGTAGTTTTGGGGCGGTTTCTGCGGTAGTCAAGGTGACAGTCTGTAAATGAATGTACTCTCCTAGATCACTCTGTATTCCCTCTGTATAGTTAGACAATCCAGCTTTAAGTGCCTCCTCTTATATTTATACTAGTGTTTGTGCTTATGCATTATTAAATTATGAACAGGGCCCAGTAAGCGCCCCAGAAAGGCCTTTTTGAATGAATATTTCAGGACTCTCATACATACAGTTCACATCTGCTCTGTAATGCAAGAGGCAGAGGTTTGGTCCTAATGTCTTATGCAGAAATCACCCCCCCCCC
>NC_060153.1:14568467-14585829 GCF_021292245.1 Micropterus dolomieu | reverse complement strand
TATCTTCTCCTATTTTTGGTGTTCTGCTTATGAACTGGTGCTAATTGTGTAAAGCAGAATACAATATATTGTGAATACAGATTTCCAACGGGCTTGGTGTGATGATGAGCAGATGCACTCACAGATGTTTTCCCTCCATGTGTCTGTTTACCAGTTCAATTATCCCTATCGCATACTGTAGAGATTTGTTGTTCAATTTGGGCGCTTCTGCATAGATTCCAACAAAAACACTAGTTAGTGAAGTATTACAAGCCCATGCTAATTCCATTCTTGCTGGCACTAGAAAGTCAGATACTCTTTGTTTGATACATTTGGTGTGAAGTGAAAACATTAAAAACACTATGAGTATCAAAACATTTTATTTCACTCGTAGATTAAGAACACTTGTCTGTCTCGGTCAAAGATTACAGTCCAATTGTGCTGGTAAATACTGTGGAAGCATATGTGTTTCTGTGCCAACTGTAACGGGAGGCAGTTGGTTTCAGAGTTTCGCTCTTTAATAAAGAACCATACAAATATATTAGTCTGCCCTATCCATTATCAGAGAGGTTTAAATCTGTTGAATGCGTCCTCTATATGCATTTTCAGCTATTGTATGGAAATATGCCAACCTGTGTTTTCGGAACTTGAATCTATCCAGAATTACAATTTTGAAAGGGAATCAATGTCCTCCAGACCTCCAGCCACTGCCTGAATATGAGATCTGAGCAGCATAAGATGAGGTTTTGATCAAATATTTTGCACTGGCTCAATAAAGCATTGATGAAACAAGGAGTTCACACAGTCATTCACAGCTGTGTTTTTTTTCTTTGTTTGGACTTGAACTTTATGAAAATAAACTATTTTCTCACTATTTCTGAGTAAGATGAAACTTTGTATATGTTATTTTAAAATACCAAACCTTTTTGAAGCACATCAAATTGTTCAAAATGCCAACAGTGATGTAAAATAGAGATGTATACAACAGTAATGGAAGGCCTTTTAGGTATTATAGCATTATATAAACCAACAGTAACATGCACATACAAGTATGGCATTTGATATGTATGCCAGCATCAGACATAGGAAATGATAAACATTCAAAGACTGCAGAAGGGAGATACATAGTAATAGTTGTGGTCCACTCGCCTGCTCCTCTGAATTACTGTATTTTCAATGCATCTGCCTGCTCTGGTTTGTTGATTGGAATACATCAGCACACCAGGGATATGAAACTGCAATAAGATCCAGACCTCGACCCTGCGTGATTTGAATATGAAATGATTAGATTATTGATTTTGGTTATTTGGGTCTCCCGCCCCGAGATGATATTGTGGCAGCGCAATCATCATAGCTGACATTTAGCACTGTGTTTACCTTTGCTGTCTCCATTGATTGCTTCAAAATCACCACCCATACATCCTGCTGGAGCTCATTGTATCACCAGTTTTATGCTATTTCAGAAAAGTGATGGGAAAAAAACAACCACATTGCTGTGCAATCATGGAACAGTGGTTCTTACGGGCTTCCATTTCCAACACTGTTGAACATCATTATAAAGATTGTGGATGCAATGCATATGGAGGTGGGGGGTGACTCTAAAATAGGTATTTAACATATGTTTGATAATGCAGGAATGATATTTATAGCTGTCTCCGTGAGACTGATGAGGGTTTGAGTTTAAATCCAATGATATGCCAAACCTTTTTTTTTTACCCTGCAAGCTGAATACGCAGCCTCACCCCAGCAGGGAACAGCAATAAGTCTTGATTTTTATTTATTAATGTTCCAGGTACATTTCTTGCACTGAATAACCACCGCTGTACCTCTTCAATCCCAGTAAACTTTGAAGTAAATCTCTTTTTCAGTTTAGATGTTTTTCGATTTTGTTTCCGGAGAGAAGTGAAAATGTAATATCTGACAAAAGTGTTTGCTGACAAATACTCCCATATCACTATGGACATCTGTCATGAGACATTTTACACACATCAATGCTCTGAGCAGCCGGCAAACTGACTCAAAGAGATTGTTGTGTTAATGTTACTCCACTATGTGATGGGAATATTTTGTTTTGTGTAGTTTTGGGGCGGTTTCTGCGGTAGTCAAGGTGACAGTCTGTAAATGAATGTACTCTCCTAGATCACTCTGTATTCCCTCTGTATAGTTAGACAATCCAGCTTTAAGTGCCTCCTCTTATATTTATACTAGTGTTTGTGCTTATGCATTATTAAATTATGAACAGGGCCCAGTAAGCGCCCCAGAAAGGCCTTTTTGAATGAATATTTCAGGACTCTCATACATACAGTTCACATCTGCTCTGTAATGCAAGAGGCAGAGGTTTGGTCCTAATGTCTTATGCAGAAATCACCCCCCCCCCGAACTAGTGGAATCTACATTTGGACAGAGTTTTTGAACTTTAATTTGCTGATTCTGAACAAATCTGTTAATGTTTGCATGTGTGTATTTCTGGGTAAGTATTTGGCTATATCTAGCATTTGGAAAGGGGAAAAAGAAACATACTGCGTTAATTGGAGTCTCATTAAGTAAGTCCTGAGTATCATCAGAAGTCTTTATGTAAGGTTATTTTGAAATGGAGAACGATGGGTGTAGAGGACCTGAAGACAGTAAACATTTTTAATCTTCTTCACTGAGCAACAGAGGGAGCTGGATTGACAGGGCGGATGATAGTGGGGACAGATGAGGCAGCATGAGAGAGAAGACAAAATGAAAAAAGACTGCTGAAAGAGGGAGGAACAGTTAAAAGCAGAAAAGTAAAAAGATTGGTTGGAGGATAACAATTGAGGAGGAAAATAAACAGAGGAAGGGAGCAGAACTGAACGATAATTGATGAACTGAAGAAAAAGCTCTAAAACAAGAGTAGGCTACATGTGAACATTTAAGTGTATTCTCCCGCTATCCAGACCCGGCCCTTTCATGAGGGTTTAAATCTAGGCCATGAGTGTCGTATCCTGCCTGTTTGTCTGCCACCTCTTTGATGCAGCATCATTCAGTGCTGAGGTGGCTGTTCTTTGTACTGTACAGGACAACTTTCTCCCTCTCTTTCTCCCTCTCTCAAGCGCTCTCACTCTCACAAACACAATCACGCACACACAAACTTTGCCTCTCACTGCCTCTGGCTTTAAGGCATGGCTTTGACAGATCCATTCTGACAGTACTAGGTTCAGAGCACAGTGACAGAGAGGAAGAGAGGGAGATGGCAATGGGGAGAGAAACGGTGGTATAAAGGAGTAGACAGATTAATCAAAGGGAGGAAAACAGCAGCAGTGGCACTGGAATCAACATCATTGCGTCTCTAGTCGACATAATTGATTGTATCAGAGGCAGTTTTGTAAACCATTAACTTCCCCCTCATGGATTTCTCGGCTGCACTGCCATGCAGAATTGAAAGACACCACGTATGTGTGCACTGTCATTAGCTGTGGATTCTTCTGGAATCAACCTACTCCCAGATGACAAATATTGTCCAGACAACCAGACAAGAACTATACAAAGGCAGACAGCAGTAAGAAACAAATAAAGATAGGAAAGGGTCAGGAGTATGCTGGCTGCGTAGCTAAAGTGTGTAACTGCTGAAATGAAAAAAAATTGGTAATAATGGTAATAGTAAAAATGGTAATAGTAAAATCTGCTACAGTATTCTATGTTTGGACAATCTAAAGAAGGGCTGCCAACTTCTCACTTTTGTTTGGAGTGAGATTCGGTATCGGTGGGTTTTGTGACAGCAGCCAAATTCAAAATTTTAAAGCATGTAAAGATGAAAGGCCAAGTCAATAATAATGGTTAACGATGTTGTTCAGCATACTTGCCAACCTCCAGACATCAAAGCCTAAATCTGAGGGAAACCAAACTTAACCACAGTATCTGGATATCTTCCCTCAGAAAACTTAATTTCAGAGACTGGGGGTAAGGATGCATTAAAAAATGGGACTCTCAGAAGGATCTGGTGGGTAAACATCTGAGTGAATATGATTTAATGTTATTCACGTATTTTGTTAATTTCATGCTATAGGTGAGCTGATTTTCAAATTTTACATACTCATCTAAAGGGCGTAACATTGGTTTGAAATGTGTTTGGCACAATAAAACAGGGGAGTCTGGGGGTCCTCCCCCAGAAAACAAAAAATTCAATGCAATTTTCTGCATTTTTACATGCTTTTATCATATTCTCAGTAACTTCAAAGTAACACATTATGACTAAGATGGCTATTCTGCCAGAAAAGTGGCAAATATACATCAGAAAAAGCCGTCTTCGCTGCAAGTTTAACCCAGAACCCTACTGAACATCACATGCTGAGGAATTCAATTAGGGATGTAAGCTATACTTTGAAGAATTGACTAGTAGATCTATGGCACGTTATTTATGGAACTATCAAAGGATAATGTTCCATTGGCTACTTCTATCACAACTTTTAAATTGTTTTCTTAAGTCACACACAGTCAATATTATTTTTCAGTTCAGTTCAGTTTTTAGTACTCTTTATGAGGAGTACATTATGATTATACCTTCTCACTGTAACTCAAAATACATGCCTTTTTTACTCTGTTTTAAAAAAAAATATATACAGTATATAAAAAACATTGTATAGCCACCATCTCATTGTCTTGTAATGGCTTGTAAGGAACATGGACGTGTGAGAGCATGGGAAATGTGTCAATTAAGCGAGTCTCATGTCATTGCATGAGAGTAGGGCACCCCTGGTGTTTCTTTTCATTTATGTGGTATAACAAATCCATTTACTAAAATCATAGCGCATTTAAGGTAAAGTGTAGCTGGAGCGCAGTCACTGCACTTTTAAATATTTTATTCTACATTTCTGTTACATGATTTTTGTATATGGTGAAACAAATATCAAAAAGTCAGATTCTTTTTTTTTGTTGTTTTTTTTTACCGAATATGTAGCTAGTTTCTGCATTTTTGCTTTTTAGGGAAGTATAGCTAGTGTCTAATGTTTACATGTTTTGTCATTTTAATGAAATCTAATTTTTCTGTTATATTTGAAATATTTGAGGGTATTGACAGGAAAAAGAAAAATTCCTTTGGTTATTAACTTATTGATTCTCCTTGACTCACTCTGATCTCTTTTGGCTCTCCCTCTCTCTCTCTCCATCCTCTCTGTCTCCATCCCTCAGTAACGCCTCCTTCATCCCATCTTTCCATCTCTATCATCCTCAGCCCTTTTCCTTCCTGACCTCATCCATGTATCTCTTCCTTCATCTTCTTCCCCATCTCATGTCCTTCCTCTAACCACCCCTCCCCTCCCATCCATTTCTCCTCCTCGCTCCACTCTCCCTTGCACATCTCCGCCTTAGCCCATCTTGTCTCATAAGGGAGGGAAGGCGCGTAGAGTTGATTAGACTGGAGCATTAGAAAGTTCAGAGCAGAACAGAGCGTGGTGTCTAGCCGCCAGGCGGTGAGGAATAAAAACAGCAGTGCCTTACAGACGAGGTCGTCGGCGGTGGATTTTCAGGGTAGTTTTGGTGCATCGGATTTCTGGGAGCGTCCTCAGAGCAGCCAGAGGCAGCCATGCGGAAACAGCAGTGGTCCGGTCAAAGCTGGAGCCTCCCCAGACGCAATTTTCTGACGGGCATAGAATGTCTAACATGGAGGGAGAGGATGAGGTGCGCAGCCCAAAGCTTTAAACTATTTTAGTCTGGAAATAATTTTAAAGGGATAGATCTCTTTAAAATAAAACTTTTTTTCTCATGCTAAATTCGTCCTTGCTCTGCTCTGTCACAGTCCATTATCCCAGATCAAGACATGTTAAATTATTGCTTTGATTAAATTATTAATAAAAGCTAAAAAAAAATGCACAATGGGAAATTTAAATCTAATAAACAGGGTCATTAAAAAGGTCAACCATTATTAGACAAGACAATGCTAATCTGCTGCCATTTTCTATTTTATAGAGGACTTTGAATTGAGATCTCTGTGACCAAAACATGTCACACTGATGTTGGCGTGACCTATACCTTTAAGGCTACACTCCAGCACTCTGCAGTTCTTTGCTGTCAAGCCATGCAAAGGATTTACAACCAGCACTGTATGAAATAAATTGCTAGCTAGGCCACTTGTCTTCAGGGCAGGATGACAATTGTGCACATTCCTATAGTGAACCGGCCCCTCACCCACCTACTCACACACACGTGTGCATTCGCCTGTGTGTATACTGTACATGCTAGAAAATACCCAATGGGAGCAACAATACTGCATCTGGCTGTACCAGCCAAATGTACACATTCAAAATGAGAGACACAAGCTGACACGACTGTCTTTCTTGTTGAGTTAAGATTTGACCAGCACAAACATGTGACATTGACTCATTATTAATTGTGATTTTAATGTGGTCCGAGAGGGCTTGTATGTGAACTCCCCCCTTACCAAAACACCCCGGCACATGCAACAACAAGGGTACATGTTGTGGCTGACATGTCAAGACATACATATTATATTGGGAGCTGACAGTATGTTTTTCCTGAGCCGCTGGTCACACCAAGGGGCCACTCGCTGCTAATCAGTATCTCAGGCTTCATCAGCACAGGGCAGGGCAATTATGAGGGCGGGCCTTCTATTCAAAATCACTCATGGTGGTTTGAGTGTGTGTATGCATGTTGTGTGTGTGTGTATCTTTATTTGCATTGTGCATGTTTGGTATGAGTGTGTGCGCATGTGCTTGTTTGCACGGGCACGCGAGTGCTTGTGTCTTATGTCTCTCATTACAGGCCACAGGCCAGACTCCCACCAGGTCCTATCCTGATTAGTCATCTCTTCAGCTCCACACCGCCAAATTAGCTACCTGTAGTGTGGGTTTTTCTTTGAGTGCGTGTGTGTGTGTCTGCATGGTCACTCTAATCAAAATTCCACCCAGCCTGTCTACCTACCTGCTGATGATAATTTGGTACACTAACCATATCCACTCACACTCTGTCACCCACACAACTTAATTCCAACCCTCTCCATCACACACACACACACACACACACACGTTTACTTATATCACATTTGGGGACATAGACTTACGTTCATTTCCTGTGGACCCTAACCATAACCATAACCATAACCACTTCTTGCCCAACCTTGACCTAACCTTACCCCATTCTTAACCACTGGCCAAAAAATCTGACTTTTCCTTATCGGGGACACAGCTTTTATCCCTATTTAGACAAGCCATCCTCCAATCAACTGGTCTTTAGTCTGAAATGTGTCCCCAAAGGTAGCATAGTCAGTGAGTCAGTCAGTCTCACACACACACACACACACACACACACACACACACACACCAGCATACAAATTGTCCATGGTGGTTAAACCTACCCTAACAAGCCAACTGGAGGTAATTTGCCGTAGCTTGGCGGACACATGCCATTTTTCTGAACACGGTGCATGGCCCCCTGAGCTTTGTTCCGCTCAGACTTCTCTCCAACAGAGCAAAGAACGGACAACTGAAGAGACTTAAGTGAGGGAGAAGAAAAGAACAGGAGAAGAAAAACTAAATTAAGAAAAGTGGCAAGGGGAACAATAAGGCATACATTTCTGAGCTTCCAACTGCAACTACGGCCTACTGCACAACAAATTGGTATGACTAAATATATATGCATAGACCAGATACATGCATCAGTCTATTATAATTTTTTATAATTTAGCTAATGTGGCAGTTTTTATTTCTGAAGATTAAAACTGAAGATTCCCACCTTGTTTGCTTCCACTGTAATTTGGGAGAACATGGAAATACAGTTACAAAATACTACAAAAAAGGCTATTAAGTATTAGTATTTGTTTAAAGTGTCTTTTTATTTTTTGTGACTCACACACACCCCAACACACGCGTCCTCATGGTATTCCTTTAGGCATATACACAAGGTATACTACAAATGCAGCATTGACACATTTGAGACTCTCTGCCTAGAGGCTGAGGGAGTAGGGCATCTGGTCTCCTAGTGATAAGCATGTGTGTGTGTAAATGTGTGTACGTGAGGGTGTGTGTGTGTGTGCGTTGACAAGGTAGCCCAATCCGGTCAGCACTCATTAGTGAAAGACAGAATCCCAGAATGAGGAGGGCTGTGACAGGCAGGGCTCTCATTAAGGGACTGCATGCACGTGCACGCACACACACACACACACACACACACACACACACACACACACACACACACACACACAGGGTCAGACTGCCTTGGTGAACAGGATCAGCCCAACATCAATTAGTTCATGCATGCAGTATAGTCTGAGAGTGTAGCAGTGGCCCTGGCAACAGTTTTGTTAAAAGTGAGAAATGTGATTCTAATCCAATACACTTTCAGAGAATATCTCCTTATGGTCCGCTATCTGTCCGTTCTGTGTGTGCACAGAAAAAAAATCCAGTGCTTGTACACAGCCCTGGCTCTGTAAAAAGTAAATAAACAAATTGGCTCGGACCAAGCCACACAATAATATTTCAGCCATTGCAGCCATGATTTGTGTGTCAGGCAATGTTATATTTATCCATGGACATTCAGCTTACTTTTTCCGAGATACGCCGTTGTTGTCATGTTAGCCATAGTAGCAGGAGAGTTGTGAGTATCACTCTCTGGTGTGCTGGCTCTGGGACCGTCTCATCCTCTCCATAGGATGTAAAAGCTCCTCTCTGAATGTTAGCTTCACAGCAGCAACTGTAGCGCAAGTTTGCTAACCCTACCTTAGCTAATGTTAGATACATTACTTGATGTATTGTTGTTCATTCTATATCATCAAGACATCCTTGATGTGAATGCGCGGCAGGTCATAGGCACCCGACTTTGTTGTTCAAGTCAGCTGCTAGCCAAGTAGCTAAAGGAAGAATGGAGAACAAGGAAGATACAGTGTATTGTTTCTACAGCTGTAAGTACTGACATTATTGTGTTACAGTCTACTTAGATGCAAAGAACATTGTCCATTGTAAAGCAACGAGCAAAAAGCTTTCAACCGCGAACAATTCTACATCTCATTTATTGAAGCATCTGCTAAAGCAGTGCAGCGAAACTCCGGTGTGGTGGCATGCTCTGCATGCATGCCGAGAATTGCATGCACCTCGCTGGTGATAACGGTCATTTATGCTGGGAAAAAAGGTGGATGCAAATCTCGGCAGGTAGCCTACAAAATTTGTTCTGCCGAATTATGCATCCACCTCTTTAGGACACTTTGTTGTGCTCATTGATCAAACGCGGTTTTCATAACATGTATTTACTGAATGTCAAGAAATGGTACTTCTACTAAGTGTGTTAAAATATTCAAGACTCTAAACGTTCATAAAATATATACTTCGAATCATTTATCACCATTGATGAACCCCACAAAGAATATAGCGTTTAAAGCTATGTGGTGTGCTATTGCTGTGCTATTTGGAGGTGCATGCAATTCTCGGCAAGCAGGCAAAACTGACGCATCCACTTGTCAGGAAAGAATGGCGTTAAGCAACGTTTTGTATTTTTAAAAAGCACTGAATGCTCTTATAAAAGCATATGCAGAAAAACACTAGCTCAAAAGTCTGGGGTGTTTAAGAAACGTGTTTTGTAAAAACCATAACGTTACTCCTTGCTACCGTTAGTTAAAAAGTCGAGGGGGGGGGGGGGGGGTAATATAGTAATGTAATCAGTAACTTACTTTTATCACCCAGTAATAAGTAAATTAATATTATTACTTTTTTAAGGAGTAATAAGTAGGCTAACTACTAACTTATTACAATTTCTGAGTAACTTGCACAACACTGTGCATGCAAAACTATTGGGGAACAGATTTTCCTAGTGGTACACTAAAAAGTAGGTTGTTGTTGAGAAAGAAATGTACTAAATTGAATTAAAGTACACTGATAATTTTGTCACTGATACTGCAAATATTATATAGTATGGCAAAATTGTCTGAAAGGAGCAAAAATGTAACGTGTTTTTATGTTTGTGGAATGATTAATTGACGTCTACCGAGCAGATTTAACTGGAGCACAGATGGATTGAAACAGCAGGTAAAGCAAAGGACTTGGATCCAGGGATGGCTATTTGGTTTGGTCTGATCCTGCAAGTTGATGTTTTCCTTAGTTTTATGCAGATGCTGCGGATCTGCCAGGGAGGGTCTCCAGTGAGATTTAAGTAGCTCAGGATAGGAAATATTGAGTTCAGTTAAAATATATGGCTCGATTAATTCATCATTTTAACATTGAGTGGGTTCAAACGGGGCATATGATGATCGCCGAACCTTATGTGCACGATCAACTGATGAATATGGGGTGTAAACACATCGCATATGTTCTGATAATTAGCACCATTAGTGCCTGTTTATTCATAATATATTAACCAATCAACACATTAAGATAATGAAAGGAAACAGGTTAGAGCAACAGGGCAATACTTCAGGCGAACACCATTGTCTATGCAATGTAGATTGAACATATTTTTTACGTCATTATATGGGAGTATGCAGCCGTGCTTAATTATACATATAACTTGAGCAATTTGAGTTTAGATTAGTCCTGTACTGCTCAGGGCTGTCACGCAACTATTGTCTGTAAAGGCACCGAGAGCATGTTGGAAATGAGAGGGTTAATTAACTGATGGGTGAAATGGTGGTGGAGCATATGGAGTGATGGAATAGCTTTTGAATTATGGAACAGTGGAATGCAGTGGCTGGTGGCGTCCAGCCATATGTCAGTGTATGCCTCCTGTGTCTAGCTGGGGACATCTGGTCAGATTGTTCATGTTCAAGCACGTTAGGGACCAATCAATCAAAATGGGGCAGCTTGTTGAGTTGTTTAAGCGGGGGGAAGAATAAAGCACCGGAGTCTATTGTGATTCTATCACTTTGGTGCCATTATGGATTTGTCAGGAACTGTTTAGTAGATATGAAATCACCCTCCATCGAATCAGTTGCACCACCTGATACTTAGAAAGGTGAATATGTTTGTAAGCACAGCATTTGAGAGGTTTTAAAATAAAGCCTCAGGTCATCCAAGCTGGTAGTTTTGAATTGTGGGATTAAAACCTCACTCTTTTACTCTTCTTCTCTCTGTCACTTCTGTTTTGATTTGTGTAACAAAACTTTGCTGCCATTTTGACGAGCACTTTATTATAACATAGATTTTAATATCAAGAGACCAGCCTGGTTAAGCAGAGGTCACATTAAAAAAAGACTCCAATTTTGAAGAAGCTCTATAATATATGTCACAATCACAGGCCAGTGATTTTTAGACTAATGAAAAGAACTGGTAGTTAAACGTGTGTTCTTCCCTCTCACCTGATGGCAAACCTTTACAGACTGATCCAAAATAAATACCTTCTAGGTGGTAGAAATATTTTTCTATTTAAAGTCTAGAAAATACAAATAAACTGACTGGATACAATGACTTACGCCTGAATTCAAATATAGAAAAAGATATGAAAATATAGAAAAATATATTTTGTGCTTGGAGCAGGCAAGCTTGCCTTCCTTGTTGGAAGGATGATAGCTTTGAGGCTGACTTCCTGCTGACATCTTTAACCTTTCCTTTTCCTTCTACAATTGTTCCAACTTTACTGGTCTGTTTTTTTATCACAATAATTTTAAATGAATTTTCAATTTCAAGGATTTATTGTCACATCCTAAAACAAACAGAGTCAAATAAAACCCCAGATGACTACACAGTTCTTATCTTCCTGTGTGTCTCTGGTATGGGTCTGTTACCAGAGATTCAGATTCTGCTGCGTACATGTGCCTCTGGATATGTCTATGTCTATTTGTCCTGTCTGCAGCGTGAGGCTTTTTGTCAATGTAGATGTTCAGATGCATTATGCACATTTAGTATGTCTCTGGTGGTTATAGAAAGGTCTGTATCATTCTGACAGTTTCTAGAAATGAATAAAAAATCTGGTATTCTTATATCAGTAGTTGTAGCTATCCAGAAATATCTAAAGAGGATACTGTGCCAAAGCAGCTATTTGCCTTAACAACATGGCATGATGGAGATAGCTGGCTATTGTCTTAGTCTCTGCTGGGCCAAAATGAAATGGTCACACTGATCAATAGTGTCTGTTACACATGATGCATTTCCCATGGCTCTGGCTGTCTGCTTTACTCCATCTGTCCCTGGCTGTCGCAAATTTCTGCAGTCTCTTGCTCTCTCTCTCTTTCTCTCTCTCTCAGACACACACACACACACACACACACACACACACACACACACACAAACTCATGCCTGTTTATTTTGAGCTGGGTATGGGTTCCCTTGAGAACGGTGAACATTTAGGCACAAAACAAGAACTGCTGTTACCTTTGAACTACTCCCATGAAAAATTGTGTTTATTTGACATCAACTAGGGTGATTGCATAATGATGTGACTGAGCAATGCAGTGACCCCCCTGCAGACTTAAAAAAGCATGACACAAACACACAACTCAAGAGTCTTTTACAGAGGATATGGGTAAATATCCTAGTTTTTCATCATTAAAAAAGTGAATTTGGGAGTGCAGAAAGAAAGTGATTGAGTTTGTTGTTGGTTGGGCAAGTGGGCGAGTGAGCAAGTGATTGAACAATGCTGGTCAGCTTAATTGCTTTAGAAAAAAAAGACAGAGAAATGATGCTTACCAGTCTGTCACTGCTATAGCTAATCTCAGAGACCATCTTCTTATTAATTGTTTATCGCTGATAGACCATGAAATGAACAATTAGATTGCAACATCAATACATTTCACACTTTGATGCTGATGTGGAATACTAAGTGAAGTGAATCCTAATACAGAAGGCAGCATCATTATGCAAACATTAAGCATCATTTTATTGTGTTTTTCTATTTTTTTCTACAAGGACAACATTGAGCATTTAGTCTTGCATTTCCGTCACAGATGTGATGTTCATGGATTATTCGGTATATGGTCTGTTATCTAAATATTCCTGTTCTTGTTAGTGTCCCATATTCAGTATCATCAATTGTTTTGCTCCAGCTGTATTGGACCTGTAAATACCACAAAAATACTGTTCTTGATACCTTTAGAAATAGTTACCTCCATTTGAGACTCCAACAACAATAAAAAGTTGATTTGAATTTAATGATGGATGAACTACTCAGTTGTATCTCAAACAAATTAAAAACACTTCCTCAGCTATTGTGAGTTCCATAATGTACATCTAGCCATATAACAGTGTGTATGGATTCCTTAGGGATCAGTTTCAACCTTATCTCACTTTTAAGTGAGTGACATCTTTATACAGTACACTTTAAATAGTCTCACTAGCCCACCACCACCACCCCAAATCTACAATTTCTCCTCTCCTAATTTTACTTTTCTTTGATATTCCAAATGCAAATTTTAATCATTCAAGTCTTAATCATTCCATGCTTTCTACATTTCTCTCAGCATCCTTTAAGACAAATATTGATTACTGTCTAGAGCACAGTGACTATATATGACTATATGTCTACAGGAAGCTGCATTGACCTTTTGTTGAAGCATCAATCTGCCATAAGTAAACAGAGTTAATAGGATGATAAGGGAAATATTTTGCTTTGCTGCGTAAACTTTGTAACTAGTTGCTGTTTATGCTGTTTATCAGAAATGATCAGGAAGCTGATTGTGGTTTGAAAGAGAACTTTTACAAATGCAGTTTTAGACAATGCTTTGTTGTTCATAAGCGCTTGGTAAACTGTTAATAATAATCTGTGCCTGTTATTCCTTTTAAATTGTAAAAATTCAAAGTTAAGTGGCAAATACAATATTTATAGGTTTAATGGTTGCTTTCACTGTATGTACTTTATACAGATATGTCCAATACATAGAGATGTGGCATTCAAGTGAACAAATCCTTGTGTCCATTTGCAGGCCCGTATGGTGTCAGGAACACTGAACTGTGAGGAAAACAGCTCCCCACAAAGCCGTCTGGGCTCTGCAGGAAGTACCCCCATCTCTTCTTCCAGGTCAACCTCAGACGTCATGTGGACCAGATGCCTGCTCTTCATCTCAACCTTGTTTGCTCCCATCGCCATTGGTAAGACACAAGACCACACACTGTACAGAACTAAAAATACATTTACATCCGGGACAGTGTAATGAAACCCAGACCGGGAAACTTTTTTGGACGCAGTGTGTCATAGAAGCTGCATTTTTGAAGCTGCTGTTAGTGGTGCTGCTTTGTTGGATTTTTCTATATTGTGGTGTTTTTTATATTTTTCCAAACTATTGTATGCATTATAATGCATACAATGGGTTGGACTAAATGTTAGGAACATGTGTGGGCAAATTACTCAAAAAATGCAATCATTTACTCTTTACATAAACATTCCAATTACAAAGTTGCAACTCAATCAAAGTATCTTCAACCTAGTCAAGTTGCCCTTGATTTTAACCTTCCTTGGATAACTCAATCAAACATCTTCTGAATTTGACTTATGTACAAACAGAAAATGAGACATTGTGGTTTAACATGTAGCTAGCGAGCCTACAGTTTGGAGGTATTTACTGACTATCAGCAGCTAGCCTAATGTTAGCCCCTAAAACTGCATGCATGGTGAAGCTGTACAGGGTTTACTCCATTTTCCATGGAAGGTTTTCTGATAAGTCACAGTGAGAAAACACACAGGTGTAAATAATGAAATTAATGATGGCTGAATTACATTTAGCTGCTTCAGTTTCAGGGTCCTGGTATTGTGCATGCTGGCTCACTGTCACACTGTCGGAGCTTACTGGGAAACTTGAATGGAACAGAGCCACAGCTAACGTCATTAGTAACACCTGCTTTTCCTGCTCTGACTGACTAGTCTAAAGCAGTAGAAACTGCTTGTAGAAACACTTTTCTACATGCAGTGATTTACTATAAAGTTTGATTCCACATGTGTAGATTTATTTTATATGTCCACAACTACAAATGAAAGTGATGACTGTTCATCTCTGACTCCTTATCCACTCCCACACACCCGATTACTTGCTAGAAACACTGCAGATACAAAACCAAGCAAACACTTATCTCCCTTACTCTTGTTCGTTTACACATATGCTATGTCTTATTGCTGCGCACATTTATATCTTTCTCCCACTCCTCTGCGTTTACTCTCGCACACGCATTTACACTGCACACACATAGACAGCGCAGATGTGGCCCCAGTAGGGTCTCTGTATGTTTCCTTCTCTTCCCTGTGACGGTGGGCTTTGAAGACTCTTAGAGGGAGCTCTGCCCACTTGGACTTAATCCTATTAATGGCTGCTGTCAATCACACTGTTTGAGAAAAAAAAATGCCCCACACGTACAGACACAGTCAACATGCACACACATACACACACTCAAGCATGTACTTGTTCACATGCATGCTGTAATGTGCACAGATGATATACTTGTACACTTATACTTGTATACTTGTACACTGATATACTGTACACCCACATGGACGCAAATTCTCCCTGAAAACACACACACACACACACACACACACACATAAATACACTCAAGCACATACAGGAAGTGCTCAAAGGCAGCCACTCAGACACACAAACACCAAGGGCTTTGCTTTTACACCAAGAGATGAGTTTCAGTCAAAGGTATTTGCATCAATGTCTAAAGAATAAGTCGACATATGCAAATCATGCTGTTTATACTTAGCAAGGATTAGTTGAAACAAAGACAGTTTAGCTTGAGGACACACAGCTAGCAAGCACTCCATCTTTTCCACTGAGCCGTGTCTTGTCATTATTTCAGGGTTGTGCGGAGACAAATAAAAGGGAATAGGAAAGCATAGCTTTTTGAACAAAAAGATAAACAGAAATTTTTTTTAGGTTTAGAGTATATTTCTGGCATGAACTGTGTTGAACCTGATAGGGTTGACTTGTTGATCACTTTTGCGCTGGAAAAAAATCTACTGATTGTACATGCCGTGAAGTCACTGTAGAGGACCTCAAACAAACTGTGGCAAATACGTGGACGTTTCATATATTGAAGGTAAGGCTGCTATTCTATATTTTTCATGTCAACAAATACCATGAAAAGATCAACAACCAACAATATAAGTCCATTCCTACTTTCTGTACCTGCCTTATGGCACAGAGGTTGTTATCCCAAGGTATTTAATCCCATTAAAAATAAACATTTTTCAATAAAAGACTAAGTCATTTCTTAAAGCAGCCCGACACTCATACAAGAGTAGATAGTATATGTTGGGAGCAATTTTTATCTGTGGAATAATACATTTAAAATATGAAATACAATGCTCGTAGTTATCATAATAAAGAAACATGTCACCCAGTGTAATGTTGTAGCTCATTTATGAGGTTTTAATAGATTTTGGGACAATGATAAGAAAACCAACCACACACTCCAGCCTGTGCAATATTAATTTATTGAGGAAACCTTTTTTAAGAGTCTCAAGAGAAGAGGGTCCCTGACCAAAAGTTCACCTCAATAAAATTGCACAGACTGGAGTGTGGGGATGGTTTTTCTATCATACATTAAGTCTCAGCTCCAGCACCTCCAACAAGCCTTTATTTGGTGAGCAGTGACCTTTATATACTGGCCATAAATATTTTGGAGCTCTATAGCACAGAAGAAAAAGCGATATCAGGCTTTGGCTACACAGGCAGTTAGTAGGATCAATTCACTGTAGGTTTTTGTTTATTTTTCATGGGATTTATTGACAGTAAGGAATACATAGAATGTTGCAAGCCTTATCTTTTAAAAAAGTGTTATTTCTGCTCTAACTCAGAAGACCCACATTTCAGACACCAGCCCTGGCCAAATGCTTTGGCAGTTCGAGTGAGAGATCACCTTTTAAATCTCTCTCCTCTTCCCTCTCACCCTCTCACCCTTTCCTTCTCATTCTTTCCATCTATCTACCTCTTTTGCCACTCTCTTGTTCTTGGCCCAAATGTAAAAATCGATATCCTTTTGTTTCAGCCCCCTGAGGCAATGAGAGTGTCTGAATAAGATTGTCTGTACTGTCTGTGTCTGCCAAGTTTCTGTCACCACTTACACAACTAATGACAGACACATTAACATGCACTTGCCAGCTTGCACATTATTGCATGTGTGCAAAGAGAGAGAGCTAAATATTGGCGGGTGTGTGTGTGTGTTTGTGACTGTGTCTGTATGAAGAGGACAGATATATGTGTGAAGTGAGTCCTTCGGAGGCAGGTTAAACATAGTGCAGTTTTATAGGTGAGGCAAGTGATATATATAGATGAATCAAAAGGTGGCAGATGAGACAGGGCGGTTTTGCAAGTCAGAGCATTTACTGCTGCTTATGATGGCAGAGTGGCTTTTAATTAGAATACAGATAGACCCCTTATTTGAATTGTGTGTGTGTGTGTGTGTGTGTGTGTGTTCGTGTCATAATGCTCTCTTTATGCCCAGCGGGGACCCTGTAAGGCAACACTGTAAGACATCTGATCCAAAGCCAGTCTAGA
>NC_060153.1:14521246-14568367 GCF_021292245.1 Micropterus dolomieu | reverse complement strand
ACACACACACACACACATAAATACACTCAAGCACATACAGGAAGTGCTCAAAGGCAGCCACTCAGACACACAAACACCAAGGGCTTTGCTTTTACACCAAGAGATGAGTTTCAGTCAAAGGTATTTGCATCAATGTCTAAAGAATAAGTCGACATATGCAAATCATGCTGTTTATACTTAGCAAGGATTAGTTGAAACAAAGACAGTTTAGCTTGAGGACACACAGCTAGCAAGCACTCCATCTTTTCCACTGAGCCGTGTCTTGTCATTATTTCAGGGTTGTGCGGAGACAAATAAAAGGGAATAGGAAAGCATAGCTTTTTGAACAAAAAGATAAACAGAAATTTTTTTTAGGTTTAGAGTATATTTCTGGCATGAACTGTGTTGAACCTGATAGGGTTGACTTGTTGATCACTTTTGCGCTGGAAAAAAATCTACTGATTGTACATGCCGTGAAGTCACTGTAGAGGACCTCAAACAAACTGTGGCAAATACGTGGACGTTTCATATATTGAAGGTAAGGCTGCTATTCTATATTTTTCATGTCAACAAATACCATGAAAAGATCAACAACCAACAATATAAGTCCATTCCTACTTTCTGTACCTGCCTTATGGCACAGAGGTTGTTATCCCAAGGTATTTAATCCCATTAAAAATAAACATTTTTCAATAAAAGACTAAGTCATTTCTTAAAGCAGCCCGACACTCATACAAGAGTAGATAGTATATGTTGGGAGCAATTTTTATCTGTGGAATAATACATTTAAAATATGAAATACAATGCTCGTAGTTATCATAATAAAGAAACATGTCACCCAGTGTAATGTTGTAGCTCATTTATGAGGTTTTAATAGATTTTGGGACAATGATAAGAAAACCAACCACACAC
Source organism: Micropterus dolomieu (assembly GCF_021292245.1). NCBI lineage: Eukaryota > Metazoa > Chordata > Actinopteri > Centrarchiformes > Centrarchidae > Micropterus > Micropterus dolomieu. The sequence goes on along the minus strand of NC_060153.1, from coordinate 14,567,476 downwards.
TCCAGCCTGTGCAATATTAATTTATTGAGGAAACCTTTTTTAAGAGTCTCAAGAGAAGAGGGTCCCTGACCAAAAGTTCACCTCAATAAAATTGCACAGACTGGAGTGTGGGGATGGTTTTTCTATCATACATTAAGTCTCAGCTCCAGCACCTCCAACAAGCCTTTATTTGGTGAGCAGTGACCTTTATATACTGGCCATAAATATTTTGGAGCTCTATAGCACAGAAGAAAAAGCGATATCAGGCTTTGGCTACACAGGCAGTTAGTAGGATCAATTCACTGTAGGTTTTTGTTTATTTTTCATGGGATTTATTGACAGTAAGGAATACATAGAATGTTGCAAGCCTTATCTTTTAAAAAAGTGTTATTTCTGCTCTAACTCAGAAGACCCACATTTCAGACACCAGCCCTGGCCAAATGCTTTGGCAGTTCGAGTGAGAGATCACCTTTTAAATCTCTCTCCTCTTCCCTCTCACCCTCTCACCCTTTCCTTCTCATTCTTTCCATCTATCTACCTCTTTTGCCACTCTCTTGTTCTTGGCCCAAATGTAAAAATCGATATCCTTTTGTTTCAGCCCCCTGAGGCAATGAGAGTGTCTGAATAAGATTGTCTGTACTGTCTGTGTCTGCCAAGTTTCTGTCACCACTTACACAACTAATGACAGACACATTAACATGCACTTGCCAGCTTGCACATTATTGCATGTGTGCAAAGAGAGAGAGCTAAATATTGGCGGGTGTGTGTGTGTGTTTGTGACTGTGTCTGTATGAAGAGGACAGATATATGTGTGAAGTGAGTCCTTCGGAGGCAGGTTAAACATAGTGCAGTTTTATAGGTGAGGCAAGTGATATATATAGATGAATCAAAAGGTGGCAGATGAGACAGGGCGGTTTTGCAAGTCAGAGCATTTACTGCTGCTTATGATGGCAGAGTGGCTTTTAATTAGAATACAGATAGACCCCTTATTTGAATTGTGTGTGTGTGTGTGTGTGTGTGTGTGTTCGTGTCATAATGCTCTCTTTATGCCCAGCGGGGACCCTGTAAGGCAACACTGTAAGACATCTGATCCAAAGCCAGTCTAGACAGCTGCCTTACAATACTGCGTATTGATCCCCTCATGCTTCAGTTAACCCTCTCTTCAAAATTTACATTCATGCTCCCAAAGGCGGACATGATGCAGCCATTGAAAAAACTAATAAACTAACACTCTTATTAACACAATAATGACCCACTGCCCTAGGCACGCCCCTCTTACACACACGAAAACACATGCAGTCCTTCAAATTCTCAACCACTGCTGAGACACACATTCTATCTGAATGTGTGCTTAAGGTCTAATCATAGCCTGCGGTGACATACGTGTGTGTGCGTGTTCATTACAGAGGACATTTTCAGTAAATGTCACTTATATATCAGTCCTATCTCTAAGCTAGTGCCTGCCATTATCATTGTAGTGCCCTCAGGTACCTGCACCACACTGATGTTGGCTACGCTGGCTATGAATTTCCTCCTTTACCTGTCATCACTCAGAGCATTTGTATGTGTGTGTGTGTGTGTGTGTGTGTGTGTGTGTGTGTGCGATGTGGTGAAGGGCAGTATTAAGAAGGGCCTGGGCAGAGTGTCATTGAGCTCATTCAGATTCTTTGCAGCATCTGTGTAACCATGACGCTCCTCTAGCCAATGAGAGAGCCAAGGGAGGGAGGACGGGGTTGCTATGGTTATCGTGACAGGGAGAGCAAGGAAGGTGATGCTGTGCCTTGCTTTTCAAGGATGTTGTAGGTGTTCAAAGTGTGGGTAGCCGTGTGCGTTTTCATACCATGCACATGTGAACGCATGTGTGTATGTGGGCAGGTGCTTTTAAGAAATTATTTGGAAGGCCTTGACAGGATGTGTTCCTCATCCAATCCTCATAAAAACAAAAGTGACATAGAACAACATGCAGTCCATAGTCACTGGGCCTGTAGCCACAAACTACAGACACACCATCAGATTTAATATATTTTATTTGTTTATTCAGCAAGGAAAATGCACATCATGTATATTGCACCAGATATAGCTAAAATTCTTCAATGAGGTACGTTGGCAGGGTTAGCCGGTGATATACCACATAAAGCTGTGTAAAATTAAACACAATAAAATCTATATTACAATTGTGGTAGGGTTAGGTGATGACAAAGCCGAACAACACAAGTGAACACCTCAGCTGATCTATCAAGGGATGATGGCTGATGCACACAGGGATCGCTGCTCCCAACAACAGAGAATAACAACATCCAAGTTACACCACAACAACCAAAATCCCTGAGAACATCCAGCCCCAAACCATCAATATCACAACACCCTATTCTAATCACAAGACAATGTGTCTGGTGTTTTAATAAACACACTTTTAAAGGGTAAGAACATATAAAAGAGGCACATTTGAATGACAAATTCTTCCTTTATGTTGAATATAGTCAACATAATGAATATGAAGGTACTTTTTTAGTTTTGGGTGACAATAGAGTTTTAAGCTATATCAGGCAGTGACTAAAACACAGCAGTGGTTACCAGGATAAGATGAGTTAAGATAAAGTAACTCCAGCTTTGAATACACATTCAAGTATTACATTACATCTGCAATATTTATATTTAATAATTAAATTAAATCACTATATAACTAAAAACTACCATTAGATATGTTCTTAGGACAAATATTCTAATAACACACTGTATGAGGGTGTAGGCAGCTGTGGCTCGGGAGGTTGCCCACTAATTGGAAGATTGGCGGTTTGATCCCCCAGCTCCTCCAGTCTGCATGTTGCAAGTTTTTGTTTCTGTTTCTGATGAGCAGTTGGCACCTTAGCCTCTGCCATCAGCGTATGAATGAGTGTGAATGGGTGAAATGTGACATAGTGTAAAAAGCGTTTTGAGTGCTCAGAAGACTCGAAAGGCGCTATAGGCCATTTACCATGTACCACATACAGCAAAAACTTAATAAGATAAATTGAGCACATGAGATCAATGCTTTAAGGTTGTCCTGATAGACCTTTTTCACAGCAGACATTTTGACCTGTCACAGCAGGAAAAGCACAATGATGTAAATGAGAACCTTAAAAATGACTGCATTCCATTTAGGTGAGCTAGTTTCAGGATCCTGGTCATGTGCATGCTGGCTCAGTGTCATGGCTTACTGGGACACTTGATGGGACTGTTTATGTGATATGTTTTACCTGTGCTTTTCCTGATGACAAGTCAAGATGTCATGAAAAAGGCCTTAAGTGTGATTGCAGCACCTGCTGCAAGGTCAGACATCTAGAAGAAGAGCTGCAAGTTCATATTCTCTAGAAGCACTCCCCCTCCTTTTTTTGGGTTGATTTTTGGTTGTAGTGTTTGGCTGCACATGCCCTATCATATCCCATGCCTCTCTGCACCACAGATGAGAACTGTGGCACCATTTCCCTTTGTGATGATTGCCAGACTTAGGACATCTAGACTTGATTAGTCAATGGCAACTTGATTGCTGTTTGGTCTTGCAGAAGTTTCATCATCCAAGTGGCTTCATCAGTTCTATTCATTAAACCAGCAAGGAAATAAAGCAACAGCAGGAAAACGATCCGGGACAGTTCAGTAGCTTCAATCTCATTGGAATTAATGACATTTCCTATTTCAGTACAGTAGAAGTATGCATCAAATTTTAAACTTCTGAGAATAGGCATTGCCATCTCTAAATAATCTCTGAAGCACTAAATGCCTGTTGAAATTGCCAGGCAATTACTCTTTATCTAGAGTGATGTCTAAAACTGCTAACTGCAAAACAGTAATTACCAAGTCGGCTCACTTGCGACAGTGGACATACACTTTCAAACTCTTCAGTGATGCTATTGTTTTCGTATAGTGTGGATAATTAGTTGATATGACAAGGCTACAAATGCAGTTTTAGTTGAACACAATCTGTGCTTATATAATTTAGGCCTCCAGTGTACACATTTTAATAGCAACCTTATAAATAAGTCTAGTATTTCCAGTAGGCAGGAGAGATGATTATCATTATATACTAATGTGTGTGTCTGTGTGTCCAGCCTACGGCCGTGCCCCTATCCCCATGGCAGTGGTGCGCAGGGAGCTGTCCTGTGAGTCCTACCCCATCGAGCTGCGCTGCCCAGGCACTGATGTCATCATGATCGAGAGCGCCAACTACGGCCGCACCGATGACAAGATCTGTGACTCAGACCCTGCCCAGATGGAGAACACACGGTGCTACCTGCCCGATGCATACAAGATCATGTCACTCAGGTCAGTGTACAGTATGTGTATATGTGTTTGCATGAGTGCTGCTATAGAGCTCTTGTGCTTCCATAAAGTCTCCTATTTTCTGTATTGTAGAACAAATTTGGACATCCACAGTGAAAATAATTAATTCTGCCTATTGCTTTGTTAATGACGTTTGTCCCATGGTATGCTCTGGTGCAAAATGCACAAAGCTGACTCATGGCACAAAGAGCTTTAGCCAAAACTGGAACACTTTGAGTTTGTTTTACTTATTTGTACAGCAGAAGAGAAATACATCTCTCATGTCCCAGAGATCCTTGCTGCAGTAGGTGTTCAGTGTCAACTGCTCATTTAGTATTCATCCTGGGGAAGTATCAATGTCAAGCTCTGTATTACTCACACGTTAACCCACTTTCACAAAGCTGACAGCAAACAACAACAGAATAAAAACGACACAACAGCGCAGCACACATGTCAGATGTAGTGTGATGGTAAAAAGGAGAAAGGTGAGGGGAAGTCTGTGGAAACCAGTGTAACCTGTGAGCCCCACCTTATGCAGTTCTGCTGTTCTCAGTTTCCTGTATAAGCAGTACAATGTCATACAACTGCAAAACCTTATCAGACAATGGAAATTACTCAGGTAACACTTCCTCTTCAGCTGGCCACTGTGATTGCCTCTTTTCCTGACAGTACTGTTAGGAGCACAGCAACTAAAGCCAAGATGAGTGCTCCAAAGTATTAGCAGTTTATCACTGGACAAGGGTTACAATAAACGCTTAGTATGATAGTATAACAATAGTATAAAAAAACCCGAGATCTTGACTTTCCTGCGGTGAGGTGCCAACGAAGCCACCAACATGTATATCACTTGATAGATATGGGTTAGGTATGATAGTTTTGTTAGCCAACTCTGCCCTGACTCCCACCCATGTTTAAAAGCAACTAACTGAGTCTCAGGGGCCTAAACTGGACAATTAAGAGCTTGACAGAATGTGTGAATTGTGGCTAAATAAAGTGTGGATACCAGCATTTATATCTGATATAGAGAAAGGTGATGTCTCACTAAAACAAACAGATGAGCGAGTGCTGTTACTTACTGCTTGAGTGATTTGTTTTATTGGTGATAGCTGCAATTATGAAGACTTGGTCTTTTGGTTTTCTGGTTAGTTGAATTGTTATTGGTCTTTTATAGGACTGTGGTTTCACAGAACCAACTCATTGTACTGGGCAGGTATGTCGCCGAGACTTGACTGGAAAATAATAGCAGAACAAAAATAGGTGAGGGGAAAGGAATGCTCTGTGTAAGGAGGATGTCTGGATATAAATAATTCACTAAATTCACCATTAGTATCTCAATCAGACCACGTGTTACTCTAACTTTGAGTGCTCTTTCCTGCTGTCTCATTATTTTGTCTCTCATCTTTTTTTCTGCCTCAATATTGCTGTCATCTTTTTCTCTATGCCTCGCTCCTCTGGCTCTCTAACAAACCACCTGTCTGTGTCATGCGGCGGTGCTCTGATTGCAATTGCTTTGGCCTGGCTCGGTCCCTCCACTCGCTCTGGCAGCTGCAGCTTGTGTGGCTACAGCCCTTCCCATCCATAATTTATACACACACAGAGATACACACAGCATGTGCCACAGACACACATACACTGCCCAGGGGCTATACCAGACTTTAAGCTCCAATTAGCAGAGCCAGAGGCCAAACATAATCTTGAGGGATCCTCTATGGAGGTGACTCCGACCAGAAACAACTGTTTATCACATATATTTCCAGTGAGTATATTGCAAGAGGGTGTGAGTGCATGTGTACACAATGCTGAATGTGCACAGACAAAGCTCAGAGATGTTCACGTGCACGGTGTGTTGTGTGTTTTAAAAGCATTAGTGTCTAATGTGTGTGTTTCTGCACTTGTTAATGTGTCGAAGGCTGCATTGGGGCTTTTGCACACCCCTCTCCTTCAGTCTGTTTCAGCCTGTCTGGTTTCCACTCTCTCATTCCCTCTATGTCTATATCATCTCTGGTTTTCAAGCCCAGCTCAACTGGCTGATAAAATCAGAGCATGTTCCGCCTGCCCAGTGTTTCCTCAGTATCACATTCTCTCTTTGTTTTCCTCTCTACCACTCTCCAAGGCCAGGGAGTGTGTGTATTTGTGTGTGTGTGTGTGTGCTCGCCCATACCACATAATTGGTCTTGATATCAAAGCCTCATATCTCCAGAGGGTCTCACAAGGCTTCTCAGGCAACCTAGAGAGGACCTGATATCGCTGCATTTCCCAGATTATCTCCCCATTGGGATACACTGGGTTGAAGGGGAAACAAAGCTGTGGCCATGAAAGTTATGCTTAATCTGTTTTAGCGATATACTGGCCTCAGTTCAATGACTCACTCGGTTTTATCGTGTTTTGAACTGAAATGCCTTTATTTCAAAATGGCTACTGAGCATTCTTTGTTTTACGGTCTGTTGCAGCTTACTTCAATTTTATTTAGGTTTTACCTTTATCATTTAACCAAGAAATTGTACATATGATTCCAATATTTATGGTTTTATTAGGCTCACCCTACTGGCACAAGTCTCCTTCACTGCACTATATAGGCTATGCGTTTTCCTAAAAATCAGGATCAAATTCAATGTATTTTTCAGAACAGCCGTCTTGGCTACAGCTAGGGTGTGGATAGGTTGAGTGTACATTCAAGTGTCACTGGGTAGAGTTAGGGCAACAGATACATGTGAAGGTTTGGGTTGTTCAGTTCCGCACAGGGAGAGAGCTGCCAGCCAAAATGTGGAATGCCTGCAAGTTATAGCTATCTATTGACATAAAAGTGACTTGATGGCTTCTGTAGAGATGCTTCACAATGCACTCCTTGTCCCTTACTGATACTTGAGTGCTTCATGGACCGAGTACCTTTCAGCGCACTCTCTCTCATTCTCTCTCTCAATGTCACACACATGCATTCAGGCACTTGAGGCTGCAAGTGTGAACACTGGAGAATGTGTAGACAGTGCACACAGGCACACAAACTCTGTTTTGCTACCTCTGCCACAGTTACCATGTTAGAAAATTGCTTTTGGACTTCAAACAGACTTTCCCCTGGCACCTCTATACCACCTCTCCCACCTTGTCACCTTGTTTGCCCTTCTCCCTTTCGTTCTCTCTATTGCTCTCCTTTTTTCACTCCCTTGCCATCCCTCTTGAAGAAGTCCCTCAACACAAAGGAGAACCACTTTGACAAGAAAGACAAGGGTAGGGAGTTGTTCCCCCTTCTCTTCCACTCCCCCTCTTCCCCTTGCTTTTGGAAGTGTTAAATAACAACATACTTCATCTATTATTCTCCTATCTGTCATCTCCATTTTTGTAACTCCAATTCCAGGTTTTTTCTTCCCACTTCTCTTTCCTCAAATTGCCTTTCTCCCCCTACTTCTCACCCTCGCTGTCACGTTTCCTTTCTCCGTCACCATCTGTTTTAGTTTTCATTGCCCTTTCCTGTTTTTCCATTCACCCTTTTCTTTCCCCAGCTCAGGGGAAAGGTGGGGTTGAGGCTGAAGTTCAGGGGCTTATGGGATTCAGCATGTTGCATGATTTTACAGTATTTATTCTATATTTTGGCATCCTGACCAAATGCGCCAGGTTTGAAGTCCAGAGAGACATCGCAAGTCTCCAGATTAAGCCTCGGCTGTCAGTGGCCACAGGGAACCTAGGTGCACGATCGCTTTAAACACACAGCTATGCACCAGCCCTGTGTTTGCACACACCAGTGAACACACATGCATGCATTCATGAACATTCTTACTCGCTCATGCATGCCTGCTCACACACTCTCTTACCCACATACATGAACACACATTCAGAGAGAAATTGAGAGAGTTGCTCATCAGTTCCCAAGTTTGGTCAACTTCTTCTGGCAGCATTTAAAACTGACCTTCAAAGCACCAGGCTACTGTGCTAGTTTGTGAACTCATTTGTGTGTATATGTGCGCATGTGTGAATACGCACATCTATAGTTTGAACGCTTCTGTATGTGTGTTGGCAAGCGTGCACCCGCCCGTTTGAACCATTCACGCGGGAGACTGTAAAGAAACCTCTGAAGTTTTTTTTTCCTTTGACTCTCTGAATTATAGAAAACCATCTGAATCATAGACTGCAATCTAGTGCTAGCCATGTGCTGCAGTCCAGGACTGCATAACCAGTGAACTATGACATACAGTCTGGCACTTTTTTTTCAGGCATACCTGTTCTTCATCTGTCTTCTCCATTTGAGACTAATCTATCTCTACAAACACAGACGGCGAGGAAGAAAGAGGCGGAACAGATAATTACAGAGACACGGATAAAAAAAATGCTCTAAACCTTACATAAGTCTTATATTTTTGATAGTTATTCTAGCCCAGTGACTCTTAAGTGCAAGGACTATATTATCTGCTAAATTGAAGCTTTGCGGACAGGCGACTGAGGCTGGGACTACTGTGTGTGTGATGTCTTGCAGTGGTGCACACTCCAGGATGTTTTTACAATTATTTCTTCCTATTATATCTATCTCTGACTTCTTTTGTTTCTAACACTCCTCTTCTATCCTCTCTCCATTAACTATCCCGCTTCCCACTGAATGAGGTCATATCTGGAAATGTCCTACTTAATCTGTTTATATGTGTGTGTGCATGTGTGTGTGCGTGTGTGTGTGTGTGTGCCTGTGCTGCCACCCTCACATAGTCACCACGGTTACAGGAGATGCCCCGCGGCACCCTGGGGGCCCAACTGTCACCCTTGCTCAGTGCGGTAATTAGGGCCCACACACATACATGCGTATGTACACACACACACACACACACTCAGCTATATATCTATGGAGAACTTAGATGTGAAGATACACTTAAAGATGGACACATTCTGGCATACCGTCAGTCCTGAAACACATATACAGGAACTTTCCTTCAGATATGTGACAGCAGTGAACACAAATGTTCATTTTTAATCTCAACAACACATAATATTACCCTTACACACAGCTGCATTCTCGATATACCCACTCGCACACCGATATACATTAACCCTGACTGACAGATGCGCTGCCCTCCCAAAACCTCTGTATTTCCACATGTCAATGTCTCCACTGTCTGACCCTTTTCTCCTGTCGCCACAGCTCTGCTAACCTTAGTTATCATGCTTCACTGAGCACCTAAGCTACATGGCGCCCTGAGAATGGTTTCAGAGTGGTCTAGACACCACAAACTCTTTCTCTTTCTCCCACATACACACACAAATCCTCACACATCCAGTGTCTAGCACGTGAGTCAGTGCCTCAGACATGCCAGCATGCAGACAGTGACTGACTTCCTGACTGACTTGATACTTTGACATTGACATTGAAGTGCAGAACCAGACTAGGACATGAAAACACCCCTCCTCCCCCGCACATGCACATACATGCCTACACACAACAGCAAGCATTTTTTTTTGTGCATCATGAGGTGAGGCTGACTAAATCCTACAAGACAGTGTCACGGTGTGGCGTGGCTCCGTCGGCTTGGCGGCGATGGTGTCTTACACGCCTCTCTGCTTTTCACCAACCAAGAGAGACAGCCCAGCTGTCTGAAATGTTGCTCGTCTTTTAGCTTTTAGGAGGATTTGGAGTTTGTGCAAGCAGGTGGTCTTGGATTAAACTGTGGAGAAAGAGGTGTCGCATAGAGAAATGCACGCAGGCACACGGAGATGTAAGGCAGCGAGAAAGGCAGGGATGGCAGCACAGGAATGTTGCTAGGTGGAATCAGGAGGAACACTCCCTGAGTGTGTCCTGGAATCGGACGACGTGGAAGTTGCCATGGTTACCAGGGGAAGAGGAGAGGAGAGGAGAGATGGCAGAGCACAAAAACTACATGGCCATCATTATTTTTGTGTCTCTGTGTATGATAAGACACGTAATATTATTATTAAGCACTTTTCTTGTAAAACAGTTCCTTATTGCAGAAGATAATTGCCTGTAGAAAAAAAGATAGAAAATATGATTCACTGTCACTAACAAAATAGGTCTGTTTTAAAGGTTGAATTAACGCATCACATATCCACTCAGACAACTTTTCCCACACATTTCACTTTGAATGCAAATCTTTTCTTATCATCAAGTTGTCATGTTGGCTTTATGGAGGCTGCAGAAAATAAGGTAACTATAAAAAAAATATTTTATCTGTTCACGGAAATGTGTCAGAGCAAGCGGCTGATTTCTTTGACTTGACTGTAATTTGTTGGTCAAATTTGTATTTACTGCTCAAGATCAGTAGACTTGAATGATTACCAAAGGGCATGCATGACAATGACAAGTATACAGGGAGGTGCCAGTTGTTTGACAGAAGCTACATATTGGATGTACAGCATATACAGTATTTGTGGTGTACACAGTGTATATTGCATACTGAATGTCAAAAATAACTGTTGACATGCTCAGAAAGAATAATAGAAAAAGAGTGACATCCTCCAGCCAAATATTAATAATGTAACACTTTTCAAAGCTTTTTCCCAGAAGGCAAAACAAGATTATTTTACCTGTGGCTTGTCTGACAGTCTGTTCGAGAGCTGACAGAAACGCATTCAGGGACAGCAGAGGAGTGCGTCAGTGTTTGTGTGTGTGCATATGTGTGTCTGTGTGTGCATGTGTGTGTGGGGGAGAATGAGAAACAGAGACAGATCTGTCATTTCTTTATGAGTGTCGTGTGGTGGTGCTGGCACAGCATGTGATGAATCTGCTTCACTATGCCTCGTGGTAGACATATACACAGACTTGCGCACACCCACACACACACACACACACACACACACACACACACACACACACACACACACACACACACACACACACACACACACACACACACACACACACACACACACACACACACAGACACCTGTCTTTTGCTCCCGTTCTCTTACCTCTGCCAATCACAGTCCCTGCATCACTCTTCATTTACTTGCTACATCCCAGCTCCTCTGCATCCTTCCACAGTTTCACTCCCCTTTGTAGTCCTCCTGTCTGACATCCATTCCCATCACTCCATTTGTCCATCTCCAAACAGCCCCGACTGTATGTGTGTGTATAACCACATCAGGGAGCTAATAAAGCAGAAACGAGGCTGGTAGCAGCGGAATCTCATATGCGGTGTGTGTGAGAGAGAGAGGGGGGAATAGAGTGTATGGCCAGCCTAACAGCTTTTTATCCTGTAGCGAGATACAGTAACTATGCTCTGTCTGCTGTCAAATGGGTTTCCTGAACTCCTGCAGGACATAAAGAGCTCTGTGAAATTATCTCTCCCCCTTCCGTTTGTAATTTCTTCAAACTGTTTTCTATTTTATGTTTTTCCAACAGCTAATTTCCTTCTGCTTTTTTAAAATTTTTATTTAGTTTCTTTTCAGAATGTGTTACAAACATATAAATTCTATCTTTTTACTTTTATGTGAAATATTTTTTGGCTTACAATACTATATTTACACATTTATTTTTAGGGATCATTTGGATTCCTGATACAATGCAATTTACTGTATAGTGGTATTATCTAGCAGTAATTCTTGTCAAGTTGTGTTCAGTCTTATTGTTTATGGAGCTACATGCTGGCTTAAGGTAGGAGGAAATTGAAATATATGGGATTTATTTTGTTTATAAAGAAACAATCTCTGAGGCCACTACATTAGACAGCAGTGAGACTGAACATAAATGTTCTTGCCAAAGAAACGGTGTGCAAAACATGTGATCACTAAGCCATACACATTCATACATAATTGTATCACTACGCAGTTTGAGTCATGTTTTTGTTTCAAATAATTTCAGCCTGTGTCGAGCTATCCCAACCCTTTCCTCCACAGTCTGCCTCATTCTGGGTTTATGTATGAGCCCAACTGTCAAAATCAGAAAAAGTTGTTCCAGTCTGTTTTCTGCAAGTTACCTCACAGTGTGGGTGAACTAGCCGAGAAAAATAAAATGGTGACATTATGTACACCATTAGTCCATGCTGCATCTTCCGACCATTGCACAACTCTCAGAGGGAGCTCTACCAAGAGATTTCCCAATATTCTTGTTCTTGCCGGTGTGAAAAGAGAAGCCAAGAGATGCTCAGTAATGCAGTTATGAAACATGTTGCAAAGTAGTTCAGGGATTTTAAGCTCTGTTCTTCAATATTTAGTTTTGTGTTATGTAAAAATTTAATTTAAAAAAAGACAGAACAAAGATCTTCACGGTGTCCAAAATCCCCTCATTTACTCATTATCTACAACCTTTATACTGTATATGTTGTAGCTCGGTCTATAGGGCAAGTTGGTTCAATTGGTGGTCTGATCTCTGACGCCTCCAGTCCACCTCCGAAAGTGTAACAGTAATTATAAATGTTTAATGTGTATCAATATCAAAGATATCATTAAAAACTATCAATATGCTGGTAGTTTAGCTCTGCAATGCCCCTGCAGCATTCTGCGGTATTGCTTGCATGTTTGTCTGTTTTTAGAGTTTTCAGGAAACGCAGTGTTCTGTGTTTGTGTGTTTAGGATTTTCAGACACCATTCCAGAAAGTTAGTATGTCTTAAGCATGTTCTCACAGTCTTGTAGATGACTCAGATGACAGTGTTGAAGAGCGGTTTGACTATATTTGAATGCTGATTCCAGATGACTGTACTAAGGCTTTGCGCATCACTCACTGTCAGACACCTCTTTCAACTTATGAGGATTAGTTCCCAGCTCTCACTTGCTCTGTAATTATATAGTTCTTCAACACATCTGCGCTCGAGCACATACACACTTGCAGGCAGACGCACGCACACACACACACACACGCACACACACACACACACACACACAGACACACACTCTCAACAAATATTTATTCCGTTTCACATCTGCTCACAGACACATGCATGTGCTAGCACATATGCACATACCCCCACACACGCTCATCATCCAGCGTCAGCCTCATCAAATCATCAGTCAGTCAGTTATGTTTATATGAGAGACAGAGACAGAGAAGGAGTGAAGGGAGGCCTGCCAAACAAAGTGAAAAACATCAGAGACAATAACAACAGCAGCACCCACTGCAGCATCGCAGCTTTCTCTTTCCCTGCCTGCCACGGCTCGGCTTTGTTAGTGAATAGTTTGTTTGTGTGTTTGTGAGTGTGTGTGTGTGTTGTTGCACGTTGTGGGGAAGAAAGCCAGCAGGCAAGGCGGTATCCAGGCCACTGCCTTGTTTTGATGTGGTCATGCTAATTAAAAAAGGAGCTATTCTGCCAACACCAAGGAAAACACACACAAGAAATATTGAGCTATTTCGGTGTGTAAAAAAGCAATAGGTTGAAAAGGTGTGTACGTGTTTATGTGTGTGCATGTTCTGCACCTGCGTTCATCATGGTTCGGAATGCAGAGAGGACACAAATTGTGAATTTTTTGCTGATGTTTTAATGTTTTGTTAGGCTGTTGGATAAACACATTGGCAGAGAGGCAATGAGAGTAACTGAGAGAGCGAGAGAGAGGAAAAAAAGAGAAGGAAATGGAGGCTGGGGACATAAGGGAGTCTTTTTTGGATCTGACTCAGACTACTGGCTCAGACAGAATGGTGACGTCAGCACAGGCTTTACTAAGGATGGAGGGATTGAGGGAAAAACAGAGGGAGGCTGGAGATGACGCCCTCAGGGAGGCAGGAATCAGAAAGATATTAGGAAGGGAGAGAGGACAGACAGAGAGAGAGAAAGAAGCAAGCAATAAGAGGCCTACCACATATATCTGGGTGTGACTTCGGAAACTGCAGCTAAGTGGGTTTAAGACAGATAAACAGACAGGAAAAAAAGCAGACAGTCGGAATAAGAGACAAAGAAGGGGGAACGGAGAGGAATAATTCCTTTGCGGGAAGGAAGGAAGACAAAGGCTAAAAAAGAAATTAGTTTATTATCTTGGCTTAGAGTGTGTGGGGAGAAGAAAAAGAAAGGTAGCGCAGACTAAAATAGACTATAGAAATAGAAAAAGTGATATAGCAGAGAGATAGAGCGCGCAAGAGATTATGTCAAATCTTTTCTCTATACCCCTAATTTAAAATACCAGTCAATAACCATCATTTCTTTATGACTCAGCCGTGAAAGTCCCGAGAACTGAGCCTTTTTTGCAGTGTCATAAAGTAGAAATAAATGCACATGCATGGCCACAGCCAGTGCAAAACCCCAAATTTCTCCCTTTTGCTCTCTTCAAACACATTTGCATCTTTTCTTTCTTCCACAGTGCTTGTTCCCTGCATCGGGGCTTTTTTAAATGCATTGTATTTCGGCTACTTATGCATTCTGTTGGCTTTGTGCTATGACTTTTTGATATTAAGCGGTTTCACTGCCCAGTTCACTAGCATCTTTTCCCCCTTCTTCTTTAGGGATGAGACATTTATGTAAGCCCCTGGGGTTTCTTGGTGTTAACAGTGTTCAAGTTTTTTTTCTCCTTTTCTTAAAGTTTGTGTGTGGAAGTAATGAATGCCAAACTTTCGCCCATGGCAGCGCTAACTGCTTGTCTTCATCTCCCAGTGTGATGACATCATAACTACTGGGTGGTTTTTGTGCTTGCAAATATGTGAGGTCATTAGGTAGGGTTTTGCGCACTGATTCACCACTGTGTGCCAGCCAGTCGTGTCCATGGGTGGGTGTTGTGAGCAAAGTTGTGGCGGCGTGTCAGTTTGTGTCCCCCCAGTCCTCAACTTGCACTGATGACAGGTGACCGATGATGAAGGCACCGGGGCAAGAAATTAAAAAGCACAGAGGCGAGAAAAAAGAAGGGAGGGATAGAGGAGAGAAGACTGGCGGGTATTGTTATTAGAATATGACAGACATCGCAACACATAGAGTTTTAAACCTTTTAAACTCCAGTAACCCCTCACTTGACCACAGATGCACTGGTCAGCAATAGACACCAGTATAGTAAGTTAATGTATTGCCTGCATTAGTTCTCTGTGTAATGTGTGAATATTGAACTATATATTAAATTAGCTTCCATGCATATTTCATTATGCAAATTGTTGAATGATACTGAAAGAAAAGAGACTTGACAGGTTTGTCACGCTCATTAAAAATATCTCAATGGGAGAATCTGAAGGTTTTTAATGTGAATGTCGCCTGTTCGACAGGTGTGCAGAGAGGGAAAGAGGGAGAGACAGAACAGTTGTACTAATTGAAAGAATATTCAGATGAGATGAGAAATGGCTCATCAGCCTTCTTAAAATAGGCCTCTTCTCCTCGTGTGTTCATTGTCCCTAGTCTTGTACATGATATATTCTTCATTCACATTATTCAATAATTGATTTAAACCAGGAAGCGGCATTTAGATAAAGTGGCACTTCAGTGTGTGTGTGTGGGGGGATTTTACGTTATTACATGCATCTATCATGATAATATATGGGCTCCAGCCATCCTCCCAACAAATCATTGTTGGTGGTGAGGACTGGCTTTGGCATGTTTAATCACAAACACGTGAATGTCATATATGCTTTTGCATAGTTGCATACCTACATGCATGCACAACACAAACCCTCACAGGCACATAGTAAATATACGTAGCATGCTGCCTTTTATAACCTGTGTTAATATGAGTGAGAAATACTTACTTTTAGTGTGTCAGAGGAGAGGGCCCCCCTGATAATTAAATTAATTATCTGGAGTCTAGGGCAAAATACTCTTAAAGCCATTGCTTATTGTTCTCACTGTGACACACACACACACACACACACACACACACACACACACGCACCCACACAAACACAAACACCTACATGTTCTTGGACAACAGCTCTTTGGTAGCCATTGTGGTCCACCTTGTGGAAGGACATATTTCCTGCTCTTGTGTCAGTCTAAAGGGTCCTTAAACACAGATGACTCTTGAGAGTCAGGGTGAATATTGTGAATCATATTGTGGATATAATACAACTCATTGTATATTACATCACATGTGTCAGGGTCTGTGTGCTGTATCATAGAGCACTTTGGACTTCAAAGACACACATGTGCGTCTTTCATCTGTGCATCTGGATGTGTTCCATTAACATATCTGCCTCTTTCCATGTAGATGCAACAACCGGACCCAGTGTGCAGTGGTGGCCGGGCCTGACGTCTTCCCTGACCCCTGCCCTGGCACATACAAATACTTAGAAGTCCAATATGAGTGCGTCCCATACAGTAAGTAACCAACTTTTTAAAAAAATTTGAAACATTTTTTGACCTCTTATCTCTATAACTACCACAAGTCATGTGTTTGAGTATACTGCAACTCATTTTCAGTAACATTATTCATCCACATATTGTGAACGTCAGTAAAATGTGTCTGACATACTTACTTAATCACATTTTGATATCTCTTTACATGCTTGTTGTTTTTTGAAGTTGAATTGACCCTTTGTGCCATGCCCCGAATCCGCAGCTGGCCTATCACAGTTGATGATACCAAGATATGGTCAAAGCTGTTCCTGGGTCAGTTATATATATATATATATATATATATATATATATATATAAATAAATAAAATTGTTACAGTCTCTACCCAGAGAGGCTGATAGGAGAAGTACGATTTATTCTCTTTCCAAAACCTAAAACAAATCCACGCTAACGCTAACTAACTTACTACTGAATGTATTGTATGTTACGTTATGTAACCCTGCTGTTCTGATTTTTAATGATTGTAATAGTGAAAAGAGACCTACCCAGCTGTAAAGGGAACAGTGGTGATCCTTAATATTGTTGTCCTCTTTCTCAGTAGTCAGGTGATGCAGTGGCTCACTTTTAACTCACACTGTGATAGGTAAAGCTTTAGCTTTAGCTTTTTACATCAGTTTGAGTCAGTTTAACAGCTGAATAAAACTTTCAAATGCACAATGCAACTGCAAAACTGTCTACTTCTTTCTGGGATTGTTTTTACCAAAAATTAGACAATATTTTTCCAGGGAGTGCAGTAATAAACAGTGGCAGTGCAGTGATAAAAAGTCTGACAGGTCCGACAGTTTGCCAGACTTAGCAACACTAACTAAGGGGGGCGTGGCTTAGCGAAGGGTCAATTGTGAAAACTGTGCAGTGTTTCACTCTGACTTAACAACATGCAGTTTGAATACAAAAACAGAAATTCATCAGCAATTTGTGTGCCAGAGTAGGATTGTATGAGAAGCAGACTGGAAAAGACCAAGGGAGGAAGCATGAAAAGAAGGATGGGCTCCAGCGATGACAGATGGTGATATGACCTTTGACCATGTGATAACAGACTGGGAGGTCGTATTCACTGGAGTGAAACATTCATGGGACACGGTTGCAAAGTATCCCAACAACAGTGAAACTTTTTTTTAACAGCATAGTTTCCCCCAAAATCTGGGTTACAGCTCACTGCTTAATAAAAGGGTTCAGGGTGGATTAAAGTCATCTATTTGCCCTTGATGTTTATTTCACACTACATTGCAGCTGAGAGAGTTTGTCCAAAGGCAAAAGCTAGAATGCAACCTCCGTGTCTGTTTTGTAAAAAAGCTAAATCTCAAGTGATTTCTCCAGGCATTCAAATTTACTGTGTTCAAGTTATATTTGATTTGTGCCACATGGTTTGTTGGAAAACCTTACCAGAAGACAGACAAGCTTGTGAGAACTCGATTGCTGTTTGGATTAAAAAAAGAAGTAATATACTATATGACAAAAATATAGCACAGTACAGGCACTGAACGAGTAGAAAATGCACAGCGTTGTAGATACAACTCTTCTCAGTCCAATAGTAGACCTAGTTCACTTGAGTTTATTGCGGATTCTAAACACATCATTCAGATGAAAATAAATGATAATCAGTTTTGTATGAAAGTTTTTGACTTTTATACATGGTCTGCTTTGTTAAGCTCACATAAACATGAATTCAGTCTTATTGCTGGCATGTTTTGTTCGCTGCAAAGATCGCGGTGGAATAAATAAAAGACATGAGGACATACAGAGCTGCAGTTGGAGTTGGAGAATTTATTTACAGCAGTCTGCAAATCTTACCTATGCCAACAATTGCTGAAATGTGGACTGAGCCTCACTTGTTTTTCGAAGACATGTGAAGTGAAGTCTTGTTATGAGTAAAATGCCTTGTTTAAAAAAAACAAGACAAATCAGCTTCTCGACAAGCAGAATATGATATAAGGAAGCTTTTAAATACGAGCTCTATCGCAAAGGTGACTGTTCGGAACAAACATTTTGAACTTTAAATTGTTGATGCATAATTCCCTCTAAAGTGCTTCAGAAATGGCAGATACTTATTTTGAGTCTTTATCTATATCACTGTCTGAGTGTACAGCTTTGGCACCATGGTCCATACAGACGGCCAAGGTGATCTCCCACACTGAAGCATTCAATTATGTCTGGCTAAACGGCTCTTGCCTGGCGTCTAGAATGACCAGCAGATTAAATAATAGGACTATCAGAGTCCTCTCTGGAGCAGATGGAAACACAACCTGATACCTGCTTAATGCCCCACCAAGCACGCGCACACACACTCACACACCACACACATGCATGCATCGAAACAGGCTGTGTGTTTGCACTCTTGTCTCATCCATTCATTTGAAACTTGTCTGCATGTTCTGTCTTTATCTTTGTTATTACTCCATGCCTGCCTGAAAGTACAGCACTACTTATTTCCTAGATGAATCACTGTAAAGAGCAGTAGCTTAGGAATAACTCGGTGCAAAGGGAGATGAGTTGCGCGTGCTTATCTGATAACCCGCCCCCCCCCTCAAAAATAGACAACATCTGAAACCAAAGTCATCAGAGAGCTCAGCTAACAGAGGGAGGGACATTGGGAGAGAGATGGAGCACTGGAGAAAAAGATAGAGAAGGAGAAAGAGATGAAGCACTGCAGAGAGAGAGATAGCAAGAGAGCCTTTGACAGTACATTAGCAATTTCCGTGTACTGACTAAGTGTTCAGGCTGGATCAGGTAGCGTTGTGATACACTACCTGGCTCCTGTGGGTGTGTTTAGCCATGAGAAATACTTGACAATGTTGCAGAAAAATATACAGTATGCTGTAGAAAGGTGAAATAAGTCCTTGGATACCATGACTCCACACTTTACATTGTTTTGTCTGAGAATGCCTCAAGCTTTACGTGATGAGACCCTTCATGGAGCCCTCATATCAGATCCTTCAAATATTTAAGAGATCAATTTTCTTCGAAAGGCATAATAATGTCTGAACCTTAGAATAAGATACTCCTGTTCGCTGACATTCAGGCCGGAGATCCAGCCGTCTACGATCAAGCTGGCGTGCTTGACATAGCAAATCAATGCTGTCAGCTTCGTTGTTGTGAAAGATACATTTTATAAGACATTAAGTGGTGATATATCTCCAAAATGTTGCCATAAATCAAGATGGGTCAATAAAGGAGGCTTGTTTTTCTGAAATATATGACAGTGTACTCAAATCGTCGCATTCCTAAAACACTCACATGCTGCAACTTTAACAAATCATCATATTCACATTTGAAGGCTGGGTCGGCACTCACATGGCTGTAAGATCAAGGGACATCAATAACTCAAGGGGTCCCTCGACATTAAGCACCCTGGTTGTGCTGGCTGTTGAGTGTCAACACCTGACCCCTAGCGATCACCTCTGTTGCCAGGTGTTGCTAATCAGAAACTGATTGCACGGAAAGAAAATGAGCTGAGCTCCGAGGAGACACCACTCCAAACTGTAGATGTACTTTTCCCAAGCAATGATGTTGAAGTAGAGCTATTATGTTCCCCACATAGATATTGCAAACAAATCTCAAAGTGGGTTGTAAAACAGGTAATTAAATTATGTACGGTTCAGTTTTCAGGGAAATTCTGCCCCTCCACCTCCCCTCCTTTTTTTTTTCTTGAGGATTTTTGGCTTGCACTACCTTCACAGCTCTTCATCTCTCCTCCCTGCGCTGCAAGTTTCTGGCTGTTTTCCAAAGCTAAAATCAAGTGATCTCTCGCTTTCCCTCTCTGGCTCTCTGTGGTATGAGTGTGTGGCAGTCATGTGCCAAACTAGCCAGCTAGCTTTGGCACTAATTAGCCACCTGTGTATACTTGCTTATAGCACTGCAGGCGGACTATAAATATCCATACATTAGCGCACTACTCTACAGAGTGCTTTTCCAAGGCAGTTCTCACACATGAATAGATTTAATCTCTACAAATAAAAAAAAAGATAGACGATGATTTGTATCGTTTCATTCGTGGTCATCCTTTAAAAAAAGCCTGGAACACTTGGGATTATGTCTATCTGTTTCCTCACCTATGAAGCAATTAGCCTACTACCACATTTAGTGTATTAATCAGAAAAAACAGTGATATGTTATGCAATACCCATGCAATCTATTTTAGACAATAGAACTTGGCTCAGTAGGAAAGCTAATTAAAAGATAAAATCACCTTCTTGTCTGTCCAATTAAAGACTTCTGTCAGATTGGACCCTTGGAATAACTTTATCATGATAACATGTGAGGAGCTGTTTGTGTGTGAGCGCGTGTGTGTGTTGACGTGGAAACAATTGCTCACGGCTAGGATTCTGTCCTTGCGTACGCATGTGTGCATGTCTCTCTGTGTGTGCATGTACAGTATACTTTTTGTGTGTGTGTGTGTGTGTGTTTGGGTGTACACATATGCAGGCGATTTTGTGTTTCCCAGAGAGAATGAGGGAAGATGGAAAGGACCCAAAGAGACAGAAGGAGAGAGACGCAGTGAGGGAGCGGCAGCGACAGCTGAAACAGAGATAGAGAGAAATAGGTTAGACGAGGCCAGCAGACGAGGAACAGAAAGAATGAATTAACTGATAAGTGTGGGAGGTGGACAGGGTTTGGCGGGGTTGGGGGAAGTGGTGGAAATACAGAGGACATAACGGAGAGTCACAGCATGAAATGACGAGAGAGAATGGCAGGTGAGGATGAGAAGACGGAGAGAAATAATCGAATAATGAAGAAGGAGAGGAGAAAACGTCTGTGTCCATAAATGACCTTGGGCTTCAGCCGGCTGAGCTGATTGGAGATCAGAGATAATAGTAGTAAGGCTCGTCTGCAGAAGCACGTGCGCGAGCGTGTCCACGCACGCACACAGATTTTACACCCACCCATGAGCACACACACTGTGTTTCTTCCTAGACGAATACCTCCTTAATAAACCATACGCTTTCAATAAAAATGCTAATGATCTTTACACTGCAGCACAGTCAGGTTAACATTGCTTCTGTGTGCGTGTGTGGGGGGCATATGTATGGAAAATAGAAATGGGAAGAGAGAGAGAAAGCGGTAGAGAAGGTATCCAAAGTATAGTGTCAGAGAGGTGATTAAAGACATTTTGAAAAATTGAGAAGATACAAACGCAGACAATAATGAATATTTAGATTGTTTTTAATGAATGTGAAACTAGACAGATGACACATTTTCACAACAGAGCATTGCTGTTTGTGTTATTGTTCTGCTATTGTTTTCTAATATTCATCCAAAGGCTTGCTAGGAATAAATTAGCAGATTATTATTATTATTTTGTGTGTGTGTGTGTGTATGTGAGTGTGGGGGGGGGGGTGTGCAGTCAAAGTGATTTTGCAAATGATCAGTCAAAGATACTGGATAGATTAAAACATGCCGCAGAATTCAATTAGGAATAACACTGAGGAAAAGATTGAGAGAAGATGCTTTCTTGTTGACGTCTTCTTGGAAACAAGGACATTTTCCAGCAAGTCATCGTTATATTTATTTTTTTTGTTCTGAATTAGCAGTAGCACAAAAGACCTCTCATCTCTTGAATCGTCTTGCATGTGTGAACTAACCTTGAGAAAACCTTTCAACAAATGTCTCACCAACCTATTTTCATAGGTTCAACCTATTTATCATCAAATACAGCGCACTGAAAGATAAATGACTGTGATTCGTGAAAAACTTTAATTCCTTACCTTTGTCATGGAGATTAAAAACAGAGATGCCTCGAGAAAAACATCTTGCAACAAGGTCACCAAAAGAGGCATCTGCTAATTTAGTGAAACAACAAGCAGCAATACAAACTGAATGACATTTGTATGACATTTTGTGTGCCATTCGGTAGACTTGTTGCCGCCACACTTTTTCATTTGAAATCTATTTGTTGCTGGCAACCTTGAACTCTATGTGTTTCCCTTTTACAAGAGACACAGGTGATGGGGCGTCATTGTTGTTTGGTGTCATTAATCCCCGTCTTCTCCACCACATTGTGCCACTTTGTATTGTTTAAATGTGCGTTTGCAAGTGCGTGTGTGCATTTCTTATATCAATAGCTGTCCCTCCATCACACACACACCACTGCGCACAGACAAACTATCTTCTTTCTTTCCCAGCTTTTCACAGAGGAACTGCTTCCTTGTGGTGAACCATTTTATATCTTGACTTGTAACGGCACACCAACACACACACACACACACACACACACACACACACACACACACACACACACACACACACACACACACACACGTACGCGTGCACACACAGATATACACACTTGTTTTAGGTTTAACACGATCTCCTTCCAGAGATTGCTTATTTATCGGGAGTTGTGCTAAGCCGCACTAGTTACCATGCATTTTTCATGAGACTAGGATTTAATGGTTGCTTGTGTGAGTGTGTGTATGTGTGCATACATCTGTGTGTTTCTGTTTGTCACATGTGTTTGTGTATGTGTTGTGGCTGGTGATGAGTTTGTGGCTTTAGTGTGTTGAAGAATTTATGCATGTACTGTGCAGTATGTAGTGCACTCGTGCTATATATAAACATGTGCCATCCGGAAGTCCTTCCAAATATTTTTCCTTTGAGGACTCTGCCTGTCCCTCTCCTCTCCTTTCCTCTCCTCTCCTCATTTCTTCTCTCGGGGGACCAGTTCCATTCAGCAGGTCTCTAACGGTCTTGAAAGACACAAGGGCACCGCCTGCAGGATTAGGTTTCTGCCATGTTCACATTCCACTCAGTCCCCCTGGGAGCAAGGTGGAATGGAATTCATATGTTTAAGAGGTTTCGAGCAAGTGTGCACATTTCATCGCAGGGCACCCTCAATGCACAACCCGCCGTCGAAGCTCTTAGGAGGAAACGGCTTCAGTATAATAGACAGGGAATTGGTGTTGGAGTGCATGCAAACCCTGTGCATTCAGTATGCTCCCACCGGAGTCACACAGAGTAGGTGACATACACAAAGCATTTGCTCACCCACGGTGCATCAGACAGCATTTTAATTTGGCAGTTTTGGTTGGTTCACTGTAATGCAACACCAGTAATCAAATCAGTTTTCTGGTTTTCATTGTTCTGTTGCTATTAGCATACATTAAAGAGCTCATTATCTCAGGTCATTTTGTATTGCTGTATTTTGTCCTGCACTAGGGACAGGACAGTAATGGATACTATGAATATGTCTGTGTAGTTCGTGTCACGCTCTTGTGTGTTTGCTCTCAGTATTACTCTGTCTGTGTCTGCATGGCACGTGTGTGTCTATTCTATTCCCCCCATATGTGTTTG
The DNA here is from genome assembly GCF_021292245.1 of Micropterus dolomieu. Lineage (NCBI taxonomy): Eukaryota > Metazoa > Chordata > Actinopteri > Centrarchiformes > Centrarchidae > Micropterus > Micropterus dolomieu. The sequence goes on along the minus strand of NC_060153.1, from coordinate 14,543,730 downwards.
TATGTGTGTGTGTGACATATGTATGATGCATTACTTTTAGATAGCCTCCCTGTTGCAGTGCAGTCTCCTTAGACGCGTACGTAATGCTATTACCAATCACACATGGAGAGCATCATGGCACTCTCACAAGATTAGAATGAAATATGAGAACGATTATGGAGATCTGAGATTGTATTATCATGATTTTCTTATTATTGCATCATTAATCTATTTTTGTCTCTTGTCTCTATCTCTTTCTTTCTCTCTTTTTTTTTCTTCAAATCTTTTGCCTATGGCTCATGCAGAAGTAGAACAAAAAGGTAAGTCTGTGAAATAAGCACGCCCACATTCACACATGCACCCATGCTCAAAATCCAGGGTTGGGGTGTCGCTTTTTGATGCCAGCGCCTGAAGCGTTTTGTACCTCATGGCAGACTGACATCTCTTTCAAAGTCACTGCTGCTATATTAAGACAGCTTGATCTCAGCATATAGAGGCAATTTCGAAACACTGGTTCTCATTAGACACACTCTAGGCCCATATTATTCCATGGTATCGTGTAGAATGTCACTTAACAAACTCTCCACGGGTGGAGTACATTTTTATGATGAGCCAATGAACAGAGAATTACATTGACATTTAATATTTCAAATGCTTCCGCGTGATATGAAAATTATGTCAGTACTTTGAATAGCCAATGAAAATTAAATCAATATTGCCAGCCCTTTGCGTGGGATCTAGAGTTATATTTATTGGGAAGAATGGGAAAACCACAATGCACATCTGGTTCGTCTATGTGTGTATCTGCTGTGTGTACATGTGTGTGTGTGTGTGTATGTGACAACATTCCAGTTAAATTACAAAGGTCCCTATGACTCCGGTCGCATTGGCTTCCCAGAATTTACTGCGTCTCCCACATCACTCATAAAACCTGACCCCAGTATTCTAGATGGGAATACCAAGCACAGAGTGGGAAATGAATTATTGTAACAATTGCAGAAACAGCAGGCGATAAAAGACGTGTTCATTTCTATAGTTGGTTGTTCCTGACAGAGACAGAAAGAGAAAGAAGGGAAGAAAGAGCTATGAGTCTAATGAGGGAGGGAGGCAGGAATGGGAATACAGGGATGGAGGGGGGAGTAGAACAAAATGTGCCATTTTCTCTTTTTCATTTTGCCGTAAGAGCAGGGTATTATCTGTTGAATAGGAGGCATGCTGTTGCTGTTCTTAAAAACAACAGTGACTATAAAACATTCAAATCACAACACAGTAAGCCTATCATGTCATCCTCACTCACTGGTGGTTAAGGTTAAGTTAAAACACAATGTAACAGTTGTGAAAAGAGGCAAACACTTCCCTGTCAGAAACACTAGACAGAAAAGTTGACATTTTACAGCGACTGCATAAAACTGGATCTAATGTGAAAATGCTGTCATTTGTTCCTCAGTATTTCTCTGCCCTGGCACTCTGCGAGGAGTGTACCAAAGTGAACATCTCTTTGAGTCAGATCACCAGTCCGGTGCGTGGTGCAAAGACCCACTGCAGGCCTCAGACAAGATCTACTACATGCCCTGGACGCCATACCGCACAGACACACTGACAGAGTACTCTTCAAAGGAGGACTTCATTGCTGGCCGTCCCACCACCACCTACAAACTCCCACATCGTGTGGATGGGACTGGCTTTGTCGTCTATGATGGTGCACTGTTCTTCAACAAGGAGCGCACTCGCAACATTGTAAAGTTTGACCTGCGCACTCGCATCAAGAGTGGCGAGGCCATTATTGCCAATGCCAACTACCATGACACCTCACCGTACCGCTGGGGGGGCAAGTCGGACATTGACCTAGCGGTGGATGAGAATGGACTGTGGGTGATCTATGCAACAGAGCAGAACAATGGGCGCATTGTGGTGAGCCAGCTCAACCCCTATACTCTGCGCATTGAAGGCTCGTGGGACACCAGCTATGACAAACGCTCTGCCTCCAATGCTTTCATGATCTGTGGGGTCCTGTACGTGGTCAAAACAGTCTATGAAGATGACGACAATGAAGGGACAGGGAACAAAATCGATTACATGTACAACACTGATAAGAGCAAGGAGATAACGGTTAACATACCGTTCCCAAATTCCTACCAGTACATCGCTGCAGTGGATTACAACCCGAGAGACAACCTGCTGTACGTGTGGAATAACTACCATGTGGTCAAATACTCGCTGGACTTTGGCAACAATGGTAGGTCCCACCTTCAACCCATTTCCTCTTCCTATTCCTCCTGCAAGTCTTTTTTCTTTATGGTTTTTCTGCTTAGTACCATGTGTAATAAAAAGAAATAACTTTTCTCCATTCAATTAATTGGACAGGCTGTGATGTGATTTTTTAAATCTTCACATGAAATACCTTGGCATGTTTGTAATGCTTTTAATATTCATTCATTTTAATATTCATAATGATAAATTATTTTTTTATTGTGACATAAGGAATACTTATAGCCACTAATCTTCCTCCAATAATTAATTCTGCAAAATGACTTATAAAGGAAGAAAAGCACCATCTGTGCTGTCACCATTCTCAATTATGACTGTTCCCCCACCCATGGTATCTGCATGTTTTCAGAATAATAAAAAAGCAACCTACAAAAAAAACTTGAAATTAGTTGGATATACCAGTGTCATTTAAATTGTAGATGTCTGCAGAGCTGCTATTTGAGGAAATTCACAAAGACATCATAAGGTCTACCTTGATCTGTACCATTAAAAGAATATCTCTAATCATGTAATGCCGAGCCTTACATACTGTAAATGCCTCTTGCCTTTTACTGTCCCACTTGTCAGCCCTCTCTTTAGTTTCCCCAGCTGCTTAACAAATCATAATGGAGTTGAAAATCGAGAATGGAGCCAAGAGTGTCTGGAGGGAGGAGGAATTGATACCGCTTTCATACAGGACATCCACTTATGATGACAATCTGAAGACACTTGAACCTGTGTTTGATTCATTCTTTTTTTCTGTTTGTTTTTTATTGTTGATCCATTCGTATGATGCCGCTATCAAAGCTTTATCTCTGGTTGCCACCATTAACAGAGACTCAAATCACTCAAATCAAATAAATTATTTTAGGTTTGATTATTAAATTAGATTAATATTATTAAGTAGTGTCACTTCATTTAAAAGCAGTTCCAATTAAACAGTGTACAGCAAGGTTATTGGATTAGACTGGACATTTTCTCTAGAAAGGTGCGGTTATAATTTATAAAACTGTGCTGAACAAAATTTTTTTAATGACTACATGTAACGTGAAAGGAGCCACTTGCAGTGGCACACCCACAGATGGTCATCACCCGCCGAGTTCCCCTCAGCTTTATGAAGCATTTTAGCATATTTCAGCTCATTGTTTGGGTTTTATGGCCCACAACTTTATTGTCATGATTCTCTGCTATCATGAAACTTTTTCCAGCCGCAGCCGTTAGCTGTTTTAAGCAGAAAGCTTTCATAAACTGACTGTACGCCAGCTGCACAACACCAAACAGCAGATACAAGCTAAGTGACTAGCATGGTGTAACATAGTGGAGCATTTAGCTGCAAAAAAATATTTCCCTAAGGGGTTGGTGGAGAGTTTACACCTTGTTCCACTGCCAAGTCACCAAGAATATCAGTTATTTCTGCTTAAAGTGTAGCTTTTAAATCCTTTTGTAATGGAAACCAATACTCTGTGCATGACTAGTAAGTAAGAAAATATGAATAATCCGGGTGAAGTGATCTTTTACACTAGGACAGACATATATTGATTGGGAAATCAGGTGTAATGCGGGTTAAAGTTGAGTTTGGTTTTTTAAAAAATCATATGCAGATCTTCTGTATGAAACTTATATCTAACCTGTACAAGGATTGACCCAGTTTTGTGTCATAAATCCAGTTTGCAGGTTGACTCATTTAGACCACCAATGCGGTGGCACCCGAAAGGGCACAGAATACTGTCTAACCCAGAGTGACTCTCTTTCACCTCTGGTGTGAGCTTAGTCCACCCTCCCCTCCTTCCTTCCTGTGGATGGAAGGGCTTAGGCCCCTGGAGCCTGAAGGGCTATTTGCCCAACGTAATTGCCTTTCAGCACCTTTCTATGGAGTGGTCAAGGCAGTCTGGCTGCGTGTCTTATTAAATGATGTCTGAATTAATGCATGCTCTTACACGCAGTTAGAAGGCGCAGTACAAGGAATTATAGAGAGAGGCAGCTTAAACTTGGTTTCTACCGATCAGTGTGCATGTGGCAAGGAAGGCCGTGCAGTAAAAATGTGTGTATGTGTGTTTATGCATGCATAATAATGTGCAAGCCTGTGTGCTAATGTGCTAATGTACTTACAGTACGAGTTTGTGTCTCTCTATTCATGAGCGTGCATACTTGTTTATTGGTGTACGCTTGAGAGTGTGATCAGTCTCATAATGGAGCTCTGGGTGTCTCAGGAGGCTCTAAAGAGGAGATCAATGGGGATTCAATGTGGAGAATGACCTCCAGTGCACAGCAACAAGCTAGACTGCTGACCAGCGGGAGATAAATACACACAATCAATGCTGCCCCACTCCTTTACTCTCCTCGCTCCGCTGCCTTACTCAATGAAGACAAGGAATAAATTAACTACCTTAACTGCATGATTTTCTCATTCTTCGGAAAATGAGGCGACCAGTCGATTTATTCATTCAAGTTTTATTTTGTTGTTGTATCCGGGTCCTATATTTTGCTCTTCATTCCTTTATCGCTTGTCTAAGAAAGGTGTGTTTCTGTTTAGGATGTCTATACATATATGTTAAGCATATACTGTAAGGTGACTGTGGACAAACTTGCTATTCGAGCCCTGGTGTTTTCCCCCCTTCTTTTCCTTAGTCAGTTCAGGAAACAGGCCAAGGAAAGGGGCCATTCTGAGGGTTCCCACTCCCACAAGTGATGTAGCATAATGCTTGCCCTGCTTTTGTTTCGCCTCATATGGACTTCCTAAAGATATAAAATGAGACAGGAAATGGGCCATGGAGTAAGAGAAGGCCGAGTTAGGCCACTGGGGACTGAGTGTAATTGGGGTACAACATAGAGGGCACCAATTACTGTGTTTTCTGTCTGTCCAACTGGCTAACGAAGGAAGCTCACTGGACGCTTTAGAAGAGGTCATTCGGAAACATTGTCCCTGTTTGGATTAGCTAGTTTGCTAGACACACATCTGTCAAAATAAGTCCTAATTTAAGTAGTAACTTTCCAATTTTGGCTGTACTACAGTTCAGCAAAGTTCTAGTATTGACATTTTTTAAACTAAACATAAAAAGGGTTTAGAAATAGTGTTATTGTCCCTCAAAGTATAAGGTATCGAAAAATGTAAACGTCTAGCCTAGCCCTATATATCACATGAGGTTTATTTTATGCATAAGAATTTAAACATCACAGAGGAAGAAAGGAAAGTCGCTCGGTATAGTTCACCTCAGGCCAACAGATAATATCAAGGTTTACCCCCATGTATTCCATCACACCATTGATGTAGCATGCAGCAGAAAATGATCTTTTTGAAATGCATATTCCTCCTCCCTTGGTACTTAGGAAGAAAGTGAACTGCCTCCCTACATTTATTGTTCCCCGCATCTGTTTGTGCTTTATCTTTGTCTGTTAAAAACCCATTCTTTCTCTCCCTGTCTCTCACCCAAACACATGCACTCACAATGGCAGGAAATCTCAATATTTCCCCTTCCCCTTCTCATATATCTTTCTCTTTAACACTGTGTTTTCCACTGTTTTTTCTCTCTGTTGTCCTTATCACCCGCTTAATCTGCCCTCCTTTTCTGCGCTCAACCCTTTCCCTCATCACTCAAGGCCATTTCATTGTGTCCTTAGATGTATATATTATGGAAGCCTAGTGCGTGAATGCCTACGCAGAGTCAGAGTCAAGTCACTTGTCTCTGCATTACCCTTTCCACCCACCCTACACTCCCCAAACACTCTCTCACTCTCTACTGTTTATGGAGTTGTTTCATCATGTCTTCTTACATGCATATTATAGAGGCCTGCCGTACGCAAGCGGCATGGCTCCGATGAAATATTTGAATAATTTATCACCTCAAGTCTGCCTTGCCACACTTTAGAAAGTTTTCCCAGCAAAGTCGCAAAATTATTCATGTTATCTGCATCTTCAGGATGGGAGGGGCGAACAGGGTACACTTGTGCATGCTGCCTTTCCCATCTTTGTTGGACCCTTCGTTTGTCTCTGTTTATTTCTGTCTCATTTTCTCCTGCTACTACATTTCTCAGATTTTTTGGTCTTTCTTCTTTGGTGCAAATGTTCACATGCGGCAAAGTCTTGGAAGTACCATGTGTTCTCTTAATACTGTGTCACTTTAGACCTTTAAGGTGATGATATACATCTGAGTTCTCAAGTAAGTGAATCATTCTGATTGCATATTCTAGGGATAAAACCAGAACACTGAAATTAGTTTAACAGGGAAGGTACGTAATTATGAAAGTTTTCTGAGCAACCCTGGAGGTGTTTTTGTTCTGTCATATAGAGACAGTTTTACAGAAGTTAATCAGAAGGAGACAAAAATAGGCTGTTTTACGACTGGTTACAAGCAGTAACTTCAATAATGACTTTATTAAAACAACTTATGTAAGAGAGGTTCAGTCTGTTCAAGAGTATTTCACTGCTTTTACATACATCTACAATATTCAATTTGCAATATGTACACAAAAATTACTAGGGAAAATAACTCAAACTTTGACAGTTGTTTTTTAACAATACCTAAGTACAGGAAAAATGAAAACAGTTATTCATAGATTTTTATTTGCATTTGAGAGTTTGAATGCATTTTGCCCAAGTCTCACTTTAGTGTTTTACGCAAAGTCAAACCTGTGTAATTCAGTTTGAAATCCATGTAACCACAAATTTCAGTCCAATATTTAAAGTGTCAAAAGTGATATCATCACTCTTAATTAAAGAATAATCAAACACTGGCATTCTCTTCTAATTTATTAAATACACAGTTATATAGTGATGACCTTTCATCGCCACTGTCAGTTTACGGAAATGTAAAGGTTCACCTTTGAACTCCTAATGGCTGGAATCACTGTGTTCCATTTCCTAAGGAAGTCAAGCATGGAGTATCTATTGCCCCCCCCCACACCCCCCACCCACTTATTTACCATCCTCCCCCACCTCTCCTCTTCTGTTCTTTCCTGTCCCTATTTTCCTTCCTTGGCACCAGATTGCAATCAAACGACAGGGCTAAGCATCGCAGGAAATGTTGGAAACAAGCTAAAGTGGGGAGAATAATAAGAGTTAATGGCTGAAGTGGAGCCACTCTTTCACCAGATCACTGATTAGACTCACCCTCTGCACATTTCTGGCTTGTCACACCAAGGTGTGTGTGTGTGTGTGTGTGTGTGTGTGTGTGTGTGTGTGTGTGTGTGTGTGTGTGTGTGTGTGTGTGTGTGTTTGTGTGTGTCTGTGTGTACACTGTCTGTTTATAAAGTCCTTAACAGACCTGACTGTCAAGGACTTGATGATGATTGAGCTCTGACAAACGAAAGCTGGTTTACTTAGTAAGTTGCATGATTGTTTGCAAAACATAAGCCTTTGATTTCAAAATTGTATTCTCCCAATTTTGGGATTGGATCTAATTTCAAAAATAAAAGTGTCCAAGTCATAACACTATACAAAAAAACAATCCTCAATCCCGTACAACATATTTACAAGGCTTACAAGGCCTGCTCTCTCTTCTGCCCCCTCGCTTCTTTGTCTTTTACCTTTTGCCTTCTCCCTCCTTGACTATCTCCTTCTATTCCAAATAGATTACGACACAGCCGTCTCAGCAGAGACTGAACTCTGCTTGAGAGAGAGTCTGCTGCACCTGTTCCTTGCCTGCAGTGTGTCCTTATCGATTGGATTGCCCCTGCTAGGCCCACTGCGTGCAGTTGGCCTCCGCACCGCTTCTCTTCTGCCAAAAATCAGATGCCAAATTAAGCAGGCCTAGCCAGGACAACAGGGTGGAGGGGAAACCCACAGCCTTGCAGGAAGTAAATACAGAAAAGAGCAGCGAGCAGAGCATGTCACCATACCTGTGTTCTATTCAGATTTCATTTTTGAAAAAAATGTGCGGGAGGGCAAAGTGGATACAATCTTAATCTCTAAATTATGGGCCATGGTGATAAATTATGGGGAGCAAAATATTAAATAGCCACAGGGTCATTTGCTAGAAACTATGGCTCTTTGTAACAGTAATAGGATTTTGGATGGCAACTATATATTCATGCGGTGCATGTTGTCCTCTTAGAATTGACAGAAATTCTATGCATGTCTGGAATAGGAGACGCCACAATATGGACTTTAAAGGAATGTGCTGATGATTCCCTGCATTATTAAACAGAAACACAAAAATGCATGATGAATGAATGAAACAAATGGTCTGTCTGTTCCATTAGCTTTTTGCTTTGAACAAGGGAACTTCCCCTGATTAAGAAAGAAGCATGTAATTGGCAAACTTGCTGCCGGTGTCTCCAACCTCAGTAGAGGGTTGTCATGATTATGCAACTGGTAAGTCAATGAGGGCTGAGTGGTGATGTGTCTGTATGTGACACATTAGCTGTGGAACGTGGTGGTGCCTGGCAGCCATTTTGAGGGAGGCTCTATTAGTTGAGGTTGTTTTCTATCTATATAAGTATCACTGCTTTGAAGTGCTCCATTCTGTCTTATCAGCAGGCCCGAGCCACTCGCCACAAGCTCTGTGTGCACGAGTGTGTATTGCTTTGCACATAAGTGAGTGAAAAGTACATTTCTACTCAGGTGTGTGTGTGTGTTTGTTGCTTGGAGCACAACTGAGCGAAAAGTAAGTGTCTGCACAAGTGAGTGTTTGTACATTTGTGTGTCTGTGTGTGTACACTCCAGCCATAGGGGCAGTGCGTTATCGCAGTATGCAGCCCTATTCAATGTCTGTACTACTATCCAGTCTAGAAAGCTTTGTGCCCCAAGATTATCATTTTGCTGTTACCCCTCTGGATTCATCCCCTCCCAACTGTTCAGGATGGTGTGTGTGTGTGTGTGTGTGTGTGTGGAGGCAAGGAGGCAGTAACTTATATTATCATATTAAGAATACCATACGAGTATAATAGATGCTCCGTTTCAGCTTTGTGAAACTTCTGTTTTAATTCAAATCCCTCCTCTTTTTGCTTCTCTCTCACTCAGCCTCTCGCACTCGCTGTCTGCCGCCTTTCTGACGGTGTGGGAAACTTGCCAGGGGAAGTTGATTTTCCCTCTCCTCTCTCTTTTCTGCCTCCTACCTTTTGTGTTGTGGATTTACGATCCCTCTGTTTACCAAGTGAGAAGTCAACAAGAGCATTCTCGGCAGCAGAGCAGAGGCAGAGACAGGCAGTCTAACCCACACAGAAAAACAGTGCCATACACATACACACACACACACACACATCTGTCTGCATGTCAGACAATCATGTGCTAGCATCCCAGACTGAGAGCATCTCTATGGCCCCTCCAGTGTGGTGACAGATAGACAACTCCAGGAACAAGTTTACTGCCAGCCTGCCAATGTCTCACCTTCCCATGGGCTTGCTACAGGTCAGGAAAACAAATAAAATAGAATAGAATAGAAAATAATTGAACAGAATAGTCAACCAAACAGCCTCACCATTCCAGCTGTTCTGTAGCTTTTGATCATACCAAACAATCTTTGCCATTTGTCATGCAATAGTTGATCTTCTCATCCATGTTAGATAGAAAGCTGAAACTGAAAGTCTTTTCTGGACCATGTGAATGGCAGAGGACAAAACAATCTCACCATCATCACCAGTGCATCATCCATTAATAGTTCTGGAGCTTTCAATTGTATCACACATTCTTCTGTGGCAGATGAAAATTTACCAGTAGAATAGAATAAACTTAGGGCTTTGTATCATTATGCTATGCTCATTATGTGTTATTGTTTTTCAAGAAAATTTAAAAAAAATATTTATTGAGGGGTTTGTTTTATGTATTTGAAGAGTGTTGCTGAATGTAACTGTGGAACACACAGGTAGTTAGTTCATTTTTATTAATTATGCTATTGATTATTTTACGTGATCTTGCATGCACATACATGCACAAGTACAACCTCCGAACCACACATTTATTTAGATAGAACAGGTTTTTCTCCCCGTTGGATCATATCTAAATGTTATGCGATGTGCATATAATTAGGCTCCTTCTATTTTGCTATACTGTATGTGTGTATATTGTGATATACACACATACAGTATTATTATACATACATATTCTTATTAATTGCATGTGGTTGATTTCAAGCATATTCCCCAGTGCTAAATAGAATAGTTAATAGGACTTTAACCCCTTGCTGCATTATCATTTATTTCTGCAGTAGAATGTGACTGTTGAAGAGCCACATTTATCACAAAGCTATGTTACACACAGGAATGTAAAATATTAAATCATGTTTCCTCTAAAACAAATCTTTTACAGCATGTCGCCCACATGCATATGCAGGGCATACGTATAAAGCAAAAATCGTAACTGATTTTGTGACTGTAGTTTTGCTCACATGCATATTCTTTTGGCATCAATCTTTGGCAAAGTGCACAACGTTTAGATTAGCTGACATCATGAAGTTGTCATAGCGCATTTACTCAAGGCTTCCTAAGCTTAAACACAGGGAAGTGTCAGTCCCCACGAGTACAACCTCTAGCTTTTTTCTCAATAAATGTTTCATGAAGCTGTTATGTCATGTTGCTGTTAGTTCCTCACAGCATCTTTCACAGCATCCTGAGTAATGCCAGTGATGAATTCATTCCATTACAAAATCTTTTTTTTTCATCCTAATGCTGCAAAAGACAAAGCATTGGAGGACAAAAAAAAGACACAGGTGATCACACTTGAAAGAGAGTGATGGGAAATATAGAAATTAAAGTAGGAAGAATAAAAAGTGTGCGGAAAGTTGTTGTGAATGATCAAATCAGGTGGAAAATGTCAAGAGAACAGCAGAGAAAAGAAGGACGAGCTAGCGATGCATAGGTAGTGAAGTGCTGTGGCCCCTTGACTGTGATGCTTGCAGGCTTTTGTGTTACCTCACCTCAAGCTGCCAGCCCCTGTGTTTTCTCCCCCTGTACTCAAATGACAGCAGACATCAACCTCAGACACTCTCTCTCTCACACACACACACACACACACACACACACACACACACACACACACACCCACCATTACTCTTCTATTGTTGTGGCAGAGCCCCTAATGGAGCTTCCCGTTTGAGTGCAGATAGACACACACACTCTCTGTTTCATAAGTACACACACGCACGCTTGTGCGCACATACACACAGATTGACAGCTAGTCCCTAGGCCACTGCTGCTACGCATGATTGATGGCAGTGTTCCGTGGAGAATGCATGAGGCAGGGCGGCAGTGATTCAGGAACGGGGAGCTGCACAGTTTAGGTACGGAAACACTCCATTGAGTTGAGGAGGAAGAGAACAGAACGTACAGGAGGAGCGGGATGGTACATGGCTGTCAGTCAACCAGATGGACAGACAGAGGGTGACAGAAAAAGAGAATTACTGTGTGCTTAATTAAACTTAAAATCCACAGGAAGGGACAACTTGAGTTCACAGTAAATAATAATACACCCCCATAAAACACCCACTCTTTCCTACCACCCACACAATCCACACACCCATTCCACACATCATTCTCCAGACTGACACCTTCCCTTCACCCCCAAAGGAACAACAAAAAACCATCAAAAAATGACAGATTTACCAAGACACTGCAGTAGGCTAAATTTGTGCACATCACACCCCAAATCAGACATCATGGAAATCTAGTCCCCTCAGATCAAGCACATGTTGACAACAATTATTACACCCTAACAGCATAAAGTCTATATAAAGTACACCGAAAACCCATCGCAGTTACAAATGTGTGTAATTATGCCAGCCTCTACTGGTTAAATTCATACAATCACAGCCCTTTTCTGAGCAAAACGTACAGCCCCATTGAGCGATGGGAAACTCTATAACCCTTCAATGTCAGTGACCAGCATGTAGTACATATTATGGCCTTAGGCACACCAACGCCTTACACAGAGAAACACAAGTGCCTGTGCTTTCCATTTTTGCTGAAAATCTTATAATCGAAGATTTTAACATCAGGGTAGACGTAAAGTCGCACAAGGCAATTTCACCCTTTCGATACCCCAACTGTCAGCAAGTGATAGCTGCATTTTTAAGAGCTTGAAGGACTCCATTACCCAGAAATCATGTAGCGTGTTGTCAGTATATTGCTCTTCAGAAAATTTTTTATCTTATTCATAGTCACTGGTCGACGTGGAGATGGTGAGGAAAATCTTTTCAGCCAGGTTCATCTTTCTCTGGACTCTTGACATTTTCACCGCTAGTTTTAGGTTTTATTACTGTGTTGAAAATATTTTCAACCAACGACTAAACACGGAACGTGAGATTATGAAATATATATTTCTCTTGTGAAAAAGTGGCAAAACATGAAATTGCTAGAATTCGTGTTTGAGTATTTTTTTTAGATCTAGGAGGGGTTGCCTCTGTGTTTATGTCTGTTTGTTTGTGTGTTTGCCTGTTGTTATCAGCTGTGTAGGCCTGAAAGCAAAGTATATTTAGTGTTCTGTGTTGATTCGGCATAAGCACACAGTTGTGGATGTACAGTATCTAGAAGAACCAGGTGCAAATGTATATAGCATAGAAAGTATTTTTTAAAAGGTTTAGCACTATCCAAACTAATTCACATAATTTTAAACGTCTGCAGGTTCAAACTAAATACACAGTTGTGGCTTTGTTTTCTGTAATTACAAATTTCAGAAGATATTCTTGAGTATAATTTACATGTTTTATACTTTCAGGCAATCTCAACTGTATAATGAAAGTGTTCACTGTGACAGACAAAGCTGTTCCCTGCTTTGTTAGATTGTTTCTAAGCGAAGATGTGGCTTTAGAAAATGGGCTCCACCTGAATGCAGTATAACACATAATGACTTCCAAATGACTTGAGCCTGATAAAATTATTCAAATGGAAAGGGATGGAGAACTGTAAATAATTATTTCTTTTTACCCAACTTTTGATCCTGCCATACTGATTTGGACTACATGCAGTTTAAAACAACGGGAGGGTAGCGAGTAGAGTGAGACACACCGGTGTGGTATGTTCACTTCACACTTCACAAACACATGCTCTTTATTCCTCATTCTTCCCCTTCCTCATCTCATCCATTCATTCTTTATTTCTGTCCTCTGAACAGGGTCAATGTGAATAATTGAGCCTCTTTACAATGAAATATTGACAATAAAAGAGTGTGTTGTATGCATTTAAGTGGCCTTCCTGCCTCTTATGATGTCATGGTGTTATAAATCATGCATGACACTGAAACATTGTTTTTTTCTGCCAGGTTAGGCAGCAGGAACCCCTACTGTGTACCAGTCCCAAAGGATAGACTGGTAACCTTGTGCACTTTTTGCAGGACAAACCAATTGTGAGGTCTTGCTTGGACATTATTGCCATTATGGTACCACTTTAGCACATTTATGTTGTTCTGTAACAACTGTTGTTGATTGAATCACTTCGAAACATGTCCTGAACTTGGGAGTAAATGATAAAGAAAAAACCCGCACAGAGATCTCGCATATGACTACATTGACGAAAGATGAAACACTAACATTGGGAAGTCATCAGAAACATAAGCTACTCCCTGTCGAAGCTATTCAAAGCTGTGTTAATGAACGGCTGTGAGTGTATCACTATAATATTATTTACACTTGTAAGCCATTGCTCACATCACTTGGTACTGATACAGACTACTCTCTTGTTGTTCTTACTTTTGCATCCTGGGAATACATTTTGAACTAATTTGTCCTGGCAAGAAGAACTCAAGACAAACATCCGCACTCTAGTCACGTTGGGACCCACAAATCTCCACAACACAGTCTGGGGTCCAGGCTCTTAGTTTAAGAACCCAAGTGCTGTGTTTTTTCTGAATTAAACCCCCCCCCCCCCCCCCCTCTTTTTTTTTTCTCTCTTTAGACTATCGCCCACCTCCAATGATGCCTCCTAACCGAGGAGGAGGAGTAGGAGGAGGAGGAGGAGGGGGAGGTCCAGTCGGTGGTGGAGGTTCCTCCTCTTCATCTACCAGCCGCACCACCACTACTCGTTCCCCTCCCTACTACACCACCCCGCGGCCTCTCCTCACCACCTCCCCCGGCCAGCGCTATCGGACCACCACAACGGTTCGCCAGCCCGTCCTGGTTCCCGCTGATGGCTCATCATCTGACACCAACCAGATTCCCGACACCAACCACAAAGCTGGAGGACGCTCCCCTCCAGTGCAGGTCCCTCCAGCAGCCCCACAGCCTCCTGCCCTGCCTCCCCAAGACTTCTGCAGTCCAAGGGTGACGGCGGACATATCATGGCCCCGGACACAGCAAGGCCAGACAGCCAAGCAGCCCTGCCCTGTGGGGACACTGGGTAAGGAAGCTGCACTGGTGGGTAGATAGCAGAATGTATAGAGGAGTTGGGGTTGTAGGACCACTGAGTAGTTGGTTAGAGTGTTTATGAAAGCTTTGTCCAGTGCAATGTGTCTTTCTATATGTCATTATTATTTTGTGTGTTTGCTCTTTTATCTCCTCTGTCCATTAGAGGTTTTTCATTGGCAAAGATGGAAAATTTTCCTTCCTTTGCTTAAGTAAAAGCACCAGTACCATATTTAAATACAAAGTTAAAAGCAGCAGATACCTGTAAACAGTTTTTTGATGTTGTAGCTAGTCTATATGCCCCACATGCTGCTGGCTAGTAATTCAAACAGTGTATCCCATTTTGTGAGCTGTATGCGTGTTGTGAAATGTAATTTAAATGTATGGTGCAGACTGTATGATGTATGTCAGTGTAAAGTCCATATGTGTTACTGTTGTTACTGCAGCCTTATGCGGCACTGATGCCCAAGACAAATTTCCCTTAAGGGACAACAAAGTTAATCTTATCTTATCTTAACATAAAAATGTAATTACTTATTTTAATTTCAAATTTTAATTGAATTTTAAATGACCCTTTAAAGCACATTTATTGTTTTCAATAAATTGACACTTGACTTGACTTAATAATTAAATGATTCAACTGAAAATAAATAGATCAATGATATAAGTGTGTGTAAGATGTGTGAAGTGGCAGTGCATAGGGACAACCTGACAGTGAGGGATATACTTTCTGCAGCAATGGAAAATCACCCTTTGATTTTGACAGGAATTGCTGAGTGGAGAGGACTAAGATGTAATGGGTCTGGAATTGTGGGATTGGGGCAAAGTAAAACATGACACCATACACAATTCCCTCTGAAAATGTAAAGAGAAGTAGTATAAATCCTTACAACACACACTTCATTAGTTAGCTCACATGATAATGGTCTCCTGGTGTATATCAGTGCTGTCTTACCCTGTTTGTTTTGCTTGTCTTGCAGGCGTGGCCACATACGTGTGCATGTCCCATTTGGGCTACTGGGATCCCCAAGGCCCTGACCTCAGCAACTGCACGTCGCCCTGGGTCAACCACATCATGCAGAAAGTAAGTCTGAACACCGCTGCTGGCCCTCGTGGCTACCATTGAGCCCTAGTTGAAGGCAATGTGTTATGGATATAGTCCTGGAGCAATTTCTCACACATGAATACACACTGACCACAGGGGAAGATTTAGGCCATGTATCCGTCTTCAGAGATTTTATATAGCTGTAGGGGCAAATAAATGTCCAATAAGGTCATTCACTCACACTTTGCTATCATAATAATAGGCTAACATGATAGGCTAATTTGCAAATAATGCATTGCTTTTGCATGGAAAACATTATTGAAACATTATTGTTTGATTCTTCAAAATACTTTTATTTTGAAAAGTGCTACCCCAGTTATTACAACCTCCTTCAACTTCAATTTATCGCTTTGTGTCTGTTCTCACATGAGCCACAAGGCTTTAAGAGTTTTCCGACTTGTCATATGAGACAAAACATGAAAAAAATGGTCCCTGTTAAATCAGCGTTGCAGCAGAGGTACTAAAGTAGGTGATGTTTCTGTTGTAAGGTGCTGGAAACACAACACTGACTTCCTCTCGCCCCTTCACATAACTCCTCTTTATGCTCCCCCATCCCATCCTTGTTTTTGTCTTGCTTGCTTTCATTCCTCTGCATTCACTCCATCTGTCCTTTACCTTTCTGCCCTTCCTCTCCTGTCCTTTCATTTTTCCATCTGTCTTTTGCTGTATGCTTCTCCCTCCTACTCTACGTGCTCTCACTAACTTTCTCTCCTCTTCCCAACTTTCCCTTCACTTCTCACCTCATCTGACTTTTTTTCTCCTTTACTTCCAACCGTCTCTCTCATTCTTTGACTTTATTCCTCCCTCCGCCCCTGTCACCCTGTTTGGCTTGCAGCTCCGTTCGGGTGAGACGGCAGCAATCGTGGCCAGGGAGCTGGCAGAGCAGACCAAAGGGCTTCTGCGTCCTGGCGATGTGCCATCCACAGTGCGGGCCATGGCCCAACTGGTCGAACTGCTTGACGTCCAGCTCAGGAACCTCACCCCCGGGGGCAAGGACAGTGCTGCCCGCAGCCTCACCAAGGTAATGCAGGCCAGGGACTGTCGATGTTTAGTGAGTGATTGAGTGAGATAAATGATTTTCTTGCAGGAACGGGTATGGTAATCTTAACAGAAAGAGGGATGACGAAGAGAAAATTGAACAGATAGAGGGACTTTTGCAAGTTAACAGTGAGAGCAAAAACGTTTGATGAAGAACCAAACATAACACTTTAGATTTCCAGATGATAGCTGGTTTTAGACATTATTTTATCCGCTTGTGTGTGTGTGTATGTGTGTGTCTAACATGTTTTGCTCCACATTATGGTTGACAGAGAACTGCTTTTAGTCTTTGGCAGGGTTCCTCAACTCTTTTTAGATCAAGATTGAAATTTAATAAAACTCTGTCTCGCCCTGGGATTTATTCTCATTAAAACATACAGACACAATTTACGTCACAGCTCATTGTTTAATGAACTTCAGTCTCTGAGCTACGGCTATGAAGATGCTGTCGACAAGGAGGCTTGAGTGCTTACATTAATGGAAACTCAATCCTGAGTATGCAAAGGATCTGTTTTACTACTCCGGTAGACACGGAAAGAATTTAGTTCTGTACTTTGTTCATGGGGCCATTCAATTAAAGTGAGTTAAATCAGTGGGGAATGGCTGACTGGCTGGCTTGGCTGGCTAATTGACAGACTGACTGTATGACGGACTGTTTCTTGATTGTCTCTACAACGGTCAACAGTGATAGGCGGGGTTTAGCAGCCAGATTGACAGCTGGTGCCACCTCTTATACAGTCACTGGCTGTTTTTTTAGCTTTAGCTACTGAGTCACTGGGTCTGCTTCATTTCCCTTCTTTTTGTCTCACACATCACACTCTTCACATCTCCTGTGCTCCCTCTCGAAGTAATACAGTAACAGATGTGAAGTGAATACATATTGGAGCATGTGTAAGTGGACTCAATTAATCTGTGTTTTGCTGTTGACCAAATTGCCCTGTTAAAGGTTGGATTTGTAGAAAACGGTCCTCCATAGAAGAGGAAAAGCATTCCTCCTGTTTTCAATAATGACCCAATTATATGTACCTAATTGAGTAAAATGCCAGCTTATTATGCTAATTTTTGTTAGGAAATCGAATATGTCCAATCACGCACGAGTGCCATAGTAATTAATGCCATCAATTCACTTGACAGTAGATGCGGAGAATTAGTAGAAAAGAAAAGAAATTATGAAAACAATCTGGAAAAAAAGAGTGAAAAGAATAGTAGAAAAAGAAAGAAAGTTATGGGGAAAGGAATGAGCGAGGAGAATAACAATGTATTTCAGCCACCAAAGCCTTTTTGTGCAATGTTAATGAAGTGAGTGTGACTGCCTTTGTGCACCTAGGTGTGTATATGTGTGTGTGTGTGTGTGTATGATTGAGATGTGTTATATCGCTAACAGCTGAATTGTTTGAATTTACAGCTTCAGAAGAGAGAAAGATCCTGCAGGTTTTTCACACAGGTATTTCCACTTCCTGGTATCGTTGATTACTTTGCCACACCATAGTCCCACATGTGTTTGTGTGTGTGTTTTTTTTTTCACAGTCAGCATGTTATCTACAAAGCAAGCCTGTGTGTGTGTGTATGCGTGTGTGTGATCACACATTACAACGCTCTACGTAGAATTCTAATTCTATGCTGCAGCAGTTGTCTTATGAGTTGCATCCCAACCCTTTGAGGAGGGCGGCCATTTAACATTTATTATCGTCTATTCTGGTCTTGAACTACAGTGTGCATCAGAATCACTGGGAACTGTCCACTGGTGTCTGCTAACAAAAGTTTTAGTCTCCTCAAAGGGTTCGCTGCCATTCTTTTCTCAATTTCTCTCTTTTTTTTTGCATTCAGAATCAATGGGACTGATAAGAGGCCATGATCAATATCAATAATAGCTCATCTATTTTGCGGTTCTGTCTGCAGAATTGTAAACAGGCCTCCCTGGAACCAAATGACTCGCTATCCATCTCCATTCAGTGAAACGTCCTCTCTGCTGCTGTATCAGAGAGAAAGAACTGAGTGTGATGGATATTCTGTTGCATATTTGCTTGGTGACGGCCTCAGTGCCTTAAAAATAATACCAGCTTCTGTTTGTGGCTCATTATTAATTTATTTGTCGTCCTTGTTGGTCTGCTTGTATTGGTGTTTGTGTTGATGCCACTGGCTCATGCCGTGAACTGAAACCCATCATTTAGGCATGTTTCTGGTCAACTAAAATCATTCAGAACTTCAAAGGACCCCACCTTTCCTCATCCATGTGCTGTAGATACACTGCAGAGTCTCTCTCTTCCTCCCTCTGCATCCTCCGACACACACACACACACACACACACACACACACACTCACCCTTGTTGGTCTAGCTCTTTTTCTCCTGATGCAGGCTTTTTTCCACTCTCCCCTGAAAAAGTCTTAACGTCAGCACCAGTCAGCAATGTCACATCATAGAACATGGCTTAGGACTATATGCAAGCTGACAAAACACACACGCATGCACACACGCTACAAATATATAGATATATTTTCAACAATGATCTTATGCCGTCACATCAAAACGGTCAGCCATTTTGATGTGTCTCCTTTGATCCAATAAATGCTGCGTTTTAAAGAGAGGCTGCTTTCAGACAGCTAGTTACAGGTTAAAATCAAAACGTCCCACCGCACACCTTGGGTTCTGCAGGGGGCTGGGAGTGATCGATTATATAATTAGCCTTAGTAATGTGAAACAAAATTATACCAACAGTCCCTTACTTCACCAGATAGAAATGTGCGTGATTAGGGATGTGGTGTGATGCTGCCCTCTCCTCGTTAATTATCTACAGCACTAATTGCCAAGTAAGGAGAGTGGGCAGGAGGTTTGGGTTCTTAATAGAGACAAAAAATAATTGAATTCTCTCTCCCCCCCCTCTGACACTTCATCTCTCCTCCTCTCTCACTTCGTTTGGGGAACTGGGGACTCATTTCATGTATACTAAATTGGCAATTTATTCATGATGAAGTTGGTGGTGTGGAGAGGCTTTGATGCTGTAGGGTGGATTGATGGAAGAAGGTAGAGTCTGCAAGGTAGACTGAGAAAGAGAAGGGTGCAGAAATTAAACAGAGAAAGATAGGAGATTCACAGAAACAGAAATGGAATGTGAGAGAAAGAGAAAACAATAAAGGGGGCAGTGAGGAGACAGTGATGCTCAATGACAATGTCTAATTTGCCCTCTATTTATGGATGGCGGGTCAGAACGCAGCATGCTGTGAATTTAAAGCCTGATTTAGCTGCAAACTCATCCTGTCAGGGAAGACAAACTCCGACAACAACTGACAGATAAGCCTGCTTCTCTGATGAAAACATTTTCGAAACATGCACTTTCTCAGAGCTCAGCCAAGCGAGTGAGAGAAAAAACGTCCATTCTTTCCTCTTCTCTCGCCCCTTTCCATACTTCTAACATCCCAACTCGGTCATTTTACAAAGTGTGTCCTACTGTGCGTGAGTGTACACATAGTGTACATCCATGTGCGTGTGCCCGTGCTCCCCCTTGTGTAGCTGGGAGTAGTAGAACAGCCCAGCTCTAGTCTGTCTTGCCAATGCTGTTTACGCTGGATTACCCCAACGCTTCAAAGCATTTCACTTCTGCCCCATTTACTGGTGTGTGTGTATGTGTGTGTGCGTGCACGCTGTGCGTACGTGCACACACATGTCCGCTCCTACCCTGTAATACATAGTCACTCATAGACATGCACACACACAAACGACACCCTTATCTGTCTCTGCAGAGTCTCTCCCCTCTTTGAAGACCCCTAAAAAAAACCTGTCTCCATTTTAGCCCTCAAGTCCTCATACTTGTGCGGATAGAAATGTCACCAACGACACCAGAACTTACAGGCACACCCACCCAGTCACACACACAAACACATATTCCATCTTTGAGTTTCTGATGTGAAGATGTCTGGACCTCAAGGAAATCACACCCCTTCTTCTCCTTACCTATCTCTCTCCTCTACAGATGCAATCTCAGCGCCAGCGAATTAAATTTCAATGAAAAAATTATATGAAATTGAAAATGCAAGATAATCAAAAGTTCAATAAAAAGCAATGAAAAGTTTAATGAGAGTAGAAAAGGGGGGTTATCTGAAACACATCAAAGTGAGTGTTTGAGAGCAGCACCACCAGCATGAGTGAATCGAAAGCAGTGCCACTGCTGTCATATCTGTCGTGCCTACAGCGCATCCTCTCCTCTGTCTCTCTCTCTGTTGCCTGGACTGCTACTGTAAACCAAGTGGAGCAGAATGATGCACTGCAATGCTTCTCCAGGCCCCTTGTGCACACCCTCAAACACACACACACACACACACACACACACACACACACACACTCACACATTTTAATGCCAACACTCAAATGAACACAAATGCATCCCACATACTGTGCAAACACACATACAGTAGCTTCCAACGCCTCACCACATCGTATGTATGGCATGTATATATGTCTCATTCATACACACACCCAAGACAGCACTGGGGCTGCAGAGAAAGTGTTATATCCACAACTCAAGCAGTTAAAAGGAAATTCTGGTATCGTACAACTTCCTGTCAGTGATAATTGTACTCACTAAGGAGATCTGGAAACGCAGCAACATTGCTAATGTACAACAGGGCAAGAAACACAAGCAGTCCGACAATCACGCAGGTTTTTAACAATTCCCCAGATTACACAAAGCCATTTGGAGGAGATAACAAAGGCAAATCGTAAAATGATTACCATAATGTCTGCATAGTACCAGACATCATCACACTTACTGTACTTACAGTTCATGCAGCGTGCGATTCTTACCAAAGTTTTGGGTATACTCACTTTCAGTTTTACTTCCAAATACAGCAGTACAGATAATCTGGATAATCTGGATAGACTGTTAGACTGTAACTAATGATTATTTTCATTTTCGCTTAATCTGTTGATTATTTTTAGGGTTAATTCACTGATGTTATTTATTGCCCTCCCTCCCCAAAAATGCTTGTTTTATGTGACCAATATAAAAAAATACAAAGATAATCACTTTACAATAATGTAAAACAACAGCTTGAACGCATGATTAATCATTATCAAACTGACTGTAGGGCTATAAATAATTATTATATTCACTAATTGTTAATATTTCAATTGGGGTGGCATGGTGGTGCTGTTACCTCAGAAGAAGGTCAGGGGGTTCAACAAGCCTTGGTCGCATGTTCTCCCCATGTCTGTGTGGGTTCTCTCCAGGTGCTTCCTCCCACAGTCCAAGACATGCGTAGGTTAACTGGCGACTCTAAATTGCCCTTAGATGTGAGTACAATTGTGAATATTGGTTTGTCTCTACGTGCTGGCCCTGCGATGGACCAGCGACCTGTCCAGGGTGTACCCCATCCCGCCTTTTGCCCAATGTCACATGACCCTGGCCATGGGATAAGCAGTTGATGATTAGTGAGTGAGTTAGTAAAATGTAAAATATTTTCCAGATGAATCTATTAGAATGTAATGTAATGTAATTAAAATGTCAGGGTGTAGTGTCAATAAGTCATGTCAGTTATTTATTTTGTCTGACCAACAGTCCAAAAAACACTGATTTTCAGTCTACTATCAAACAAGCATAGCAAAAAAAAAACCTCACATTTGAGAAGATGGAACTGGAGAATGTTTAGCGTTTTTGCTTCTAAAATGGTTCAAGTGATCAGTTGATATTCAAAATATCTGCTTATTATTTTTTTGTCCATCGACTAATCGATTAATAGTTTCAGCACTAGCTTGTTTGTAGCCATTTTGATTGCCTGACCACTTGTGTTTCCTGCTCTCTCAGACTTGTAATTGTGTTCCCTAATGTGATCACTTTGTTGTCTGCATGTTATCA
>NC_060153.1:14510556-14521146 GCF_021292245.1 Micropterus dolomieu | reverse complement strand
ACACACACACACACACACACACACACACACACACACACACTCACACATTTTAATGCCAACACTCAAATGAACACAAATGCATCCCACATACTGTGCAAACACACATACAGTAGCTTCCAACGCCTCACCACATCGTATGTATGGCATGTATATATGTCTCATTCATACACACACCCAAGACAGCACTGGGGCTGCAGAGAAAGTGTTATATCCACAACTCAAGCAGTTAAAAGGAAATTCTGGTATCGTACAACTTCCTGTCAGTGATAATTGTACTCACTAAGGAGATCTGGAAACGCAGCAACATTGCTAATGTACAACAGGGCAAGAAACACAAGCAGTCCGACAATCACGCAGGTTTTTAACAATTCCCCAGATTACACAAAGCCATTTGGAGGAGATAACAAAGGCAAATCGTAAAATGATTACCATAATGTCTGCATAGTACCAGACATCATCACACTTACTGTACTTACAGTTCATGCAGCGTGCGATTCTTACCAAAGTTTTGGGTATACTCACTTTCAGTTTTACTTCCAAATACAGCAGTACAGATAATCTGGATAATCTGGATAGACTGTTAGACTGTAACTAATGATTATTTTCATTTTCGCTTAATCTGTTGATTATTTTTAGGGTTAATTCACTGATGTTATTTATTGCCCTCCCTCCCCAAAAATGCTTGTTTTATGTGACCAATATAAAAAAATACAAAGATAATCACTTTACAATAATGTAAAACAACAGCTTGAACGCATGATTAATCATTATCAAACTGACTGTAGGGCTATAAATAATTATTATATTCACTAATTGTTAATATTTCAATTGGGGTGGCATGGTGGTGCTGTTACCTCAGAAGAAGGTCAGGGGGTTCAACAAGCCTTGGTCGCATGTTCTCCCCATGTCTGTGTGGGTTCTCTCCAGGTGCTTCCTCCCACAGTCCAAGACATGCGTAGGTTAACTGGCGACTCTAAATTGCCCTTAGATGTGAGTACAATTGTGAATATTGGTTTGTCTCTACGTGCTGGCCCTGCGATGGACCAGCGACCTGTCCAGGGTGTACCCCATCCCGCCTTTTGCCCAATGTCACATGACCCTGGCCATGGGATAAGCAGTTGATGATTAGTGAGTGAGTTAGTAAAATGTAAAATATTTTCCAGATGAATCTATTAGAATGTAATGTAATGTAATTAAAATGTCAGGGTGTAGTGTCAATAAGTCATGTCAGTTATTTATTTTGTCTGACCAACAGTCCAAAAAACACTGATTTTCAGTCTACTATCAAACAAGCATAGCAAAAAAAAAACCTCACATTTGAGAAGATGGAACTGGAGAATGTTTAGCGTTTTTGCTTCTAAAATGGTTCAAGTGATCAGTTGATATTCAAAATATCTGCTTATTATTTTTTTGTCCATCGACTAATCGATTAATAGTTTCAGCACTAGCTTGTTTGTAGCCATTTTGATTGCCTGACCACTTGTGTTTCCTGCTCTCTCAGACTTGTAATTGTGTTCCCTAATGTGATCACTTTGTTGTCTGCATGTTATCATAAATGATCGAAAATTATGTGCAAAACTACAAACAACCTAAGTTATGAATTTTTCCTTTTAAAGGAGTATTGAAGGTTGTAGTATTCTATCTCAATCAATGAAACAATGGAGCTAGAAAGAGATTTACCAGTGTATCTATGCATGCTTCGTATCCCTCCCGCTTATTCTGGTTGTTTGATGAAACAGTGTATTAATTCGTTTTTGTTTACATGTAGCCCTCCCAAACTCCTCCGATATGCGTCCCAGCTAATTAGTTGCTTGCACTAAAAGAGGACATAATATTATCATATTAGCTTGTTGGCTAAGCAGCTATTTCATGTGTGTGATGTACTGTATTTACATGTGGATATCACACCCGCAAAATAAACAGGTAGGATTACTTCTAATCCCAGAGCCATCATCTACAGTGTTTCTCTATCTAGGGCGCTTTCCCTAACCACTGCGCATGCACGCACACACACACACAAAAAAAAACACACACTCTTTACTTCTTGACAACCGCTGTTGCTGTGTTCTCTCCTGTTTCCTGGTCTCTCACTTCTCCCTAACCCTGAGTGAAAGGGGCAGGGAGGAAGTCAAATGGTTGATGTGTGAATGCCAATAAACTGATGTCTCTCACTCTTCTTCCCTGCCCTTGCAATTCCCAAGTGAAGACCCCCTTTGCTTGTATAATGGCACCTGCGGTCCTTTTTCCATTTTCCCATCCACCTTCCTCAAGAGAGAGACTTATTGAAAGAGTGAGAGATATGTAAGGGATGGGATGGAATTGCACTTGCGGAGAGGGTGGTTTACAGTCATAGCAAGAGAAAGAGAAAATAAAGAGACGGACGGGAGTGTGAGATGTGTGTTTGATAGCACCTGTATTCGCTTTTCTGCCTCCCTTGTTCCCAGCGGACGCCTGTCACCATGGACTCACTGGACTGTTTTATCGCTCTCCCATGGCTCTCCCCTTCTTCTCCCCCTCTCTCCACCGGCTCTCTTTTCTCCGTGTTTCTTTATCTCTCCCAGGGTCTTTTAAAGATGTGTGTGTGTATGTGTGTGTGTGTGTGTGTGTGTGTGTGTGTGTTTGTGCGCGTGCAAGTGTGGGTGGCTGTGTATCTGCCTATGTGTGGTGCTCATGTCTGAAAATGAGGAGGTGAATTCTTAAGAGCATAAAGGAATGTGAGCTGGAGACAAAATAAGTATTGTTTAGCGGAGAGCGTTTCATCTATGCGAGCCAACTCTTCTCTGTTTGGTAATATTTTTGGATTCAAAACTGTTCTGCACGGCTGGATATGACCCAGCAGACATTATCTGATAAAACTCTAATTTCTTCTCAGACCCTTAAGCACAACTTTTCCAACTCAAAGATAAGAGTGTTGTTAAAAAAAAGAAAGAGAATGAACCAGGTTTGGGGGTGTAGACACATGGTGATTGCAATCAGCTAATTAGCTTAGCTTGATTTTCAGAACATCTGTGATGGATTTTCCATCACAACATCATTTTATCAAGATAATGTTTGGGGGAAAAGGTGGTAATGAGCATTAAAAAGTGTGGACTACAACTTTGCAAATGTAGTTTTTATTTAACAGCTTCTGTCTTTTTACCTTTGTTGTGTCTGCATGGGAATGTCACATTTGCATTGCTAACATTTTTTTGTTGTTGATTTAACAACATGATAAATGAAACGCCACTGCATTCACACTGTTGCATCCCACTGACTGCTGTCTTCAGTAGTTATGGTGTTGCAATGTAATTTGTATTATGACTTGATATGCATTAACTTTCACAATATCATAAGTGACAGAAGTTGATATAAAGTGTTAGCATCACTTCATCCATGTGACCTCTGTGTTTCTACTACTGTCCCAGGCTATGGTGGAGACTGTGAATAATTTGCTGCAGCCACGAGCCCAGTCAGCGTGGAGAGAGCTGCCCACCAGCGAGCAGCTGCACTCGGCCACTCTGCTCCTCGACACCGTGGAGACTGGGGCTTTTATGTTAGCTGACAACCTCCTCAAGACTGACACTGTGCAGGAGACCACTGAAAACATCCGTGAGTAGATTTTTTTTTTGTTCCGTCCCATCCTCCAAACTCAGTTGGACACTGCAACTGTCAAGGAGCCTGATGAGATATGCCCTTGAGCAAGGCACTTAACATGCATTTGCTCTGATGAAGCTGCACAGTGGGCAAGTGTTGAAGGTTGTGGCTGCACTGGGCATGTCTATTGAATTGTAGCAGTGCGAAGTGTGGCTCGGCTGGAACAAAAGCACCCTGCGTGGTAGCTCTCAGTTATCGGTGTGTGAGAGAATGGGTGAATGAGCAGAAAAAACCTTCTAAAGCTGTTTAGATAAAAGCTCCATATAAATGTAGCCATTTAAATTTTGTTGACTTTACCCAGATGGAATGTAATATTTTTGTTTTGTTTATTTGACATTTCATTTTCAAATACAATGACATAGTTACAATGCACAACTGAAAAAGCATCAAAGATATCACAAAAAAAGTCACAGAACGTGTTTCCGTTGTGGTCCTGTGGCGTTATTTGCGTGTGCGAGCATGTGTGCGTGTGTGTACTTGCGTGTAGAGAAAGTAGAGTATGGCATAAGCGGCATATAAAAGCAAAAAAACACATCAATATACAAAAAATATTCACAATGGGCATTAACAGGCATTATTCTGACAACCCGCTGAAGTACATGCTTCCTTTTATTTTTAAACTGGTCAATTAAATGAGCTACATACAACCCTGCTGACACAACTGTCTTCACAGGATTAGGATATCTAAAAGCCAGTGTTTCAGTTTTGCCACAAACATGATGGGTTTCTGTTTAGCCGTTATTCCAATCCTGGACACCAGAGTATCTGAGAGAACTTTAACCATCTGGCTACTGATTCAGCATCAGACTTGCTGCACTAGACCTGGAGTTGTGCCTGTGAGTCTCTCTGACCTTAATAAGTAATATTGAGCCACACCATGACAATGGAGGGAAGAATTTCTAGAACATGCTGTAATTTGAGCAGAAATATGGTTCTTAGATTTCATTTTTTTTCTTCTACAGATCTCAGAACCAGCACGGACTGCTAAAGATCTAAGAATATGATGTAATATCATAGTAAGAGGTGACGCTGACAGCAGGCATTACTGAACCCGCCGCCTCAGATCTATATTTTAAAGAAACAAAGTGTCAAACTTCAAAGTTCGTCCAAAAATAACATCATCATTTGCATGTGCGATTACACACACAGAGGTTCTGTACATGCGAATGGACACGAGTAGACATGAATGGAAGTAGAGCAGAATAATGCTTTTGAAAGAAACATATGCAAGACTAGGTTGTAGTTTGTGCGCATTAATCTGGGCTGCAAGGTGAACTAAACAGCACCAGGACCCTACTGTCACTGGCTATACAATTGCCTGATTGCATAAGCTACAGTAAAATTCTTCAATGAGCAAAAGTCAAACAGTACAAAAATATGAAATACTTTAATAATCAAGCAGTTGGCTAATGTTTGAATGCAGTTGGCTAATGTTTGTAGCCAACAATACCTTGGTAAAAATCTTGCATATTAAATACATATATTAAACATCACTATAATACTGTATAAAGCATTGGGTTTTCATATATTTGTGGAATAAAATGCATTTGTTGATGTTGCAGGGTATTTTCAAATGGCTGCCCCCAAATTTTTAAGTAACAGATTTAAGTAACAGAAATTCAGACTGACTCGTGAGTGTAAAATATTTAATAATTTCTGTTTGTGCTACTTGATAAGCCACTCTGTCCAATTAATAATTTGTGTGCATGAATAAACACAACATGAAACAGAGCAGAAATCTGTTCTCCCATAATAAACATTAAAGCGATCATGAGCAGAAGATAACCATGTTATTTTCATGTATCTCAGTCTAAAATCTAAATAAAACTGTTTAAAAGAGAAGTAGCTCATTTCGCCACAATGTGACAATGTTTGCTGTTTATTTTTCACAGCAGCAGCATGTGTGCAGCTTGCAGGCAAGACTGACCAGCAGGAGTACAAAAGAACTACTGAAACCGCATCCAATTCCATCTCGAAATTGTATGATAAAGAGCGGCAGGGGCAAATGTAATGAATACAGTAACATAATCATATGACTTTGAGGGAGTGTATTGAGTAATTTCACAACACTTGTACTAAAACACAGCCTGTAGCCTGCCATCTGACTTGGTTGGTCTGTCCCTGACTGGATGCATCACAATAACCTGCAACTTCTGGTCCTACTCTTACAATACATAAAGCTATCAGTGAGTAGGTTATTTAGGCTTAAACTATTATGAGTGAAAAAATTGCTATTTTGTGGCAAAATATTGAAACCTTTACCTTTAATAGCTCTCTGGCTCCATAAGCATCCATAGAGAAGCAAAAAAGGAAAAAAGACTACATATATTAACAGCTTAACGAGCCTGCTTTATTATGTAGAGGAGGCTTTTAAAGCTGTCAAAGAGAGGTCATGATGAAGAGTTCCAGGTTGTTATGTGAGAAGCTTTAAAGGGTCAAGTCCACAGACATCCATCCTCATCTAACAGAATGCAGGGTAAAAAAAACACACTACAACAACTGGCCTTGAGGCCTCTGAGGCAGGGATACATTGTTTGCCAGAGACAATAATTTTTATTTATTTATTTTTGCCGTATTTCCTTCCCTCCACTTGTAGGCGGAATTGACAAAGCAGAACAAAGCTAGTTATTATGGCGTTGTGCACATCACTCTCCTCTACTCTCTCTTTCTCCTCCCTCCATCATCTCTTCTCATATTCTCTCACTGATCCTCTCATCACTGGGCCATGGAATAAGGCAGAAATGCTGGAGAGCGAAAACCCTCTTTGCCTTTCATGCCTTTAGAGGATGATGATGTATCTGTGAGCCATCGTTTCATCTGCACCCAGACCAGCGAGTTGCACTCACTTATGTTTCCCTTGATTATCCTCCTGTTTACTCCCCTTTTGATTTGATATTTCAAAATTTCCTACACATCATCTCCCCATTACTTGGATTCACTGGGCTTGTGTGTTGCTCAGTCGGAGATGAAAATTCACAGAGGGAGGAGCAGGAGAAGAAGAGAAAACAGAGGATGATGAGTAAAGAGGAAGACGGGATGAGTGCATGCTTGAGGGTGATGGTTGTGGTGGAATGTCAGATGATGCTCCGAGGGTTTTTTTTGTTCACTTTCACATCAGTAAGCAATGAAATCAACGCCATTTAAATCACACGATGTGGAGATACCATTACTGCTTCATTTTTTTTTTTTATCACAGACGGACAGTAGAGACAGATTCCACAATTTCAAGTTGTACAATATGACTCTGTCTTGTTCTCACTTGAATTTAAGTACAACATTTCATTCCCAACAACTGCCATCCTACACAATTTCACCTTACATAATTTCAGATTTGTATCTCCTCCAATTTTTTCTCTCGTCCTGAATGCACCACATAAATATGGTTACATAAACAGTCATCAAGATGTAGGCTACCACATCTCAGAAGAACTTAAAACAGGAAATCATCTTTTTGTGGAAAATTTTGTCTCCGCATTCCTCTCCTTTTTGTGCTGTTAATCTTCCCTCCCAGCTAATCCAGTGGGCAGATCCACCGTGATTATCTCTTCCCTTTATTCATAACTGGCCCAATGCTGCCTCTCATCTCTCTTTTTCTTCTTCTTCCATCCTCACTTCTCTCTCTCTCCGTCTCCTCCCTCTCTACTCTCCTCATTGCACTTTTTAAGGCCCCACCACCCTCCCTTTTTTAACAAATCTTTCAGAGTGAGCGACAGGAATAAATTATTTGAATGACGCATTTTAAAGAAGCCAATGCAGTTACTGTAGGTGATATTATCGTGTTAGATTGTGTGTGTGACAATGCACCGCAGTATTAGGCAGATGAATAAATGGTGTTATTATTAGAACCAAAACAGTGATTTGAAGGGATAACACAGCGGTAACAGCGTGCGCGTGTGATAACGATAATGAACAAGTGTGTTTCTTAGGAGGAGGATTGTCATGACAAGGATGCTTTAATTAGATTAGACTCAGCGTGTTTTGATACCCTGCTGCTGTATGTGGGTGTGGATGTCTGTACATGCGTGTGTGTGGGTGGGTTGGTGTGTTAATGTGTGTATTTGTGTACATAGCTTGAATATTTAGTTTGGCTCTTGTGCAAGTGAAGAACACTTAACCAGTGTTTCTCTTTCTTTCTGCCAGTATTTCCATATCAGCGTCTGTGTTTATGTCTGCCTGCCTCCCTCTGCCTCCATTTCCTCTCTCCCAGACCTTAGTATCTCTTGCCTTTGTGCCCCTATCCATTGTACTCTGCGAGAGAACATAGTCTTCGTTCCGCCTATCACCACTCTAGTCCCCCCTGCCCCAAAGTATCTGCTTATTTCTCATCTCTCATCCATTCTGCTCCTCTGACTACCCTCTTTATTTTTATCCAGCACTTCTCCCTGACCTCCTCAACTTCCTTTCCTTTCACCCTCATCTCCCACACCACCTCCTCTTCCACTCACATTTCCATCTGAGCATGTCCTTGTGTTGTTTATTTTATCAAGGAGCGGATTTTTAACCATGAAAACATCTAAATCACCATATCACTCAGAAGCACAAGATAGCGATACACCAAAGGCATAATTAGCCCTTAATTAGAAACTTTATCTAATACATTACACGGCTGTAATCGAGAGTGTGCTAACGAACCTGGATGGTGAAATTAGATTCCCACAATACAAGAGAGAGGTTGGATTATCTACCTTGATGTGTTGTCCAGTTGCCTGGAGACTCTGTTGCCTTTTTAGTTATAAAGATCCAAGTTTTTTCACTTTGATGAGTGTCAACTTTTTTCATTTTCTTTGTTTAGAAGAAACTGCTTCAGGATTCGTGCCTGTGTTCTGCTGTGAAGCACTTAGTGAGAAAACATGGTTATTACAAGAGCCTGCAAAACAAGCCCGATGTCTATGCTTTGACTTGACATTAGGTATGTTTGTGTGTTCCAGAGCTGGAAGTGGCCAGGCTGAGCACAGATGGGAACCTAGCAGATCTGACATTCCCTCAGTCAGAACTACATGGAAACTCCATCCAGCTGTCAGCGAGCACTCTCAAGCAGCACGGCAGAAACGGTAGAAGAGAAATCTCACATTCTCTCTCCCTCTCACTCTCACTATGAGGTCTCTGACCCCTCTCTCTTCTCTCTGTTGTAGCATGTCTAAACTAGCTATTTTAATAAATTTATGAGAATTAATACCCAATTATGAATTTTAATATTCAAAAATACATTAATCCATAAAAAGCTCTCGTTTCGAAAAAGAACAGGCACCACCGGAGTTGTTATTATCCTAGAGTCTCCGGACCTAGGTAGATTTTAATAATTATACAATTATTCACCAGTGATCAGTTAGTTAATAATCGCTCAATTATCTTAAATCAATCAGTCAGTCTCATATCTAAAGGGTCAATTCTCTTGGCAGGGACGTGGAAATAGGCAACACACACTTTTCTTGATTACAGTGAATTTATTAACTAACTAAAGTGATATAAAAGGGTGGTTAAATACAGGGAAAATAAACAATGGCTAAACAATGAGAATGGAGGTTCGATTGTGGGAAGCATTTGACTCATACGGCAGAGGAGAACTACTGAAAGTAAGCTATGACTTTAGTTAAAAAGACAATATTAACACTATGGGACCCCCCTCACCACAGAATGTTTTGTTGGTCTTACTGCTTGTCGGCGGCCTGCTTTGGCCTGTTGCACGGGTCCCACGCTAGCTGCCCAATCCTGGCTTTTTGCTAGGGATTCTCCGGGGTTCTCCGTGTCTGATTGAAGAAAAAACCTCTAGGGTTGTGCCGTCCTCCGTCTGGCAATTCAGCTGTTTTCAGGTTTCCTTCGTTGCCGCTGGCGAGACCACGTGGCTTGGTCTGACCTCGGTGAAGTTGGCTCAACGAAAAAAGCTTAAAAAGGGAACTTGGTCGTTCCTGAATTAGACCAGTGTAACTTAACGGACTGATAACTTTAACAAAACAAAAGAAAGAAAGAAAATAAAACAAGTAAAGTTGCTGTTAAACGAGGAAAAAAATCGATGTTGCGGCACTTAGCGTGTGTAGCTTCAAGCGAAACAAAGACTTTGTTGCGCTGGTCGAATTCTTACGGCGTTGCCGGGAGAGGCATGCCGGACACGTGCCAAAGCGTCCAGAGAGCAGAGAAGAGAAGAAGAGAAGAGAGCGGGCGACGTCGTGTGTCGCTCTTTTGTGGTCTGGGGCGTGGTTCCCCCAGGGGGCGTTTCCGGTTTCCCTAGGGACTGTCTTTCTAAACTTTTAATGTCTATAAAAGAAAAGAAAATCTATTTGCGCGTATTATAATCCAATATTTTCCACAATCAAACCTCACTGGTCAAACAGTTGTACCGTTCTAAGTTAAGCATTTGGTAAAAAGGAAAACAACTGTCAAATTATTGGTCATGATAAATGAGTGACATTTATACATTAACGGCATTTCCGACGATGGTATGTAATACTTATTTCGTCCACTTGGGGGAGCTCAGGTTACATGAGGCAAGCTTAGATTAATCCAAACAATCTTTCCTTAGGAACTGGGGAATTTAGTTATTTAGCCTTAAATTCAAGCCGGCAATTAATAGAGTATAGAATGACATTTCTTTATTATCATTTCTAAAGGAATTGTGTGAGAAAGTATTATGAACAAGCATTGGTTACACATAAGATGAAGGAGTGTCCTTAATAATATGCAATAATATCAACAACAGATAGCAACAACATGGTAACATAACTACTCAAATAAAGGCAAACGTAATCAAGTAACTAAAAGATTTAATTAAACAGTTAATGCTTTGAGTCTTTGGAGACTGCAATCTTTGTTTACATAAAGTTCAGGCTGTCCTGGGTTTTGTCACACTTAGGCGTGAAGGGGGTATCCCTTTGATGGGGTAAATACACAAAGAGCAAGGTTGGTTGCCATGGTTACATGTGTGTGTGTGTGTGTGTGTGTGGGGGGGGGGGGGGGGGTTTA
>NC_060153.1:14482191-14510536 GCF_021292245.1 Micropterus dolomieu | reverse complement strand
AGTTCTGATAGGCTGTTCAGGGAAATGCTAATCGCTGGTTAATGTCCCTTTTGTCAGTTTAACAGTCAGGCACCGCGTTATCAGGCTTCGGAATCAAAAGTGCCAGTTTTACGATCAGGCTGCTCAGGAATAGCACTTAGAGAAAGTGACCTCTCCACCCCCTTTCTTTTGTTGGGGTCTCTTCAGCCATCTGTTGAAAGTTGATCTCCACCTTCCTGCTTCTCTCTCTCTCAGGAAGAGAAGAATAGTTTTGAGTAGTTCAAATTTATTTAATATAAAAAGCACAAATCCACACTGTTGTCCACTATACTGTCTAACCGACTCGCAGTGTCTTTCCCGCTCTTTCTTACATTCACCGTCTATTTCTGTCATCGTGGTTGAAGCCAACGATTCTCAAGTGCGCCTCCTCCATGTTCCCATGTGTCTTCTTACAGGTGAGATCAGGATGGCCTTTGTCCTGTACAGGAACTTGGGTTCCTACTTGTCCACAGAGAACGCAAGTGTTAGACTGAGCAGCGATGCGGTCTATCCTAATTACTCTGTTATCGTCAACTCCCCGGTCATCACAGCATCCATTAACAAGGAGAGCAATAAGGTTTACCTGTCCGAGCCTGTGGTCTTCACTGTCAAACACCTGCAGGTAAGAAAGGTGCAAGGTGATGGCTTCACTTTTTGTAAACAATAAGAAAAAATTTGCTTTGGGAGAATGGGACTGACAAAGAGGTTAAAGGATAAGGCTGGTGATATTCTATATTTTCTTAACGAATCCCATGAAATGACCAAAACTAACTAGCTAGCTTAACCTGTACTCTATATAAATGTGTGTCAATTCACAGCTGAAAATAGTTCCCAGCAAATGCTCTATTTTCTTCTGTTTGAGTAATGTTTGCTTAAATATACAGTACCCAGCTGTGAAAAATAATAGCAATAATAACAATAAAACATGCCCAGGCATAGTCATACAGCTTGAAAATGTATTTACTGTCCCTAAGCATTGAAAGTTGTTGGTCATAGTTACGTAAATGTAATACAGGAGGACAGCTGTGGTATTAACAACAATTACAGTATAAGGGTACAATTGCATTGCGTCACAATTATGGATCTCAATGCAACACATGTATGTTGTATTGCTTATTCACCAAGCAAATGCTTATCCAGTTGGTGGTCCAGCTTGTTGGCAGCAAAAAGATCCTTACTTTTTCACTTGTTCATTTTGAGTGTAACTTTACAAACCCAACACACACAGGCTCATCAGTTTACACAACACAAGCAGCTCCTACATTCCCGAATCTCACACAACAAGCACGGACACAACACTGTCACCTCGTGCCATGGGTCCATGTTTATTTGTTGCTGCAATCTCGCATTCTGTCCCTTCTGTTTGTTGTTTTGTTGTTATGTGTGCTTGACTCCCTTTCTGTGTTTCTTCCTCTCTATCCCTTTCTCCAATAATTCCTCCCACCCTTTTTCTCACTTTTTTTGGCTGTGCCACCCCGCCATGTTCCTACCTCCCACCTCCCCATGACTAAGTATCTGTTCTCTGTCTTCCTGTTTCATCCCACCCCTCTTCCTTTTTGTCCCACTCTCTATCAATTTCTCCGGTCTCGATTTCTCTCGCTCACTCCCTCTCCCTTCCTCCTCTTCCCTTGCCCCCAGCATTCGGAAGAGAACTTCAATCCCAACTGTTCATTCTGGAGCTACTCCAAGCGCACCATGACGGGATTCTGGTCTACACAGGACTGTCGTCTGCTGGGCACCAATCGCACACACACCAGCTGCTCCTGCACACACCTCACCAGCTTTGCAGTGCTCATGGCCCACGTGGAGGTCAAGGTAGGCGTTTAATCTGCTGTGCCTCTGCTGTGTATCAACGGGTCAGTTGTTCATCATTTGATTAGCTGTGGCTGGCAAGCCTGGTCAATGGATCTAAAAAAGAGGAAGGAAAGAAGGGAAGGAGACCACAACATCTGGAAAATAGATTATAACTCATCAGACTCACTAGTGCTGAGTAATCAAACTTGGCAGGAGAAGTTATACAATTGATTCGTCAAGCCAGATGATGACATCGGGTTGACAAAAAAATGTGCACTTCAAACAGTTCTGGATTACCAAAACAGATACATTTTAATTTACCATAGAAACTTACATCAAAGACAAAAGCTGCTGGTCTTGTTTAATTGGAAAAATTTAATTTGACTGATCATAAAGTGAAAGTGGCATTTTTATTTTGATATCCATGAGCCACTGTGGGAAGCGGATAAAAAACCCATATTGTCCCGCTGTGTGTGGGATAAGTACTTTTTGTCTCCCTCTTTTGTTACGTTAAGACCAAGTTCCTTCCCACAAATCAGCTCTTGTAACTCTGGATATTATGTGACACCCAGTCTCTCCCTCTGGGCCAGAGGATGTGTGTTACTTCTAAAGGGGTCATGGTCAGAGCTGGCTTGGCAGCCCTTTGTGAACACAGTGTGAGGGTTTGAGCAGTAGATCCATCACAGCAGTGCTATGTTGAACATTGCTCTGCCTGCCAGGTTGCAGGACACTGATGGATAGAGCCAGCACACCTGTGCAACTCAGCGTTACGCTGCGGCCCTGAACGCTCAGCGACACACAGCCAGACTCACATTAGTCAGGGGAGGGGGATGTCTGTCTGTTCCTACAGTATGTTTCATGTTACAACACTATCTATGATTCATGTATGTTTTTAGCAAATGGAGGCTAAATATAACTAAATATAGCTGTATGTGTCTATTAAATAATCCATTCAAGCTTGCCTCTCTCTTTTCTTGCACTTCCTGCAGAAAGCCGACAGCATGCACGACCTGCTCCTGGATGTCATCACTTGGGTGGGGATCCTGTTGTCGCTGGTTTGCCTACTTATTTGTATCTTCACCTTTTGCTTCTTCCGTGGGCTGCAGAGTGATCGCAATACCATCCACAAGAACCTCTGTATCAGCCTGTTCATTGCTGAGTCGCTGTTCCTGGTCGGAATCAACAGGGCCGATCAGCCGGTAAGAAGGGTGTGATTTTCTTTGTCCGCGTGTGTGTGTGTGTACAATTTTCAGCATGTGCACATGCATATTCTTTTGACTACAAGCAATGACATAGACTAATAAAAACAAATATTTTGCACATAGGCTCCATTTCAAAATGTGCCTTTTTATTCATGCTGTGTTGGCGAAGCCTTGGCATAATGGTCCACTGACCAATACCACTGATCATACTGCATTGTTGGCAGAGTAAATTGTGAAATGTTTACTAACTTGCTGTCAGTGGTTGACCACATTGCCGATACATGAATAAGGAACAGCAGATTTGGTATATGCAGCGTTCCCGGAATAAATTGAAAAAACAAGTTTCTCTGGGTGGCTGTTAAACAAACTGCATCTGTGTATTCAAACCAGCCTGGATTATGCAACGTTTTTCTCATAAATTGTGAAAGCGAGAACCAGCAAAGACAGAGTTTAGTGGCATTGTTTGTACTGCAAATGCTCAGTTTTCCATTACTTTACTGAGTGCTCCAACCTTCCTCAGATTAATTGTATTACAGTTTGCTCTAATTCAGAAAGGTTTGCCAAACAAAGGGGGAAAAGGAGAAATGACATTAGGCTACTTGCACATTTAGTTTGTCATACATCTTGAATGGCAATTAACCTAAATATAATAAATATGCAGAGTACAAAAAAACTAATTTGCTTTGTCTTTGGTCTGTACTCAGTTGCAACAGAAATGATTTACAATGCACAAAGTGCATATTACACAGACTTACTTATTGGCTAGATAATGTATTAAAGCGTATGTATTAGCTTTGTTTTAGCTTAGCTGATGTCTATGCTGTTTTCAGTTGCTTTTGTTAGTCATTCCCCCCCTCAGGCTACAGTAGCTGTGGTCTATCTCCTTTGCCAGGAATCCTGTTGATTGTGAGGAGGATATTTGTAAAACAATGACACCTGCACAAACAAAGGCCATATTAGGCAGCATGGTGAATATAGGTTCAATCTGCATTTGTCCATGCCTATTAGAGCACTGTCAAGTAGTTTCACAGAAGACCCAAGTGTGCACACGTAACTGCTCAACTGTTTTTACCGTTTATAAATCAAGGCCTATGTGGTTAACAGATTTGTGGACTTTCATGTATTTTAAAACAACATTGCAATATTTACTCTGGATATTGATCATGAAAGTGCTGGTAAAGTGGTGTCACTTATTTTCTTTATTTGGTCTTCTTATAAAAGGTTGATGCTATGCAATCAAACATTTTCAAGTATCTCCAAGATCAAAAACAACAGAATTCATGTTTGCGATGTAGGTGCTGCCAATATGTAGTATTAAGGTTGATATAGTATAGTAATACGTTTATAGACATTTTATGTGAATTCACTTTTGAAACATTGAACACTAAGATTTACAATGTACAGTACTGTTGTAAACACCTCATAAGCAGGGTCAGGCCAGGACAGACAATGCACTTCAGCTTTCAGACCAACCTTAATTCTGGGTCACCGTTGACTGGCTAACAACTGGAGGTGTTAGCTTGTGAGTAACATTATATTTTGCATGTACATTTGTATAAGCAGGTTGGTTGAGCTTTGTTCCATGTAAAAATACAATTTACACAAGCTGCACAGTACAATAAATTTGTTATTGTGACAGTAAATTTATCAAATGGTATCATTTATCAGATGTGCTGTCATAGCGTGTGTTGTTTTTCTGCCATTGTGTTTTTTTACATGTGGAATAGAGAGGTGCATTTCCAGCACAACAAATGCACCCTTAACTGAAATAGTCCTGATGACACCCATAACAAATAGTCCTGCCCCCAGAGAGAGTGGACGGTTTTTAAAGACACAGAGCTACACTCCCTCCCCTAATGATGTACAGTGCAGTTTTGGCTCAACTATCTGGGTCCCCATAGTCTGTATTCCAATCACAGATCATGTTTTATAATCCATATGGTCCGCATTCAATATGCCAATCATGGATTAGGGCTTTAAACCTCACTTGTGCAAAAATAGTATAGGTTAGATCATGAGATGAGACATTCTCCTTTAATTCCTCTGGGCAAGGTCACCCAAATATAATCATCATTTGCTGTAGGACAAAATCAATGTGTGTGAGTACTGCCATGGTCTTACTGTACTGTGTTGTGTATATGTACACAACGCTGTTTTGGACATTGTAGATGTCTTAGTGCTAGGTAGCCTATGTTTTCTATGTCTGTGAGCTGTTTGAATCATGACAGTGTTTGTGACAGTTGTCTGTTGGGGAGGAAGTGCTCAGGGCTTTATCTCCTCCATAGTATTGAAGAAACCTTAGAGCAGCCTCAGGCCTTTGCATCCCGCTGAGCGTTCAATGAGAAAACATTCTTATTGCAAATGAAGAGAGAAAACACATTCGATAGAACGCATTTTGACATTGAGGTTTGTTTTTGCGTGGGAGGGATCATATTTCTTTGTATGTATGTGTGCCGCTGTATTTGTCTGTGCCATTCTCCTGTTAATTACTGGTGACTATTTGTGACCTCCATTAACATCCTCAGCGTCACTTAGCTCGCAGCCGGTTGAGCCAGTAATTCCAGCAGGAAAACTAAATGACTTTGTATAAGCGGCCACTTTTTTTCTTTTTCTTTTTTTTTTTAACCTGTGTGTGTGCGTGCATGTGTGTGTAAGCTACACTGTACAATCATTAGAAATGGAAATGAGCGACTCCCTCGCCCCCTAAACTCATTGTCTCTCAGACATTAGGTAATTGTCTCACGCTACAAACCCCTCCATTATAATAGTCTGTGTGTTAGCTCTCACATTCAATGATTTAGGAGTGACTCCTTAGATTTGAACATTGCCATGAACGCGACGGGCTAGATCTCACAGCTCATTCTTTTCTGAAGAACCCCTCTTTTCTTCCCTTCCCTGTTGCCTAAATTGTTAATGCAGGTTTGATACCCCTCTTTAATTTTCCTTCTGCTCATCCTTTGCTGCTCTGTTTTTCCTCTTTTTTTAAATTCAGGAGACTCTCACAGGGTTTTATAATTGTTTTTGTCATCTCTAACTCTTACATCCCTTTCATCTCTCACTGTTCACTGCATGGCTACTAACAATGTGATTTAAAACCTATTCACTCACTTTCAGTGCGAATGTATAACCACTGATGGGTGCCAATGTTATAATTTTTATTTGATATTTAACCATTCACCATTTCACAATAAACTAAATTAAGAACTTGTACTGTATTTTGATTATGTCGTTCACTTAAAAGATACAGTGCAGCTCTGGTTATCACCTAAAACTGTAATTTCCCTCCCACCACAAGGAAAGTTTCCCACCCCTGGTGGATAATAAAGGAATATTCTGTAATATTCTATATTCTGTTATTCAGTATCTAAACTGATGTTACTTCTAGCTTTTTCCAAGCTCTAAAATGTGTCAGTTTTTATGTGTGCTTTGTCTCTTTCCTACCAATCTGCTGAGTCACTTTTGCAGCAGTTCCAGTCATTTTTGTTCATCCTTGGCATTGACAAAAAATCATATTGTATTTTCAAGTGTTGCCAAGTCGCTCGCCCTCCCTCATCAAACCCCCACCACCACTCTTCTCTCTCAGCCCCTTCTGAAAGTGCTTTGCTACTTCTGTTTGAAATGTGGTCAATCAGCAGAGGCTGCAGCACCAACTTGTCACTTATATTTTCTCATTTATTTTCTTAGATGACTTGTATGTGTAGACGTGGTGTAAGGTGTGAAGGAGGCTCGACTAATATTGCTTTCTTGAAGTGATTTTCAGTCATTCTGTCACCTGTAATTGCTGTTATAGTATACTATGATTGTGAATTCCCTCTATATCTGGTTGCCTTATCCTCCTCTCCCTCTCCTGTCTATGCCAGTATTGGCAGCCCACTTTTTAATCCTTCACATTTCATTCCTTATGTGAATATGATAAATGCTTACTCTCTAAGTCTGACTCATACCCTTATCGCCCGCAGTGTTTGTGTCTTTTTTACACTTTCTAACTCATCAGTGCAAATGTCCACCAGATTAAATACTTCCTGAGCATTATTGTGTGTAGTGTTGCTGTATTTTCAAATCCTCTCCATCTTTTCTTTCCCACACCAGATTGCCTGTGCAGTCTTTGCTGCCTTGCTCCATTTCTTCTTCTTGGCAGCCTTCACCTGGATGTTCCTGGAAGGGGTGCAGCTCTACATCATGCTGGTAGAGGTGTTTGAGAGCGAACACTCCAGGACTAAGTACTTCTACCTGGCAGGATATGGAGTGCCTGCTGTCATTGTGGCTGTCTCCGCTGCAGTGGACTACAGGAGCTACGGCACAGACCGAGTGTAAGGAAAGAGGGGTGGCGAAAAGAACGAAGCATGGAGGAAGGATGGATGATGGGGCGAGGGAGGCTGGAGTGCCTGCTGTCATTTTGGCTGTGTCTGCCACAGTGGACTCTACAAGCTGTGGCACTTCTGAAGCGTCAATACAGAGAGGTTGAGAGGGGAGAGAGGCAGAGACGACGAAAGAGGGGGAGAGAAGTATGGGGACAAGCAGGGGAGGATGCACCACAGAGTGCCTTCATGAGCACAGCAGCGGTAATGTGTGAATATGGAAGGATTTAACGGGCAGGATAGAAGGAGGGGGTGCACAGTGGAGCAGATTGAGGGAGAAAAGGAGTGGTTTAAGTGTGAGATTGTGAGAATGGAGGGATGGAGAAGGGAGTGATGGAGTAGTCTGTCAGGGTGTGCACATGTCCATACTGGCTTCCACTTGTGTGAAGAAAAAAAAACTAGATTCCCCAGAGGAAATGCAGAGTAGTGAGTGGGATGAGCACATACATTAAGAGCACATGGTAACATATTCATGCATGCTTGACTTGTCCAACCAGAGACACAGGGTGAATCCAAGAAAAGGCAGCCAGCATCTCATTCATATGAATTATATGCATAACAGGCCACCTACAAATACACTGGAGTGAACACAATAACACTTTCACATGCGTGACCTGTCCGCTCTATTCATACTGAGATTCTGAGAAAAAGCCAACATTTTATTCATACAGTAAAGAGGACATTAACAATATGGACATTGCGTTTAAAAAAATATCTTCAACTCATAAATGAGTGGCTTCATATAGGAAGTGAAATATGACAGGACACTATAGGACTGTTAAATGATTCACATGCTCAAATGCACACGTTCTCTGCTCCTCTTGGGGCCTTTTGTACTTCAGACCTTGTAGCTTTCCACCAGCTACACATCAGCTCGAAGAGGTTTGAAGGCAGGGAAAAGAAGGGTCGAATTTTGCTGTGTTTAACCGTCAAGCCACACCAATCCTTATGCCACTTAGATCAATATTTCATTGTGGGATGATCATTAAAACATGAGAGTCTGAATGCCAAGATCTGAATGAATAATCAGACTGCGTGCCATTAGACTAGGAGACTTGAATTGAGACAATAGCTATGGTTTGACAGTAAAAATGCAAAATTAAATGATGTGTTTTTGGAGAACACTGTAGAGCTTATCAAATAAATCACACTGAAATAAGTGAGGGTGTAAAAGACTCGTCACCACATAAAAGCAATCAGTGTTTCTGCTTTTACTGGCATTATACCTCATGGATTTGAAAATAAGGTGAGTAGTAGAAGTATTTTAATAGCAAAGTACATTTAATTAAAAGCAGACTGACTCATTTGTCAGTCCAAATGCAGCCGCTTATCATGATTGACATAACACATTGAGACAAAACCTCTGAAAATATCATCTGCCATCCCTGCTGTTTCACCTTGTCACATAACACACCCTGTTCTCCCCTATATTAGCCAGTGGCACTGAGTCTCATTCACCTCCCATAATGAAGGTTGCTATGACTTAGCAAAGGAGCCCTAATGGAGGATACAGTGATACAGGCAGGGACCCATAATGGAGGGCTCTCTAATGTGGTGGAAATTGAAAGATTAATAATTCAAAAGCAGCTGGTCATGAATCAGTTGGCCATTTTGCGCCAGCGTTTTTTTTTTTTTTTTTTTTTTTTTCCTCTGGCACCTTTTTCTGCAACCCGTTGGGTCTGACCTCAGTGGAGGGCACTCACAGACATTTGCTTCAGTCCCCTGTTTGCTGCAATTGATGAGTCAAGATGTTTGGGGTAATATAATTTAGCATATACCAGTATGTCTTTTACTATCAATGCTAACCTTGAGGTCAGAAATGAATGCGTGTGTGTGTGAGGTTATGTGTTCATTCATGTCTTCTGTCTCTGAAGGTGTAGGTGAATGTTTGTGTGTATTATATTATTTATGTGTATGTGTATGTGCATGTGTTCCTCTCTCTTTTAACCTCACCACAAGCCATTCACAGATTTTATAAATAGCCTGGTATGAGGGCTGCGTCCATAACTCAGTATTCAAATGAACACAGTCTTGTCATATTTTTGCGACCGCAGGATGCGGCCGTGTCATATATCTGTGTCCTAAGGGGGAAGTAAAGGTTTATTTATCACAGGTGCTCATACCTCGCTGTCTGCCGCTCTGTGTGTGATGTATGTTTGAGCTGTGTGTATAGTCTATTTCCTTCATCACCCTACACCTTTCTCACTGTTCTTCATTTCTTTCACTTTTTTTTACCCCCCCCCGCCCGATTCCTTTCCTTTCTCTATTGGGATGCATTTGATATTCTGTATGTCATGTACATTCTTTTTTTGTGGCCCCTTTTCTGCTTTGTTGTGTGTATGTGTGTAACTATGATGCATGTCCTGTCCTCTGATGGTAAATCCTTGCTGCCCTACATCCGTCTGAGACTGGAGCATGTTTTTAATCCCTATGTGTCTTTCATCTCCTGTTCTTCTTTCCTCTGTTTCTCATGCATGATGTCTCTCTCTCGCTGTCTCTCCCTCTTGCTCACTTGTTTCTCTCTCTTTGTCCCTCTCCCTGCCTCTGTCTATCTCTCATGCTCTGCCTCTCTCCCTGCCTCTGCCATCTTTATCTCTGTCCCTCTAGGTGCTGGCTGCGATTGGACACATACTTTATCTGGAGCTTTATAGGTCCTGCTACACTCATCATTATGGTGAGAAACACAAACATGCATGCTCACACACACTTGACAGAGCATAACATGTACAGAGTAGAATGGCTGTCACATGTTCATGCAGGAACAAGGGGTTACATTAAGGTGCTCATTAATCTCCAACAAGGTTTGCCTTAGCTCCTCAGCAGAAGGAACTTTCTATGTCAATTTAATAATTCCCGTGGATTAACTCTCAAGTGGGCACATATTCCAACATACTGGAAATCTTTGGAAGGACACTTATTTGATAATCCAGACATTTTGCTTCCTTATTGCCTTGCTACTTAATTACATTGCACCCCAAATACACAGAAAAAAGGGGCAACGCAGTCAATTAACATAGTCACTGAATGTCAATGAATGATGTTTTATCAGCAAACTGTTCTGGGGAGCAGGGACAGGCACCATACCTTGAACAATAGAGACAGAAATTAGATTCAGACAACTTGACAGACACACAGATGGAAAAACAAAACAAAACACAATGAAAATAATATAAAAAGCAGTTTTGGGAAAGACAGAATGATGTTCCCAATTAGGTGAATGTCAGTATGTACGCTGATGCTCTGTACTAATTTAAGAAATGTCAGGCAGGATATCACTGTTGTAACTGGGGCTGTAAGTGAGAAAGGTGCAGGCAGGACTGCTCTGTTATAGTGTTCTGTCCATTGGTACAGCCTTAGAGACCAAACACTGTCAGTCCAGACAGTCATTATTAAACCACCCTATCTATGAATTAGCAGGCCAATAGAATAGACAGCATCTGTGAGAATTGGATTTCTATTGTAACAATGATCCTCAATGGATGTAATGACTGCTTTATTTTCCCTGATGCTCAAGCTGCTGTATTTTGAGCACATAAAGGGCTGTTGATTGTGGGCTGATACTGTGTCCCCAAGCAAATTACT
Source organism: Micropterus dolomieu (assembly GCF_021292245.1). Taxonomy (NCBI): domain Eukaryota; kingdom Metazoa; phylum Chordata; class Actinopteri; order Centrarchiformes; family Centrarchidae; genus Micropterus; species Micropterus dolomieu. The sequence goes on along the minus strand of NC_060153.1, from coordinate 14,499,582 downwards.
GCTGGATGGGAAAATGAAATGATATGCACTGTGTGTGAGTGAATTGTTGTGGTGACATTGTCTTTAATTAGGCTTGTTGCTGCAGAATATTAACTTGTGTGTGTGTGTTTGTGTGTGTGTGTGTGTGTCTGTGTGTGTCTGTGTCTGTATGTCTCAGCTGAATGTAATCTTCCTTGGTATCGCTCTTTATAAGATGTTCCATCATACGGCCATTCTCAAACCGGACTCTGGATGTCTGGACAACATCAAGTAAGTGCATATATACATACAGTCCTGGCATCACATTAGCGTGGCTTGGTTTTGAAAGCAGGTTTGATTTTGCATGCTTGTGTGTGGATTAAGCTAAAGGAATAATTCTGGTGAAATCAGAAGATTGATACCACCCTCGTGCCTCTCTGTTCAATGTCCAGCTGGTGCCAGCAGCTGGTTAGCTTGGCTTAGCATAAACACTGGAAAGCAAGGAAACAGCCAGCCAAACTCTGTATGAAGGTAAAACCTCTCAAACTAACTAAGTAACATGTTTTTAGTTTGATTCGTACAACAGTCAAAGTGTTAAAACAAGTTACAGTTTTACAGGGGGGTGATGTGCCAAACAATTTGTTAGCCGGGTGAGAACAGAACAGTCCAATCTACTGTAAAACACGGAATTATTGTTTTTACATTTTGTTTTTTGTATGGATCAAGCAAACAAGATGTGACGTATTAATAGTAAGCTTTCAATTTTGTTACCTTTAAACACAGCCTGGTTAGCTGTTTCCAGTCTTTAGGCTTAGCTAACGGGTTGCTGGCTGCATCTTCACATTTACTTTCAGACTTGAGAGTATGTCTTCTCATCAAACTCTAAGAAAGAATATGAAGTATTCCTTTAAGTCTAATTTCTATCAGCCTTTTGTATGTTATCGTGTCACAAATCTCATTTCACATTTGACTTGCCTAATTTGAAGACACTTGTCATTGAATTTATCACATTATTATTCCCAGTCATGTCATGGTTACTCATATCAGCCTTACAGAATGCCAATGAAATATGACTTCATTTCCACTACTAAGCTAACTAATCAGAATTGTTATTTGTCGTTCCAGTGCAGCTCAAGACAAAAGGCTCAGTCTAATTCAAACAATAAGCCATGGCTCGGAGCTCAACGCCTTACTGAGGCACAGCTTAAAATTTATAATGTAAATCATAAAAATGGCTTATTCATTTGATTTATCATTTAAATATTATTGCCAATATATCTTTCATGACAGCAGTTTTAAGTAGGACTTCAAGTGGGAAGCGTTTTAGAAATAAAGGCGAAACCAGCTGACCTGTGTTTCACTGCAGTTCAGGGGAATGTATTAAAAAAGCCCACTGAAAGATGAAAATCAAAGGATGATTTAGAATATGATGCTTTTGAATCTTTTTCAATAACTTTCCTTCTTTCTGAGCCCACTAAAGGCAGAATAGATTTTAATCTATTTCACATCATTAGTCATGTCTTATTGTGGTTCATTTACTTGTTAATCATCATCATGCCCTTTTTGTCTTCTTTTTTTCTTCCTTTTGTTTTCTTTGTCTCTTTAACTCCAAGCCATCATAAGTTGTCTTTGTTATGGATTGGCTCCGGTAAGGCCACTCTCCAATCAGGATGCCTTTCGTCTTCCTAGAGACATGTTGATTGGTTTGCTTGTTGTCTTACTCGCCTGTAGAACCTGAATAGAGTCTATGCTTATCCTTAAATTAACCATTAACCTACCTTGTAAAATTGATTACTTGCTGATGTGTGATTTGTGAGCTCCTATGACCTACAGACTTAATGTGCTATTGAAATATTATAATGGTGAGATGTGAATGAGGTGAAACAGAGCTGAGAGAGAGAAACCATGACTCAAGGGAGCAGTGGAGGAAGAGGTGGAATGGAGGGAAGGAAAAGGGAGGGATGATACCCTTTATTGAAGAGGGTCGTCAGACGAGCTTTATTGGAGGCTCTGTCTCGCCTCAATGGTGCCACAGAGGGCAACATCGAATCAATCACCGCAGTCTCACTCACTTACTCTCCTTCTCTTTCTCTCTTCCTTCCTCCTGACTCTCCTAATATCTCCATCCACCCTCCTTTTTTCATTACCACCTTTCTTTGTCTCCATCCCTCGCATGAGAGGTGATCACTGACCAGTCAGCCAATCAAATTAACAGCCATCTTCACGGCTGTGGCAGACCCGAAAACTGTGACCTTTAGTGGGAAATGTCATTTATAATGGCGGTCATGTCCCTCTACTTACTGCCCAGTGGAGCCACTCATATGGCCGCACGCACTCATGGGAGGACTTAGAATACATACACATGCCGCGACACCACCAAATTCCTCTGACATTTGGCCTTTATGACTCACTTCTGCGTAGGCTATATTTGAAATAGAGGTTCACAGTCTTTTATTACATTGAATTCAATTAAACTGTTATAGTCACTATTGCACTAACAGACTTCAGTGCCCACTTTTGCCTGTGAAAATGTCTTTTACCCTTTGCCATGTACTTTGAGTGATAGAGTTTTGTTGGAACTTGGAAAAAGTCTTGATAATAGTGGCTGACGTCAGCTGGCTTATAACCTCTCCTAACTCTCTTGAGATGGTATCTAAATGAGCAAATCCTCTCTCTCTCTCTCTATCTCTCTATCTCTCTCTCGACTCTCTCACCCTTTTCATAAGAGTATAATTCTTTTAGGCAAAACCTCCCACTGTTTTCTCCATCCCACTCACACAGCGTTGGGACTCTCTATGAACCCTCTCTAACCCCTTTCTCCTGCCTCTTGATCCCACATGCATCAAACTTGGCTGAATAGCTTTTCTGATCCAGGGAAAGAGACAGGCTTCTCATGTTACCCTGCTTACAATTATGTACATGTAGTATATGTTGTCAAGAATGTGGTCTATTGAATTAAATTTTAATCTTAAGTGACTGAGCATTTTTCCCTCTCAATTATTTCCCCTCTTCTGTAGGTCTTGGGTGATTGGGGCAATAGCCCTGCTGTGTCTGCTGGGCCTGACCTGGGCTTTTGGCCTGATGTACATCAACGAGAGCACCGTCATCATGGCTTACCTTTTCACCATCTTCAACTCCCTGCAGGGCATGTTCATCTTCATCTTTCACTGCATCCTGCAGAAGAAGGTGAGGGAGACAAACAGAGACAAAGCTGGACAGAAATAGACAGACAGGCAGACAAATACAAGCGCACACAGACACACACATTTGCTAGCATCGATCAGCAGGGACACCAAAAATATCTGCAGAGCTGTCACAGGTTTGATTGGTCATTCAGTAACCTTACTGGCTGCTCAATTATCTCTCTCTCTGTCTCTCTTTCTTAAACTGTCTGTCTTGACTTGTGGCAGCAGGTAACCCAATAAGCTGCTCTTACAGTGTTTCTATCTTCCCCCAGACAGAAAAGAAAGTTTTTCATCATCAGATATGGCCATCAAGCCCAAAATAGCTTGTTCAAAACTTTTAAAATATTAAGCTCTAATTGTTTTAAATTTTGGGCACATGCAGAGGAAATATATATCTTTTTCGATGTCTCATTGGCAGTGGTTACAGATTCACACTCCTATAATGATTTCACTGATTGAATACATTGCCTACACTGACACACAGCTCTCCTTGCACCCCACCCCCTTTCATTTTAACGGGATAACCTCCTTTATATAAATGTTTTGGGTTTGTTTGGCCTAAAGGATTAGACACATTTGTGAGTACATATGTATCACTTTTTATATTTAAATTATATATGGCTTCCAGGAGAGCCTACACATCCTAAGATATTTTTACAGTCTCCCACACACTGTCAGTGCCTGGGAGTAGAGAAGAGGAGTAGGATATGGAATGAAAATTCATCAAATGCTTAATACTCTCGTCTGGCTGTAGTCCCACAGAGAGTTTTTAGTTATAAGTGTACGACCAGTAAACAAGTGCAGTGTGTATGTGTGTGCGTGTGCGTGTGTGTGTGTGTGTGTGCGTGCACGTACTGTACTTAGGTATTTGTTAGGCCGTAGGATCAGGTATCCTAAGAGATGTCCTCAGAACAGTGCTGAGGTTTTCTTTGGCTGCAAACCAACACGGTTTCTCCCAAGATGCATGGAGCAACTCACCACACAGCTGTTCAAACAGAGCATGTGGCAATACATGTCTGCCGGTCCAACAAGCTTGTTAAAAAGCAATTACAGTCCTATTTGTTCTAACTTGATTGGGATCTAAATGCAGATGTTCTGTGTGTACGAGTGCATCATACATCTCCTGCAGGAATAAGTCCATTTCAGATGGATATGTGGCGGTAATAACATTTGGGGTGGATGTTGATGGGAGAAAGATTATGAAGTTAATCCTTTAATGTCTAAATTTTTATGGAGTTAGTGTTTGCACAAGGAATTTGAGTAAAAGGAGAAGTCAACAGGGACACTATATCAAGTTAAGCCCTTCTAGTCTGTTTCTTTCTGGGCACGTCATCTTAAAAAATGTGCTTCAATAGCTGCAAGTTAAAAGTGGAACATCAATCAATCTCTTCTCTTTCGTGTGTTCTTTTTGGTTTCATATATGTAAATAGGGTGTCTGTTTGTAACTCACACCTCCTCTGCCCAGGTGCGTAAAGAATACGGCAAATGTCTGCGTACTCACTGCTGCAGCGGCAAAAGTGTGGAGACGTCCATTTCCTCCTCCAGTAAGACCACGACTTCACGGACCCCAGGCCGCTACTCCACAGGCTCACAGGTGAGCTTACCTGCCTGCACACCTGGACGCTACAGCACAGCAGACTCTCAGGTGAGGCCGGAGCACGCCATGAGGGTTTTGGGTTATCGCTGTTCACTTTCAACGAGATTCAGGTTTCATTTTATCATAGGCAAATTTTAACAAAAAGGAGAAAAAAAAACACTTGTGAATATGTGATTAAGTTAGAATGCTATATATGCGCAGACTTAAAATGTGGGTTTTGTGTTGAAAGTGCGATAGCCCAAACCCTGACTTACAGCCTCACATATTGATGCTGACACACAGGTAGATGGAGTATAAATGGCACTGACGGGTGATTATTTTTCCCCACCTGTTTCTCTCTTGCTGGTCGTTGCTTTGCTTTTTCCTTTACTGCCTCTCCTGCACTAATTTGCCCCTCTTTTGCACATCATACCCTTTATGTTACATTTCTTATTTATTTCCCTTTTCTTTTGTAATCATGTCTTTCCTCCCTCAACTTGTTCCTGTACCTTCCTTTTATTCCTCCCTCTCCTCCATTAATGCTACTCCTCTGTGTCTGTGCCCATACCTCCACTACCTCTTTTCTCCTCTCTGTCTCTTTCGCTTCTTTTCTCCTGTATATAGAGTCGTATCAGGCGGATGTGGAATGACACTGTGCGGAAACAAGAGTCTTCCTTCATCACTGGAGACATCAACAGCTCAGCTACGCTCAACAGAGGTAACCACGGGATACCTACCATTTGCATCCTCATCACTGTAACCATATTTACTTTATTAATAGCGGGAGGCTCAGAGAGCATACGCTGTCATTTAGTAAAGTGGTAGGAGTCCCAACTCCAGATAATGGTACAGTGTTCTTGTAGGGAGAAAGATTAGCAGAATAGAGTGTAAATATCACTTCTGCTGCTTCAAAGGGTGACTTTACAGGAGGGACAGTTAGGAGCAGACTCTTCAAAACTGAAACATCAACCAGTTTGTGGTCCCATTATAAATTTTAAAGTGCAAAGTTGACTGTGCTACAGAGCACTTCTATACTTCTTTTCCCAAGGAGAGTCATTTTTTGAAGCATTTGTGGGTGATAAATCCTTGAAGCTAAAGTATGTGTGCAAGTCTTGAGCTGAACATCAGTGGTCCCTGTGTTATTATACTGTAAGTTGTGTTAGATGAATGCTTAATTACTAGCCAAATGTTCCAGTGTGTCACTTTAGGTGAAGTTACTGCTTCTAAAATGCGCTGTGAGTCTGTTTTCACTACAGCACTAGAAATGTACAGTAAAGTAGAGTAACAATTTGCAGTGTTTTTCAATTGAGAAACTATATGTTCAGCCCAGCTCATCTCATTATATAAAGGCTACTGTTATCAAGCTTTAGTATAGTTCATTGTGTTTCCACTGTATTTGGAGCTGCATATTGCTGTCCCTCCAGAGTAAGCCACTGTAAGAGCGGATTCCATGAGTATAGCTGTCTGAGGGTAATGAGGACAAAAACACCCAAATGGCTAGACATTTTGACACACACACACAGTGGAACGCATACACACGCGTGCACCGCCATTTGTTAGTCTCTCAGTCGAGGTGTGGCCCTCACTTCCTTCAGGCCACTAATAAGCTGTTAGCATGACAGATTGATGCTAAAGTAGACACGGTGTGTGTCAGCGCCTGAATTATCACACACTTAGTGAGGCAGGGCTTAAGACACCCCCACTTCTTCCTTCCCTCGCACTTTAAAGTATGGTGCAGAGAGCTACTCAGCCAGTCGATTTCAAATGACTACATACTTTGGCTTAGTGAATAAGGATGGGGTGGAATGAATTGGATATTGTGATAGGAGATTTACTTGTTGAAATTAGAGTGTAAAAAGGAGAAGGAATGTGTTCATTTTAACTACACTTTAAGACATTATTATGTCTAATTTATATTATTTAATTTGTCTGTTTAGCTGCGTTGGGACTATTGGTGCAAATTTGCTGTTTGGTCACCCTGACATATTTACCTTGATGCGATGAAGCACTGTCCCCTAAAAATAAACAGATGTATATATAAAGTTGACATTGGAGTAGTGAAAAATATATTTATTTCTTTTTACCAGATAATCTGTCCCGATGCCCAGAAAACCATTCAGTATTCTGCCACATTCCACTTTCTTCATTCTTTCTAATTTATTCTACCTGGAGCTGTATTTTGTCAGCCAAGTTCAGACTGTTGACCGACCTCTCCATTCTGAAAGGGAAATAGTGTTGAAGTTTTACTATTATGAACTGAATTGTGGTTTCTTTAAACACTAGATTTAGGAGTTAGATAACTAAAATGTTTTTATCATATTTTCTTTTAGTTAAAGAGCTGGACACTTTTTTCCCTCTAACCTATGTTTTGAAGCTATATGACATACATACACGCTTAGGAATAGTGGTAGAGGAAGTGTGTTGTTTGTTACAGTGGGGAATACAACGTGAGGATGAATGTATAGGAGTTGCCATGGTCATTCGTTTTTTTGGGGCGATTTCTGTAGTGTCTTCCACGTAGGGAAGAAAATGCACTGAGAACACTTTTTTGTGGCTCCTTTGTCCATTAACTATCCTGTAATCATGCTACTCCGCTCAAGTGTATTGAACTGCAGCACAATCTTCTCCGAGCTATGCTACTCTGTCTTTGTCTCTCTCTTGTCCCCTCCCTCGGCCTGTACGCAGTGGCTGCAAGAATGACTTGTCAAGCTTTTTCTTGGCTTTCACCTCAAGCTATGTTTGCTTGTTTGATTTACTTGTCCTCTTCTCTCCCTCTTTCTTCCACACACTAACTTTCCATCTCACTCTCCCTTTTTCTCTTTCCTTCTCGCTGACTTCCACTCTGCAATGTCTACATACTCTCTCCTTCAACCTCTGTCTCCTTCTTTTCTTGAGCGCTTCTCTCTTTCTCTCTCGACTTGGCTGTTGCTCTTCCTCTTTCTCTATCTGCCTGTACCAGGAGCCATGGCTAATCATCTTATAACTAATGCTCTCCTTCGTCCCCATGGTACTAACAATCCTTATAACACTCTCCTGGGGGACTCTGCAGTCTATAACAACCCGGCCATGGGCATGTACAACACCCAAGGTGTGCCTGATGTTTTGATATTATAAACATACAACATTTGAAAAAATTAGCTTAGTTATTTTTTCACTACTTTAAATTTGTTTTGCATGTTTGAATCATTTTAAAATGTTTGCTACTGTAATACACTTTGGCTGCATATCTGATTTAGCCTTTTTATGGCTCCCAAGTGAGACGATCAATCACACTGTAATAATCTGTTGATGATTTATCGAAACAGTGTAAGAAGTTTACTTGCTGATTTATTGTATGCTATAGATGCACACTGTACATTGCTGGTTGCAGATTACATTATCTTTTATAAGCTACTTGGGAGCCATGAAATATTTGCAATATTTTGTGGTAATGTTCTATTTTGTACGGTCTGTCTTGTATGTTTCAGTTGGGACTTGTGTATTGCTTGATTTAGTGCACGTCTACTGTATATACTATATTTAAAATTATTTTTGTTCTGTTTTCTCTGTGTTAAATAATAAACCATATGATAAAAGCCAGTTAACAATACGGGCCTGAAAAACAGACTTCTGTTTTGAGAATCAGACAAGGTGTCTTTGTTAAAATTGTTTTTATCATGCCACCAATTACTGTGCAACTTATTTTGTAACTGCTGAATGTTGTTTCTCTCGCTGTATGAACTCACATCTGTCTCTTTTCTCACTTCTCCCTCATGCTGTCCATTAGCACCTTACCGAGACACAAGTATGGGCTAAATTAATACTCAACTACTTCGATAACATTGACTTTCTTCTCTTTTTTGTTGCTTGCAAAGCACTCTGCCTAACATTTTCAGCCCAATCTACATCCAAACAGTAGTTTTGTTTGGCTGTCAGCCATGCTAAAGTTTTTCCCCCCAAATCATTAGTCGGTCCATGTAATATAGTTGTCTTATTTGGTTTGTCACACATTTTCAGATTCATTTTCTACAAAATGTTATTTAAAAGTTCTTCTCTGGTGGGGCTATATATACTGTTTTTAAAAAAAAGCATTACGCATTACCATTGAATCTCATTTAATTAAAATAGGGTGGATCAAATGTGCTAATTGACATTTTGATTATAACTGAGATGCAATAGGTTTGCCCTTAAACTTACTTGCAATATAATAACTTGAAGTCACTTCATCTTATTTTGCAGTGTAACTCTTAAATCTTCTTTTATATTGCTGTAGTGCTTGCAGTAATTGAGAAAAGAAAGTACTTCTGAGGTTTCTCTTAAATTAATTATGGACGCTTGAAGCATTTTTATTCCAGGGAAATTATCATTGCTACTTTTTAATCCTCAATTCACAGCACATGCTATGATATCAAACACTAATTAAAATTTCTCTTCTGAGAAATCCACTTAGTTTATTTATGAATCCTAATAATTATTACCTTTTTTAAATTATTTGTTCCTCAGAGGGCATCCTGAACAACGCCAGAGACTCCAGTGTTATGGATACACTCCCTCTTAATGGTAACCATGCCAACAACTACAGCATGGCCAGCAGTGAGTATCTGAGTGACTGCGTCCAGATTCTAGACCGTAGTGGCGGCTACGGCACCCACAGCAACCACAAGGAGACGACCCTGGAGAAGAAGATCCTCAAGGAGCTGACCTCCAATTACATCCCGTCCTACCTCAACAACCATGAGAGAGCCACTACCGAGCGCAATCACAACCTGATGAACAAGCTAGTCAACAGCAGCATGGCCAATGGAGGTGACTGGTTTGATTTAAATAATTTCAGGTTTAGACAGTCACACACATTTATAGTTTATCTAGTCAGGGGCATTTCTTGTAAAGCAAATAATTAGGAATTCTTAGCCCTGACTTCCTTAAAAGACTAATTAAACACTGCCATCAGAGAGCTAAACGTCCTTTCCACAAGTTGGGTGCGTAAACACTTTTTTTGCCTAAAGATTTTCCAAACCACGAGAGGACACCAAAATCAGTGTTTAAAGTTTGGTGCTTTGCTGTAAACAGTTATGCTGTTGGTAGACATATACATATGTTGTAAATGAACATCCAATAACTGATTTTGTTTTGTCACTTGGGGGCAGCAGGAACATCCTGTGAACACAACACTCATATCATCACCACCTGTTCACATACAGTCGCCTATTTACAATCCAGTAGATACCGAGAAACATTAGCATTCACATGTAGTCATGTTTCTGGCCACCTGGCTACCGTAAGTCCAATACTCTATCTCCTTTAAGCTCTTTTTGGTTTCCACTAACTCCAAAAGGAAGTATCTGGCTCTTGAGCTTCCAAGTGCTCCACTATGTTCACCAGCTAGTTGTTAAATTTGCCTGTCTACTGTTTAATGTTGGCCAAGTAGCATACAGCGGTTTTATAGGGCTTTTACGCTGAAAGCTGCCTCCTGTGACTGAAAATGGCACTGATGAGAGTGGCGAGCTGAGCCAGAAAATTAGATCAAAGATGGTGAAACCCTTTGTAAAGCTGAGGGGAACTGTAGAGTCAGGTGATAATTCTCCATGGCTTCGTCACTATGAGCAACCCCTTTCACATTACACATTTTAGCCACTTTTAAAATCATCACCACTGTGCTAAAAGTATCACCACATGTAGCATACAAGCAATAACACTGCTCCTTTGTGAAATGAGCAGAAATATGCAGTAACTGTTATTCCTGCCTGGGTCTTTCAGGGAGCATGGCAGGAGGTAGCAGCAGCAGCAGCAGTGGAGTAGGTGGGTGTGTGGGCAGTAGTAAAGAAGACAATGGTCCCATGGTGCTGGACAACCCTGTAGCCTTCCCCCATGAGGAGAACCTGGGTTTGGAGATTATAAGAGAGGAGTCCAACGCTCCGCTCCTGCCGCCACGACCTCCTCCACCAGACAGCCACCCCCCACCTCCCCCACCACCCCACAGCTTCTCTCGACCACGGCGCATTCCGCAGGAGACCAGTGAGAGCTTCTTCCCCCTGCTGACCAATGAGCACACTGACGAGCACACGCATTCGCCCAACCACAGAGACTCGCTGTACACCAGCATGCCAGTGCTGACGGACCTCCAGGATGGGCAGATGAACGGTTTAACAGATGGAGAGGAAGACAGCTCCGGGGAGCTGCAGCCCTGTAAGAGTGCCACTGCTCCAGAGCTGGATGACGTCTATTATAAGAGCATGCCAAACCTGGGCTCCAGGAATCACCTTCATGAGCTACAGAGCTACTACCACATGGGCCGTGGTGGCAGTGATGGATACATGGTGTCCGGTAACAAGGAGGAGTCCGATTCGTCACCTGAGGAGCCACCTGTAGACCCTTCCCACTTGGTTACCAGTCTATAGAGCCAGTCAAGAGACTCCTATCCCTCCCCAGCCCACTATCGCACTTCCAACTTTCCAATGAAAACATTCTGCGTTGTTGACTGACAGACTGGATTGATGTACTGTGTGTGACATTAAATATATTTCATGACAATATGGTGGTCAAATATGAAAGCAGGGACTGAATGTATTGTCATAAATGGTGCAGACTGACAGGGCAGTTCTGAGAGACCTTTTGTGAACATCAAGCAGAAATGGAACTTTTAACCTGGAAAGGAGAGGAAGGGGAGGGATTCTGTAATTTTACCCCACCTGTTACTTTAATTTGGAATCTTGGATTGACCGAAGCCCTACAAGTTCCCCAATATGGACCTCTAGCAGATCATAGCATATAATCTCCTCTACCACCACTAAAGGGGCATGGCCCCCAGCCCTGGTTATAGGAGCTGCCTGTCTGTTTGTCTATATGTCTGTCTCTCTGTCTCACTCTTAAAGACGCTGGGTACTGGGATAATGTTTCCACCTCTCCAAAGGGTAGAACAGGCTATTAAAAACTGGTGTTCACAACATAAACTGGCCTTAAAGAGGCCCCACCCCACTACCTGCCAATCAAGTGGAGGATGTATGATATATGCCCTCACTATCGATCATCCCAAAAACTATTTATTGGGCAACCGAACTGTAACCATATCATGCTGATGTTCTGAATTCTCTTCCTGTTCGTATCTGCTAAACTGGAGTTGTGTCTGGGCTGGTGTAACATTCCTGCAAGTTCTAGTGACTGCGGCTACTGTGTATTTCACTGAAAACAAAGAAGGAAGATCATATTACAACAGACTGAATTAAAAAAAAAGAATGGGTTCCGTTTCTTCTCCTTTCTTCTGTAAAAGTTTTCAGTTATCAAAGGATTATAAAGAAATCACAAACTGTGTATGTATTGTACAGAATACAGATACAGATACAAATGTTGCATATGACCAAGTCTTTTATTTTTAAATTTTAGGTTACAAACCTTTTGTCTGTGGAACTGTTCTGAAGTGTCAATGATATGATCTGGTCATATGTAGACTACAGAACGAGCAAGGAACAATCTTTCATGTCACTCTTTCGTAAATACAGAGACAATTAAGCACTCCTTAATTAATACGCATATACCCAACGCACACTTCATTCTGGTCCTTTTTATAGCGACACCACTGTCACTTACATTTTGCAAATCAATTGTTACTACTATATACTTTACCACTGTGTAGATTTAAAATTAAAGGGAAAATGAAGTAGCAAAATTATGAAAGAGCCGGTTACTATGGAAATGCTACCTTTTGCTGCTTGCTGGAAGTGGGTTTCATCTCATTTGTTCTTGAATAAAGCATTTCCTTCCTTAAGGCACAAGCCTGGGTAACAAAAATTTACAAAGATATCAGATACCTGGAGTAACACAAGAACGGTTTATGTAGCATATCCTCTCTCTTGCCAAATATTATACCAATTAACATCACTTTGCTGGTTGAGATCTTATTATACAAAAGAAAAATAAATGTCATTCTCTAAACAAAAAAAAAAGAGAATTTCCACTATGAAGGGTGTGTTTCACCTGTGAAATGCCATGATTACATCATATATGTGTACTGAACATGTGAAAACTCTGCACACAGCAGCACTGTCCAATGTGGAAAGCCAATGTTTACTTATTTAGGAGGAAAATTTCGTAAGTGTATGAAGTGTAGCTTGCACATGTATCCCACAAGCCCCCTCCATGTCCCCGAGAGAGAAATTATTTATTTATCTGTTTATTGGTTTAAAGACAACAAAACAAGCTTAGAGGAAAGAAAACTGGCTTTAGGCAGGAGTTAAAAAAGTGGCCATGGGTTTGTTTTATGGTTCTTTTTTTAAATTATTATGATCATGATTATTACAATATTATTGCTAATTATTTATTCTTTTTGTATGGGTTCCAAGTTGAATGATCTCATAACTAATATTTGTTGTAACAGTGAAAGTTGTTTGCCAACAAATAAATTACTGACATAGCTTTGCGGTTTTCCGCCTCTTGAGTGTTATCAGTTATTACATCGAAATGAAGTGCTAACACAGAGTTAAACCCAACAGTGTTTTCACTTCAAATATGCATTTCGAGCTATTTAGAGAGATTACAAACTGTAGGTTAGCCAATATTTTGCTACATGCATTTCTGTTTCATTATTGGATGAAGTTCTACCTTTCTTTGGAAATCTGTAAAAACAACTAATGTCTGTAAATGCTTGTCAGTATCCTGGCTGTATGTATAGGAAGGTTTATAGAATAATATTATGCAAGTTATTTTGAAACAATTTTGAGTGTCTGACAAGTACGTTTGCATGCCACAGTTCATCATATTGAGACTAACTCTCCAACAATTTACATTTTCCATATGTATGGAGGACTGACCCCCACGGGTCAGGTGATTACAATAATTAATTAATACTTTCAGACAAACCACCTGTGAAGTGGCTACACACAACATAAAAGGTTAGGTTGAGAACAGGTTGGTGTTGGTTTAATACAGTAGACTTATGTTTGTGGAATGGGCAGCTTTTACTGTTAAAGTCAAATACCTGCTGTAAGATCTTTCATTGAAAACAACATCCAGAATGTAATGTGCACCTGGATGCCACAGTTGGATGCAAGAAAATGTGAAACAGACAGGAAGTATCACAATACAAGATTCCGTTTGTTTGCCTGTACACAATGGTTATCTAAAGATCATGTATGGTTTGGTATAGGTATGATCTCTCTGACTGTTTTTCCTGTCACCTAAAGGTAATGAATGTTTGTATAGGGATAGCATACCGGTTTTGGCATCGGGGGGTAAAAGCACCCGACCACTACTGCAGAAACAAGGTCAAATCCTCAACACCTGTGCTCTTGGTTTGGCAAAAATAATTGGCAGTGTTCATGGATGTGAAACTTGTGAGGGATCATGTCCTTGCACTAGAACTAGTAAACTAAGTTAAATAAGTGTAGAGAGAGGAGGTGAACTCTGTATTTACCATGCATGGTTCTCAGGAATCCTGCAGATGTTAGATGAGACCACCTGGGCCCTCCTAGGTTTGCAAAATGTATTATTACAGACACAGAGCAAGTTTTGAGCCTGGACATAACTGCAAGCCAAGGTACTGACTACACAATTAGTAGTTCACAGAAGGCACATCCTCTCACTGACTCAGTCCCTAAGATGCTGCAGTTTTTTCAAGGGTTCAAAGACACCGGGATGTCCCGTTCTATACTCAAAAATATTATAATGAATTACTGATACAAGAAAGGGAAATGAGGCAGCTCTGCTGCTGCGACTGGTTTCTTCCAGAACTGAGGCAGCTTTCTCTCTACTAGCAAAGACTGCTGCCTAAAGTCAGTCCTGTCAGTACTCTGAAAGTGAAAGACAGGCCCATCAGAAAACTTTGAAAAAGAAAATTTGTTTGTGTCTTGTTAAGACGAAGAAGAAATTCTGTATTTCTTCACAGAGCCCCTGTGCCTGGCAGTCCAAGCCTTCCCATCAGATTAAGGATGTTACACACAACAGTTCTATGCCTCTACCATCAGTTTTCAGCATACATTTTGCTTTTTATCCAACTCTGCAATTCAATTATGTGTCTTTGTTTTTCGGTAAAGTGTATTGGGACCACGCAGCTGATGATTTTACACTTTAAATAAACCTGACCTGACCTGACTTGACTTGACATTCCATCCCTGGCATCATGGCATCATGGGCAATGTGGCTTAGGTCCCCTCTTGCTGAGACTGTGCTTCTTTCACTTGGTCTGTCCATTCTACATTCACACAGCACTGCCTGCTTAATGTACTGTGGCAGTAGGCACCTCCTTTGTGGAGCAGGTGCTTAGCATTGCCCCGCAATCACCATTCTAAATGATTCCCTCGGTGGACTGTGGTAAATCCCAGATGAGGGATGGCTAGTTACCTTTTCTAGTCATTTTTTTTGTATCTGGAGTGCAGGACTGAGAAGCCTTGACCATTCTTTCGAGACTGGCAAGACATTGGTAGAATGTGATGCATTTGCTTTTGGGAGCAGTGCTTGTGTGTGGCAGTATACAGGCCTAAGTGCATGTAGATTAGATCTTTAAATTACTGCGGTCCTGCATGCATATTTGCACATTGGTCTTTTCTTAGGAGTACACGCAGGTTTCACTTTTGTTTGGTATACCATCTCATTCTGAAGCTGGGATGTGTAACTGGGTTGAGAGATTTATTACTGTAACACACACTGGTGGTGTCACACAGTCGTGCACACTTCAATTGACACCCGTAGTCAAGGTAGGGGTGATAGAACTGCTGCTTAACTAAATGACATGTGCCTGCACTAAAAAATATCACAATTGCATATCCTGGCACACTGACCAGACCCTGCAGCTGTGTTGCTCTTTAAAAATCTTTGGGTTACACATATATCCAGAGTGAAGACACTTTGAAGACTTCTTCAGCTTGGGAACTACATAGAAAGATATTGTCTTCACTCAGAGAACTGTCAATTAAGCAGGGCACTAATGATGTTCATACTTCGATTCACAGTATTTCTAAATACTTTCTGAGGCTATGACAAGGCTGACAGGATTATCTGCTAATGATACAAGAACAAATAACACTTTAATAACAATCTACATCCATCCATATATAATTTCTCTCACACTGATATTAGTTTAGTTTGTATTTGTTCTAGCTGTAGATTTCCAGATTTCAAGGTCAAGGTACAAGATACATTTATTTGCCATTTTACAGCAGGGTTGTACAATGAAATTGCAGTTTCCATCATGCTACTCACAAAGCATGTTATATACTAAAATTATGTACAGAAATAAAACTGATTTACATGGTGGAGTGCTGGGGAACTGCTCTGGAGTCTGGTGATCTTTCTTCTATCTTTTGCCAGATAGCAGGGTGAACAGGTTGTGGCAGGGGTGGGTACTGTGTTTTAGTATCCTTTGGGCTCTGCGCAGGTGTCCCATCTCCCCCATATTACTGATGCTCGGTAGATGGGTACCAATGATCGTCTGACTGGTTTTAATGACCAGTCGCAGAGCCCTCTGTTCCTGGGCCGTGCACATCCGTGCCTGGCTGTTAGTATGCTTTCTATTGCTTCTCTGTAAAAGTTAACAAGAATTTGGCCTTTGTAAGTTTCCAGAAGTGATATACAGTCTATGTGTACAACTGAATAATGATATGAAGAGAGACAATTTATGGTCATCTAACACATTCCAGAAAGTTAATATCAGTGGTTGACCATCCATTATATGTGTGAAAAGAGAAATTACATTTTTCTTTATCTACTTTAGGATAAATATCAAAAGCTTCATGAAATTGCAATATGGCTTTTGCCCTTTTATTTGTAGTAGCACCACCACAACCGTTTCTCGTCACTCAGTTGGTTGTAATATCTGCACAGTGTTTGTGTATTATTGAGGATTTTCACCATTTCTTATCTGCTTTGATAACATATTCGGTTTATGGAAAGGATAGAAACGAAAATAATAGACTAAGGGGAGTTAGAAAATAATGAGAAAGGCAAGGACTCCAATAAAAGTAACGAGGATGGGTATGATAGTGTGAGGAAAGGAGAAAGAAAAAACGTGGAAAGTAATTGCATTTTTTTTAATAAATGTATTTTAGCTTTCTTTAAAACTAACTGGAGCCACCTAGCACTCACACTCCCCTTGTGCTCCCTTCCCTCCCTATCCCTCTTTCCCTGCCACGCTGCCAGTAGCAGGCTGATTAAACGAGCATTGGTCTATGTGGGTCATATCTCTGCTGGAGTGCTCTGATCGGTTAGTGCTGCCTGGCTGTGTTATCTTCCCGCTCTCTCTGTTTCCCTCCTTCAAGGGAAGGCATTCAGTAATTCTTACAAGGTGACGTTTCTCCGACTCAGCTCACAAACCAAAGGCAGAGGACTGCAAGGATGAGCAGGAGTATAAATTAAAGGGAATAAATCTGTTTATTGTATATGATTCCTTAATGACTGTGGCAAGCTGAGGGGATCTAAATGTGGTAACGCTAATGCAGAGACTACAAAAAGCTAAACAGAGAAAGACGTGCACAATAGCTTCCTGGATAGTCACACATAGCTTAAAATAGTCTGATTTGTTGAAAAAATACATGTTGAGAAATGTTCTATCAATTCTTCAGGGTATGCTGAGAAATAACAATGTGAAAATTCAAGTCAAGAAAGCTGGGATTTCATAGAACGGAATTAGAAAACATGCTCACAGACTGTTTCAAATATCCAATCAGTAACTCAGGGATAATATTTTGGATACAGTTTATATACAAA
>NC_060153.1:14451236-14479591 GCF_021292245.1 Micropterus dolomieu | reverse complement strand
TACATATATATATATATACATACATATACATATATATACATATATACATATACATATATACATATACATATATATACATATATACATATATACATATATACATATACATATATACACATATACATATACATATATACATATACATATATACATATACATATATACATATACATATACATACATATATATATATATATATATATATATATATATATATATATACATACATATATATATATATACATATATATATATACACACACATATTTTTGTGTTCACGCTGAAATTAGAATATTAGAAAAGCTATGAAGAAGATGTTGCCAGGGTGTCAGAAAAGAGTTGCCAATAATCTGCCTTTTAACTGATGATTGTTTACTATACATTTGATATCCAGGGTTTAGCTGTGTCCACCATTATTCATATTTTAATGCAAATTGTTAGTCTCATAGAACTTCAATTTGATTTCCTTCCATGGATTTTCCCCATCTGAGTAACGACTATGTCTCCGGTAAATACCATTTAACCAAAAAAAGTGTATGCAGTATCTCCAAAAAGAAGAGTTTGCTGTTTTTTGTAATCTGCTTTATTTTTGTAAATGCTGATTAGAGTTACGTTCTCGCTGATCAAACGTCTCTAGTGATTATTCCTCCCTATTTTTCAGGTGTGTAACACATGCATTACTAAGCTGTAACGATGTTTGTGGCTGATGACATGAGTGTTTGGTCTAAAGTTAATCCAGTGAAATTGTGTAGTGGACACTGGTTTTACCATGAAAGCGTAATGGAGAAAGCTGTGCTCAAACAAATAATTATGAAAGGCTATTTGTCTTGAAAAGAAAATGAAATGTGTTTCCTCCACCTATTCTCTATTGTAGTGCAGAGAAACAACACGCACAAGCACCCGATGCTATTACCAAGATAACCTCCACTATTATTTTCTATTTCTAACCTCACTGTTCTTTATCTTTCACGGTCTTAATATGGAAATCTTTGAAGCATACCTCGCTCTGTCTTCAGTGTTTGAAAGTTGGAGCACTTCTGTATGGAACTCCACTTTTAACTTTCCTTTTACTTATATTTGGTTTGTTTGTTGCTACTGTTGTTACTTATGCAGCTCATGTGTACTAATTTCTGACCCCAATCATTAGCAACACACACACACACAAATAACCATTTGTCAAATATGCTCTCAGTTTGTTGGGTTCATTGCAACAGACTGAAAAGTAAATGTACCTAATAATCATCCAAGGCAGGTAAACTACTCTGTCTATCTTAAATAGCTCTTTTCAAAGCAGTGTAGCAAAGCTCAGTAATACATATGCATAAATAAGCAAGAGAAGAAACAAAGAAACTATTAAAAGGATGTCAGATGCATTTGACAAAATGTAATTAAATGTTCATAATAATTACTGGAAGTGATTTAGAAGTGTTATGAGAATTAGCCCGGCTACGATTGTTAGATTGTGAAATAACCAATAAGAACCTGTATATCCCTGGCTCCCACCATGATGTATTAGGTAAAGCAGCAACATGACTCTGCAACATGTTTTTTGAAAATATCTGCGATGTTGGGCAGGCCGAACTAGCTTCTGGCAGTGGCAGATAAATTTTTTGTTTTTCATGGGCAACAATAATGATAGGAAAAGAAAAATGCAATTATGTTGCCGTCTTCCATTGTAAAATTAACAGCAAAACACGAATGCAGAAAAAGACATGTGAAGAAAGGTAAAGGCCAAGAATGACAAGAAACAAAGCTACCTAGCAACAGAGCAGTGAAACAAGTAAGATGTTAATGACATGCAGGCAAAGAAAACATGAGACAAACAGGAGAGAGGAAGACCATCCTCTATTTGTTATCTCCACATAGCACCACAGTCCAGACTGATGACTCCCAGGGGCCATGTCTCCCCTTTTTCTTCTGATTGGTAATGAGGCACAGCTGCCTTATAGTGAGCCCAGCAGGCAGGGCCTTGATTGCTGCTGCTTACTTGAGCTGGCAAAATGTGGCAAAGCCGACTGGATTGCAATGTGAGTGAGAGAACGGGGGACTTTTGGTAATGAAGAGATCCCAATCTTGGTTATTATGATTCAGAACTGTATTTTCAGCTCTACTAAATAAGGCTCACAAGTACTTCTGGCTTGTTTATTATGTTTTCATTGGCAGTGACTGGTGTTTTTTCTGACGGCTTTAAATGTGGCTGTTCTATCTGGATAATGGTTTTGGAGCAAATATAGAAAGTCTCACTGATGTAAGCCTGAACGTGGAGTGAAACTACTGTATTTGCATGAGGCATTCGTATGATTTTTGTACAAGAACATGAAACTATCCAAATTTTGCTAAAAGTTATTATTTTCGATGGTATACATATCTCTGACTGATAAAAACTAATTATCATATCCTCTTCATTTATCCATTTCCTCAATTGGTGAATTTGAAAACCATCTGGTGGTAGTGTGTATCCACAGGAGCTGACTCACTAGCAAAGCTGCTGGCATGACAAAGTTATTACGTCTTACCATGATGCAGTTTGTCAGTACAAGTCAACATGGCTGAACTCACAAGAGGCAAACATAAAACAATGACCACAAGTGATGCGCTTAGGATGAAGCGACATGGCGAGGATGAATGCGATTGTTTTTGTTTATTTGTTTTCTGCTTGGCTCCTCCTCCTCACAGCTGTCAGCTTGACTATCTGGGGGTGGTAGTTTACCTCAGTATATTTGGAGTCTCAGGCTGTTGTTTGGATATGAATCATGAATCCTTTTCGCATTCCCTTCAGGAGATGCTGGGTGCCAGTTGCTATGGCTACGGTACATCATGGCTCAGAGAGAGACACCTTGTGAGATAAATTTGACCAGTAAGACTTATTTCTTTTGTCTGTTTTTTCTCTCTTCTACTGATGCAGTCCTAGTTGGCCCATAGCCTCTTTCATTCTTCAGCACCTTGTGAATAAACCTCATGTGAAGTTGAGGATGTGTTGTCGTCAGGATTGAAGGTTCAATTGCAAGGTTGTGCTCAAAGCTTTTTCTCAGTCTTTTTTTTTTAACCGTTGTAAAACAATTTAAAATCACTTGAGAGTGCATGTTGATATGTATTTTTACACAGTTAATTATATATATTTGCAGCAGCGTGGCTCTGAAACTCCAGTCAGGTTTCAGGAGATTTATGCGCGCTATAGTTAGCGCGCATAAATCAGTGAATGCAAGAATACTGAGCACCTACACAAAACTCCTGAAAACAAAGTGTGTTTTGGGCGCACTGCTGGTGATGTATGTGGGTTGAAAATTGGGTGCAAACATTTACAGGCTCATCTCTCCATCCTGCATGTACCTGCATTATTTGCATAGATCATAAGTATTTGCATAGAGTCAGTGGGTGATCCAGGTTGGTACAGTAGACTATTGACAATAACCAATAGGTATATTGTGTGAGAAGGGGCTGTGTAAATGTTGGAGTTTACAGAAGAAATTGCAGAAGCATCATCAAACATTCAATTTGATTAAATTTCTGGTACCATGATTACCTGCTCTAATGGATGTGCCTGATTGAAAGTTAATTAATTTCCACAGACCAAAAACTTAACATGACACAGGCACATGAGCATACACACACACACACACGTACAAACTGTACATCTCACTGCTCAGAAAGGTTGACTGATTATCAAACCCTAGCATGGGTGTGAATTGTAAAAATAAAGTTTTGTAGTACATTTTGATTGGCTGCTTGGTCCTTCCTGGACTGCCTCTGTAAGAACTAGATGCCCCGAGCCTTCCCTCAGCGAATAGGACAACACATTTGTCAGCTATCTCAAACAACTCATCTAAATTTAAAATGTAATTTAAAAACCATTCAAATGTATAAGCTGCAACGCACCTCACAATATTAACAATTTACCAAGACGCTCTCAGCACGAACGCAAGTCACCTGGGAAGGTGTGTGTGTGTGTGTGTGTGTGTGTGTGTGTGTGTGTGTGTGTGTGTGTGTGTGTGTGTGTGTGTGTGTGTGTGTGTTTTATGTATGTATCCCTACTCCCGTTTTGTTTTGATGAACTGTAGCCTATTTTGCACTTGTTCAACATCCTTCTGAGATCTGGCCAAAATCAAACCCTGATACTTCTATTTGTTGGTAGATCGACCCTCATAGGCAGGGAAGGGATTAAAAATCTGGCTGTTTGCTGTAGCATCCAAGGACTCTTCATTATGTATCTGCTGCCTCTTTTCAAATCACTGATGCAAGAAGTACCTCTCATATGACAGAGAGGTGGGGGGTTGGGGGGGCATATGTGAGTTATGTGGAGGAATGAAGATCCTTGTACTTTTATGTTCAAACAAAGGTTTCCACGGCAACCACATGCACCATTATGCCTCTTATCAAAACTCAGAGATGAGGCGCCTCAATTACCCCTCGCTCTCATGCACGCTCATATGCGCACACACGCACTCTTAACCCTTAGATCTGAAAGGGTATCTCAACCTTTGACTGAGGATCGCTTTGCACAAACGGTAGCTTTGTATGTCGAGGGATGATACGAAGGGTTTTTGATCTCTTGGCTGTTTGAGAAGAGACTCTCAAGGATGCTGACATTGGCTAATTTATTGGAAAGCAATGAACATGTTTTTGGGTGCTTTGTGTGTTTTCATCTAAGAATTTTGGCCCTTTCACAGTGTGTTTTCAGTACATGAAAGTTAATTGTAACAATTTGGTTACATAAAAATGTCTTATTAAGCGTTCGATTGTACTAAAAGACACTCTAAGGAGTCGGCTGTTAATTTCGCTAACCAAAATTAGTGCAATTAATATCACAGTTAACGTGAATAATGGATGCACCTTGCTAACCAAGATAGTTAGCGCTAACTGATAACTTAGTATGATGGACGAAATGTACATTCACCAGCAAACAGAGTTTGGAGTGGATCAAATTCATGGCTACCTCACCCCATGCTCCTACCCATCTCGACCCTCTGGTCTAAATATGGTCACTTCTGTTTTAAGAAAAACATGATGGCAATGGCCACAACGCAAGTCTCAAAGCACAGGAACAGTAGTCCAAAAACCAAAGGGTGACTTCATGTTGGCAACGTCCATTTCTTTTATACATTCTGTGGTTGAAAAAAGGGGGGAAAAAAGAAACAAGTTTCCACCGTATTGCATTGATGAGATTTGATTCTTCTCCAAAATGGTCTTGATAAACAATGATTTGCATGAAGTTTCCTTTGAACATGTTCAGGAATCCAGCTCCAAACATCTTGCGGGTGGCAAGTAGATGAAATGAAGCTGCATGGGTGGATGAATGGGCAGAGAAAGAGAAGGAAATTCAGTTTAGGAAGAGACTATTTTTGGTGACAATTTTGTGTTAAAAGCAAAAATACCTTGCTTCCAGCAACAGGCTTTAAGGTATGCAGACTGGTTTGTCGGCTTACTGCTATGCCTACGCCAGTTCCCATGATCCTAGATTTTATCTTTATTTTTTAAGGCTTACAGAAGCTTACAGTCAGGAACTACACACAAACTGAGAGATGCACTACATTAACTGGATTTGAATTTGTATATTGTTAAATGATAATACCCAGTAATTTATCTAGCATGAGCTAAGCCACAAAAATAATGAGGAATTACAGGTTTCTCTTTTGATTAACTTTCTTAATCTTTAAATGAAATAATGACTCATAGTGGTTTTATTAAACTTTGCATTTTGTACAAATAGGTAATTACCTGTTTCTGTTATTTACCTATTACTTCTTCCCTGTCTAGTTTTAATTTTTCTTTTGTTTCTTAATGTTTTCGTGTGGTGTATGGTGTAAAAAAACACTAACATTGTCTCCAAACTCAATTTCCAAACCAAAATCAAATGTATAATTGATAAGAGAGTTTATAATTCTGTTCTGAATGTGATTCCAAATCATTCTATTCTAATCTATTCTATTGCTACCACATGTCAAGCCTATATTTGGGAAAATGCAAGAATAAAAGAAAACAGTTAAACACCAAAAAGGAAGAAAAAACACAAAGAAGCAGCAGGGGAAATATGAGTTTCAAAGTTTTTACTTTCAGGTCAGATAAACTCAGACAAGCACACAGGAGGAGACACACACCTACATGCACCAACACCCATGCCTGCTGATCCAATCGAAGGGCCTGGCACACGATGACAATCTTGGGAGTGCACCATCATCAGAACAAATCCAACCCAAAGGATCCCAGCTCTCATCTGAACAGACAGCAGTCTCCATCTATCAGGGCAGGGCAGGGCCAGCTAGGGGCCCAAAGCAGCATAAATTTTAGGTCTTGCAGTGGATAGACAGTATAGTACTTAAAGAACCAGCTACTGCAAGTTTAACACTTGCATTTTGCATTTTATTTGTACCTCTAACAACATGATGGGCCACAGTTAATTTACTGTTAATAAAAACACACACTGAAAACAGTCTAAATAAAACTGACTGCACTTGCCTTAAAAATGGCATTTTCTGTGTTTGTCCTATAGACTGTATAAAAGAGGCAGCTACAAACCTACAGTATTAAAACATCTACTCTTGAAGTAGCAGAAAGATAAAATACTCTAATGCTAAATAAAATTAATCTAATTGGATTTGATTTGTATTATCTATACATCAAAATTAGAATTCGGCACAGTATGAAAAACTACCCATGTAAAGTGTAAAACAACTTCGATGCAACACAAACCACTATTGTATACAATAAATGTAATTAGCCAATGGCCATGAGGACAACAATGCGTGCAAATACAAGATCAAAAGGTTCAATCAGCAATATATAAAAATCAAGGACCGCTGCAAACCAAGTCAGTCCTTACTGGTCAGACAGATTTATTGGCCTGAGCAGTCAGAAAATGTTTTGCTACTTGGGTACACATAATTTACTTTTCCAACAGAGATAAAGACACAGTGGCAACAAACCTGCCAACTGTATCACTGGAACCAGTGGAAACAGCCATAGGGGACGTCTCGGGTTACGTCTGTAACCCTTGTTCCCTGAGGAGGGAACGAGACACTGCGTCGTTGAAAACGACTCTAAGGGGAAGCTCCTTGAGTGCCTGCCTCTGAAGTAAGAATGAAACTAATCCAATCCTAATTGGTGTCGTGCCGTGGCGCAACATGTGATGGCATACCCGGAAGCATAAAAGGACGCCGGCACACACATACAACAGCTTTTCACTCTTCAGCAAGCACTTTCTGTGAAACTGTCCTCTTCTCTGGTGAGCTGTCTGTCGTGAGACTTTAACGGCGAGTGAGAAAAAGCGGTACACTCAATGTGTGTACCCCTGCCCTAGATACATCATGGGTAGGGACACGCATCAGTTGTGTGTGCATTGTTTGGGAGCGCAGCACGCACAGGCGGCTCTCGAGGGAGCTGCCTGTGAACACTGTGACAAACTCCCTCTCAGATTGCTGCGCTCTCACTGGGCCGTGTTTGGAGAGGATGGCCAGGCTCGCGACCCCCGCAGCTCGGGTCCCGTGGCTGTTGAGGCGGCTTCGATCGTGGGGATCACCAAGGAATCTTGCGGGTATGAACGAGGCTGCTGAGACACTTCTTCGTTCATCGTCTGAGGGTTCTGTGGCGCCCGCTCAGGATTCACAGGCCTGCTCTGCGGCTTCCTCTGCCCGACTCTGGTATGATGAGCTGGTGGAGGTTGTGACGCGTGCTGTGGCCAGGCTAAACATCAGCTGGCCACGCACTCGGCAGGCTGATCCTTGTCTGATTTTGCAGGCGTACCAGGCTGACCTCCTTAAAGGACCTGGATGAGGGCAAAGGGCCGGCCCCGGCAGATATTTTGGAGCTGCGGCGGGCCACGGATTTATCTCTCCAGGCCACTAAGGACATGGCGCGTGTGATCAGCCGCTCCATGGCAGCTATGGTGGCCACGGAGAGACATCTGTGGCTGAATCTGTCAGTGATTAAGGACAGGGATAAGTCCTTTCTACTGGATGCGCCGCTGTAGGGCCTGTTCGGCGACGCGGCTACTGCTGTAATCGACAGGTTTCAGGAGGCGAAAAAGCAGTCAGCGGCGTTCCAGCAGTTCCTCCCTCGCCACTCGAGGTCCGGGTCTAGGCAGGCTGGTCCAAGCGGCCGGGCTCGGCCGTCCCCTAGCTCCTCCCATTGCCAGGACCAAAAGGAGAGCGTTGCCTCTAGAGCACATCCTGCGGGAGCCTGGCGACAGAGGAAACGCTCTCAGCCGGAGTCTGCCCGCCAGAAGGGCGACCTGAGGGACGTCCTTCAGGCGAGGAGGGCTTCGGGGGAAGAGGTCCTGACCGGGGTGATGGGACCGCTGGGGCTGCCCCCGCTGGCTGTGGAGGTTGCTCTTGCAGCAGAGCCCCCAGGAAGGGGATGTGGCCCGCCGTCTTTGATGCTTCGGGTCGCGTCGATTTCCAGCGCACGCACGACGTGGCGTTTGCCCCAAAAGCTTGAGACACAGACTGGACTCTCTCAGCTTCCTCCTGTCGGTCCGCCGTTTCAGGGGGTCAGGAACAGTGCTCGAAACACACCCGAGGCCGGTCTCGAGAGGCTGGTTCCCTTAGTGGATTTTGTGTGGATTTTTTAGTGGGTCCTGAATATAATAAGGCGTGGATACAGACTGCAGTTCGGTCACCGACCCCCAAAGTTTGCTGGGGTGGTGCCGACTACAGTGGTTCCAGAACAGGCTTGGGTTATGGAACAGGAAGCACAGGCTCTGCTGGTCAGAGGGGCCATAGAACGTGTTCCCCCGCCAGACCGGGAGTCCAGGTTTTATAGCCAGTACTTTATAGTTCCAAAGAAGGATGGAGGGCTGAGGCCCATTTTAGACCTGAGGCAGTTGAATCGTGCCCTGAGAGGTTTCAGGTTCAAGATGCTCACATCATCGTGAATCAAATCAGATCCGGGGATTGGTTTGTCACGATAGATCTAACAGACGCCTATTTTCATGTCTCCGTCCTCCCATGTCACAGGAGGTTCCTGAGGTTCGCGTTCAGGGGCGACGCGTACCAGTATTGGGTTCTTCCGTTGAAACCATACTTAGCTCTAGCGTTCCATCCACTAGGAGATTATATGGCCTCAAGTGGAACGTGTTTTCCACTTGGTGCAGGGAACATGAGCTGGGCTTCGGTTCTGGAGTTTCTCCAAGATCGGTTCTCTGCTGGTCTCTCCCCCTCCACGCTTAAGGTGTACCTGGCAGCCATGCACCACTGAGTGACAGGCCTTTGGGGAGGCACCGACTGGTCATATGTTTTCTCCGTGGTGCGTGGAGGATGAGACCGACGACCCGGTCCAGGGTTCCCTCCTGGGACCTGGCGGTGGTTCTCGAAGGGCTTGGCTCCCTTCAAACCCCTTCAGTCGGCTTCGCCCAGGGACCTCACGGTCAAGATGGCGTTCCTCTTGGCCATTACCTCTATTAAGAGGATGGGGGATCTTCAAGCCCTGGCAGTGACGCCAGCCTGCTTGGAATTTGCCCCCGGCGGAGTTAAGGCCGTCTTGCATCCGAGGCCTGGCTATGTCCCCAAGGTGCCTTCGAGCGTGGCACGGTCCACTGTCCTGCAGGCGTTTCTTCCTCCACCTCATGTGTCGGCAGAGGAAGAGCGGCTTCATTTGCTCTGCCCTGTCAGGGCTTTGAGGGTCTACCTTGAGAGGTCCACTTCCTGCAGGAGGTCGGACCAACTGTTGGTGTGCTTTGGGTCACCTAGGAAGGGGCTCCCTGTGTCCAAACAGACCATTAGTCGTTGGATTGTTCAGGCTATTTCCTCGGCCTACAAGGTGCGTGGTTTGCCCTCACCTTTGGCCGTCAGGGCCCATTCTACTAGGGGCATGGCGTCCTCTAGGGCCCTCTACTTGGGAATGCCCCTCCGGGAGGTTTGTGAGGCGGCCGGTTGGGCTACCCCGCACACCTTTGTCAGGTTTTATAGTCTGCACCTCCCTAGTACGCCTGGCGCACGAGTGCTCGCGTCCTGACTGGGCCCTGGGGTCAGTTTCACGCCGGGGCAGGTCTTAGGCGTGGCCTAGTGGGCATTTCACTCCCCTTACAGTCATTTTCAACAACGCAGTGTTGAGTTCCCTGCGAAAGGGAACAAAGATGTGTCAACTTGAGTGTGGTATGAGGATGGGCCTGGTGTGAAAGACAAACATTCACATTTGATGGGTTTAATTTTGATGTCTAGTTTAAAGCATTATCTTGATAATTATAGCTAAATCCTACATAATAAAATTATGTAGATATAACTGAATTTTTAAGTAGATATAAATAGAAACATTACTATTATTTAACAAATCAAATGTGCAACATTTACTCAATGAATTACCTGAATTCAATTTATATTTAACTATCAATTATCAAAATATATATGTTATATGTACTTAATTATTTTAGCTATATTTACCCTTTATCTCCAGGAGTACATAAACAATATATTTCAAGAAAAACAAAGCAACTGAACGCATCACATTTTAATTAGACCTTTATTTGTCCAATCTGGTTACTTTACAAAAAGACAATAATAAATAACAAATGACATATGTAACAATGACCACACTATAAAAACAGTGAGCTCAACTCTGCTAGTAAGCTGTCTCTAAAAAATGGGCAAAATGCGACAAGAACAATTGGCCTTGGAATTAACTTTGCAAAATATAGCAGAAATAGAATATAATATTCACAAGTATGTTTCATTTGTGTATAATCACCTACAATGAGCCTTTTTGTGTACAGACTGCAAAGGTCATCTTACTCAGAGTCTGCCACGCTGCAAAGTCATGTTTCTACAGTAGTGTAGAATGGACAAACCAAAGACTGGCTCTAGGTAGGGCCAAGTCTGCAGGAGAAACTACGGTAGCAGTGAAACTTCTGAAAAATGGGAAGGCCCAATCTAGAGTCATTGTTTGGGTTGTCCCTTCAGGGCTACTGTAGTAACATGGTGGACTCTGATGAAGATGACGTGTGCAGTCTTGTAGAAATAGACAATTTATTAGGTACACCTCTAACAATCCACTGCTTTGCTATAAAGTCTACTTTTATGATGAATTTACTGGTAATGGATTGTTAAGTGTCACAGAGGTGTTGTTTTAGCATTGAGGTCATAGCTGGAGATGGTGTTGGACTGGACTACATTAGAGTCAGAGGTTTTTCTAATATTATTCTCACCTCATGGATGTAAATAGGGAGGACAAAAAAATTTAAATAAAATAAAGAGGAGAAACCTCTCACTATAATGTAGAACAGTACAACACCACCTTTAACTATCACCTCAAACATAATTGGAGTTTATGGCAGAGCTGTTGCTGTGAATTGCATTAGACTGTTCAGGTGTATCTAATAAATTGTCCATGCTATGAGAATAATTGGCTTAACTGAACTCATATGGCATATGGCAAATATGCACTAAGAACAGTGATTAACAAGATAAGAGGTTAGAGCTTGCTTTCTTTGTAATAACTTGAGTCTCGATATTAATGAATGCAAACAGAAGGATTAATAAATGTATTCTGTCAGGATCGCTGGGTGCGCAAAGCAGGGGAGAGCCCAAACGCATGACACTGAGCTGAGATTGAGTTCCAGGGTTTATTAATCCCAAGCATGACAAACAGAACTCAAGGGTACAGGAAACTGGTAACATCCAAGAGCAGCAACTTCATACAACAGGGCACACATGCGACAATGACCAGACAGGGAATGAACAGAAACACCAGACATTTATACACAGTGACTAACGAGCAGGGCGGGAGCAACACAGGTGACTGGGATCAGGGTTAACGAGGCAGAGAGACAGAAGGGAAAACAGAGACTAGCAGGCAGGCAGATTACTGAGGGGGGAAAAGACAAAACACAAGTTACTCAACACTAAACATCAGAGTAATATAAACAAGCGGACAGATCACAAATGAACTAACACCAACAAGGAACACAGACAGAAGCTAAGACTTGAACAGAACTCAGGACAGACATGGGCAAAACACAGAAGTACACAGACCAGGAGTAAACACTTAAGACATGAACTAAGGCACAGGACTAGGAACACAGACATGGAACAAAAACCCAGACTCCGCAACAAGACACACAGACAGGACTGAAACCCAGACACGCTCAGGACAGGATCATGACATATTCTGTAGTTCTGTAGTATTTATAAATCACTCTCCATATAAATATTTACAAACGTTTAATATCAGTCATTCACATTATAGACACTACTACTGACTATATTATACGTGGACTACACACTACATCTGTCTTCAGTGTTAAAGAGAAGAATTAATACATACCACTTGATAAAATATTTTTAGATTTCATCCTGACCAATTCCACTGGGGATAGAGCTAAACGATTAATTCCATTTGCGATCATATCGTGATATGATAAAACGGGATTTTCTAATAGCAAAGGCTGCGATTCCACTGGTCACATAATACGTGAGAGTAAAGCAGTCTGCAGAGGAAGCATCAAGTTGAGGTGTTGTCGGAAAATTACTAAGCTTGTCTATTAGATGCATGAGGCATCACTTGGTTTTATTTTTGTTGGCCAAATTTTGCATTGAACCTCAAACGGAATGTTTTTTGTTTGCTTGCTGGGATACAGAAAAGGAGGTTCTAGTTGAGAGATGGAGTCTTGTTGAGATGTGAACTGAGAGTAGGACTCATTAATTGGTGGTTGAACTGTGGGTTTTATATTGAGCGCTGAACTATACACTTTGGTGTATTTTCCTGTCATCTGTAGGTAGGCCTAGCTGATATTATATAATGCCATGACTTGACTCTAAAATGATCTTCCTCTGAAATTATTATAATTTGATACTTTTTCTTCACCACTGCTCATAATAATAATTCATGCATTACCTAATTTCATTTTAACATATAGGCCTGGCCTACAGGAAAAAGCAGTGTATGTTTAATCTATCTAGTATTGTGTGCATACAATGATTTGTTGCTTGTCTGTTTTAAATAATACAAAAGAGCTTACAAAATAATCGCATATTAAATCAATCGCAATATTGGTAAAATAAAAAAATGCAACTAGATTATTATCATTATATAGATTACTGGGGGTGTCCAAAAAATAAGAGGCAAGGGTGAGGGTTAGTAATAAGAGAAATAAATTCATAGATGAAAGTGGTAAATTTACAAGAACAAAACTCAGAAATTCCCTGTGATTAAAGTCACAAAAAATCAAAATCACTGGAGAGAATATTCAAGTTTTTACTTGTATATTTGTGATTATCCCCCCCATGTAAATTTAAAGTTTTTTCTCGGATTATTACCCCTCTCCCCTGGCCCAATTTTTTATTTATTACAATATACCTAATATGTAGTTGTACCTAAAAGAGTATATACAATAAGAAATAGAGAACTACAACCAGAACACTGAATTACAAATTTACTCAATGCACTGCCAACAAGCCTCCCTGGAGTTGTTGGCCACCACGGTGTTAGATTTGGCCATTAATGTTTCTTTACACTCCTAATATCCTGACACAATCAACGTGCATTCTTTTTGGGAAAATGCAGCGCATGCACCGAGCACAAACTCCAGACAGAGAGAGACGGGGCAAGCCGGTGTGTTTACCTGAGGTGTAGGCTTCTTGTGTGTCTGTGTGTGGGGAGAAGAGAATTCCGAGGAAGGTGTGAAGCATATTTAAAATGTATAATAATAATATTTGTGCTGATTAAATCGTCTATCATCCCAGCCCTAGCGTGTGTGGTATCTAGGGCTTAACGATATTCACAGATATTTCCTGAGCTGACTAGTAGCTGTGTGTGATGCAGGCGCCGATCGCCACAATAAATAAAAAACACGTGACTTTCTGTAATGCATTTTTCCTGTCAGTCAAAGCGGCGGATGGCACCACTCACCACCACCACCACCAAGTTACCCGCGGGTGGCGGGTGCTACTTTCATTCCATGTGTGACACTAAAGTTTCTGTAGTGTCAGCTTCTGTCAAGCTTAAGGCCGTTGGACAACAAGAAGACAAGGTGCAGCGTAACGTGCGAAGTTGATGCTTCGTCTGCAGACTGCTTTACTCTCGCTTGTCATGTGACCAGAGTGTAATCGCAACCTTTGCCATTAGCAAATCTCGTTTTATTACATTGCGATAATATCGCAAATGCAATTAATCGTTCGGCCCTAGTGGTATCCTAGGCTTTTTGTAATCCTTTTTGTTTTAGCACAAAATATGTAGTTGAATCCTAATTATTAGCCTGATCGGATTCCATAACTTTCAAAATGCTTGTTACAAAAAAAAGGGACACCCAAAGAGTAATCCCTCTCTGCTAACTCGCTATGCTTCTCCTTTGCATGTTTGTGATCGCGTCTCAGTCATCAATGAATACATTAGTTAAAAATTAAAAAACCGACACTTAAAAATCCTGAAAACTATTTTACTAACCTCAAAGTCCTTCATCAAGGCACTTGCATCTTCTCCCGGATGGTCAAGGAGACATCGGATGATGACCTTTTTGTTGAATGAAGATTCCATTCTGCAGAACAGAAAGTCTTCAAAAACAACTAATAAAACCTGCACATTCAAGCAGAGTTTTGCTTTATGCAAAGTAGATGCAAGAAAAAAAAAAACATGGAAAACTCATGGCACAGATAACAGGCAGCTGCATGGCCATGACCAGAATGAAGACAGAAAAGCAAGTAATGTTTAAGCTAGGGTCGGTAAGATTTATTTCAAATAACCGTTCATTTTATCCTGACAGTAGTACGTGAGACAGATAAGAGTGGCTCCCTCCACTCCAGAAGGAATACAATTGTGTAACCTGAAGTAGAATACTCAATTCTGCCCGACGTCACCTTGAACAGGTGTTTGGGGGAATACAAGTCCAACATTGACGTGAATTTTGGCTCAAGATTCAGTGTGATGATCCTCTGGAACTCTACACTGACCTTAATGAGAAAGATGAGAAATACAAAAGAACTGGCAATACAATCTATTATCATTTCAAGTCTGCAAAAACACATGCAGGTTTTCTGTCCGTAACTTCTGTGTTAACCGCTACAAAAATTATTTTTACTCACTTGCAAGACATCAAACAAGGCAGGCCATCACCAGGATCTGTAATGGCAGCAAACAATGAACGTAGTGTTAAATGTAAAATATCCGATAGCAATATTATTAGTAACATTTGTATTTTTATGTCCTTGGTAGTTGTAACTAGGTTCTGTTTACAGTAAATGCTGCCTGGCAAATCTAATCCTATGTGGTCAAAATTAAGGTGCAACTCACTTTGCAAACTCACTGCTTTCCTAAATTTGCATAAACCAAATTAAATGTGTTGGGATCCTTGTTTTAATGCTACACATTTAATCCTCCAGGAACACTATAATAAAAGGATGTAAACCTGCTGTTTTGTTATCTTTGATCAGCTTCTCTCCCTCAGTGGTGTTGGTGCTGTGAAACAGATAAAATAAGATAATAATAATAATTACCATACTTGACAATAAATTCAACTACTGTTGCTCTAGCCATCATATAATGTTTTCCAAAAATACGACAAAACTTAAGTTGGACAAAGAGGGCACTCATCTAAAGAAGAAACATAAAATACCTAAATACCTGTGTTAAAAATGTAACTGTTGGAGAGAGACCAGAGAAAACATACAGCAGACGAGTTGCAGGTGTGAAGCGGCAGGCACAGAGGTTATGATTAGGATTATATTTTTTATTGTATCCAAACTCTAATCTGCCCGCTTGTTATACCAGTACGGGTTAAATTTCATTAACATTTAAAAAAAAGTTAGGTTTAGAGTTTATTAACATTTTAAATATGAGAGTAAATGTTGTTGTTGTAAATGTGTCTAGCAAAGCAAAAGTAAAGTTTACAACAGCAAAGTCACAACACACACTCAATAACACTGGAAAAAGATCTGAAATGTGTACTGATAGATTACAAATGATGTCCAGACATCATTAGTCATTCAATCTGTCCCCCTCCAACATGTACTGCTCAGGTGATCCAATGGTTTGTCTCAGCCTGATAAGCAGTTAAAATGCATACAGACAGCTTTCCCTTCACCTTGTTCACAGCAAATTTCTACTAGCTTAGTGGTGTGGTTGTAACTACTGTGAAAAAAACAGATGGAACTACCACTTTCAACTCGAGTAAAACGTCTTTTCACTTGGCTGTCTCCTAACTGTCTGCTCATGCTGTCGCCCTGAGTGTGCGTGCAGCGTGCAAGAGCTACACCCCCTCCCCCTCTCAAACTCGTTTTGTACTTTTCATAAGGTGCGGTGAAAACTATGTCGACGTGGGTGTTTTTTCACTGTATCGCCAATATAAATACACAAATATACCATGCTAAGTTTTATGGTTAACGTTAGTTATGGTTGTGCTAACATAACAGCTTCTTTGTCGACGTTAGCATTAGCTTATAATGCAGCAAACACTCTAACTTAAGTTACCTATGACAGCATGGCTACGACGGTTTTCAGAAAATTACCACCAGTGTGAATATTCATTAACTTTTACTAGCTGGACACTTAACTTACCAGGGTTAGCAGGGAATATTCCAGGTGCTTCTTGTGGTGTGTCTTCCCTCTTGCTGCCACTTGTTGGTTGTTGCTAAGGCAGAGAGGCAGATTTCCCGTGAGGCCGCACGATTAGCTAATGTGTGGCGCGTAACTTACTCAATTTAGTAGTTAAAGTTGAAATAATATTAAGTTGGAATAAGTAATAATTGTGGTTCTTGAAACTAATCATTCTCAAATATTTTGATTGAAATTTACCAAAAATATTAAGGATATCTAAGAAATGTAATTTGTCAGGCACTATTGGATACATCTTTACTGATGCTATCTAACTCAGTCACTGACTATAGTGCATGACTGTAGCTTTCAGCCAGGAGAAGGTGTCATCAGGTGGCGTCCAACTTTCACAGGGTGTTTCGACCCTGAACCACAACACCCTCAAGTTGGCGGGTCGGCAGTGGTGGCCAGTCACTGCCTACCTCCTCCTGGCCCCCAGCTCAACTCATTCCTCCTACTCCAGAGCCAGCAAGATGCTCTTTCTGCTGCCTCACCCAACCTACGGACAGCTGCCTTCCTCTCCCTTCCTGCTAAACCCAGAGCCGTGAATGTCTTCCACACAGACTGCGCCGGGAAACCCCTACACCCGATCTCAACCGGGAATAGCCAGGTCTGCCACCCTTTGGCCCTACACTGCTCAACGAGGTCCTGATACTTGGTGGCTTTCCGCTCATAGGCCTCCTCGCACCTGTCCTCCCACGAGACCATCAGTTAAATCAAGATTATCTTCGTTGCCTCCCCAGACCATAGGACCGCGTCCGGCCTCAGCAATGTTTGCACAGCCCGGGGGAAGACTAATTTCCTTCCGAGGTCCACCCTCATCTCCCAGGATTGTGCTGCTTGCAAGAGGCTCCTTTTTTTCCCCCTCTTGGGGGCTGGCGGTTTCTCCCCTTCTCTGACGAACTGAATGAATGTCGCCGGCCTTGTACTGGTCTGGCGCTTTTTCTGCCTCTCCCGCTCCAAGATGTCCGCCAGTTCACTGAGAACCTTGTCATGGCGCCACCTGTATCTTCCTTGGCTAAGAGCTGTTTTGCATCCTGCCAATATGTGCGCCATTGTTCCCCTCCCTCTGCATAGCCTACACAACGGGTCCTCCCTCAGTCCCCATCTGTGGAGGTTTGTTGGTGATGGAAGGGTGTCGTACACTGAATGGAGCAGGAAGGAGATGCGAAAGGGCTCCAGTCTCCAGATCTCAGGCCACGTGATCTTCCACTTTGGCAGGTCCCACTTTGTCCAGGCACCTTGTGCTCCAAGTTCGACGGCCCTAGACCTGCGCTTTCCTTTCTCCAGGTGTCGGACCTCGGCTTGAATCATGTCCCTCCTCTGCCTTGGGTCAGCTTTACCCCACTGCTGAAAGTGGGTAGACCCGAGGCCTTGCCTCCCTGCGCATGGGTTCCCGATGCTGTCCTTCAGCTTCAATACGCTTTCAGCTTGCGCCACTGATGTGTCAGCCGTCAATGTGCGTCCTGATCTCGTAGTGACGTCTGCTCTTCTGACTTTTCCATCAGTGGAGTCTTGGTACATCATCACAACCCGGCACTTTGCCACCTTGAACTCTTCCACCACTGATGATAGGGGTAGCTGTACCTGACCAGACATGGTGTATAGCCCTACTGACGTGAAGCTTGGTGGAATTCCGAGCCACTTACGAAGATGTTTGTTTGCCTCTCGACTCCTTCCACTGCTGTCATAGGTACTTCATAAATTGTCAGTAGCCACATGAGTCGTGGTAACAGACCGTGCTGGAAGAGCCAGGCCTTAAACTTTCCTGGCAGTCCTGACCCCTCGATCTTACTCAGCCATGCATCTGCCAGTTTCTCTGTCCTAGAAACATTGCATCTGTCGGTCAGGGATGCATCGTACCATTTCCCTAGGCACTTAATTGGGTTTTCCTCAATTGATGGAATCACCTCTCCCTGGACTCACAACTGGAACTTGCTGGTCACTTTCCCACTTCTGATCACCATACTTCTTGATTTCCTTGGTTTGAACTTCATCTGAGTCCATGTTGCCACGTCATCAAGAGCCTTCAAGATCCATCTTGCTTGCACATGGGTTGAAGCTGTTATAGTAAGGTCATCCATAAAGCCTCTAATTGGAGGTTGGCGGATGCCAGACTCCATTGTTGGGCCTCTGGATTCCTTTCCTGCAGCTGTTATGAGCAGGTTCATTCCCATGACAAACAAGGATGGGGGAGATGGTACAACCTGTCACGATTCCCTTTTCAAGGTCCTGCCACTGAGTTATAAACTGGGCAGTTTTGAACCGTAGTTTAAATCCTCCAAAGTAACTGGTAATTATACCCCTGATGTGGTGGGGGATATGATAGTGTTCCATAGCCATATTGATGAGGCCGTGCGGGATTGAACCGTCTGCATTAGCCAAGTCGAGCCAGACAACCGTTGGGTTTCCTTTGTTCTCCTTGGCCTCCCATATCAGCTGATTGAGGATGCCTGTATGTTCCAAGCACCCAGAGAAACCTGGAATTTGTGAAATAAACTTATTGATAATTGTAAATTCAACAAAAAATTAGCTTTAGTTAGTTAGTTTCTCTAAGCATTTATTTTGGTATGTACAACTCAAACAATCACTAAAGCGATATTCACAGATTTTATTAAGTTAGTATAGCTATTTATTACTATGATATTTACTAAGCCTGTGAATCATTTGTTTGAGTGTTATCTGTTGGGGCATCTTCAGTACCTGAACCAGGTAAAAAGGTTGCAATAGGCATCTCCGCTGCGTGGGACAATAAAAATATAGTCATGCAGTAGAGTAGAACATGCATAATGTGAAAATTGTAATCATACATGTGTTGCTTTTATGTTTTATGTAAAGCACTTTGAATTGCCTTGTTGAAATGTGCTATACAAATAAACTTGCCTTGCTTTACAAGGTAACATGCACTCACTTTCAATTACAGTATATATACAGTATATTTGGATATAATCCTTACTCAGATAGTGTACATCTATGGTAACAAATATTCTCAATGCTGAGCAGTATAGGCATATACTTATTTATCATGCAATACCATCAGGGAGACATCTGATTGTCCCCAAATTTATTCTTCAGCAAAAGTCATTAAGAGCCATCTTCAGCATAAAGAAGAACAAGTCGTACTAGAAGTGATGGTATGGCCCCCACAGAGCCCTGATCTGAACATCATTAAGTCTGGCTGGGATTACATGAGGAGAGAAGCAGAGGCTGCCTTAATCAAGACGTTTGGGCCAACCTTCAAAAACTATTATACTTAAGTATACCTAGAAGAATTGATGATGTTTTGAAGGCAAAGGGTGGTCGCACCAAATATTGATTTGATTTTCTTCTGTTTACTCACTTTGCATTTTGTTAATTGATAAATTTGATTTGATATAACCTACTAACATGTCTATTTTTAAAAGCATTCTTATTGACAGTAATGTAAATATTTAATGCAGCTGTAGTTTATTCAAAGTTTATTAATTCTGAACGTGTTGCGTGTTCAAATTGCACCTAATGCAACACTGCACTCCCTTGGGTCCGCAGCAACCCACCCGCCATGTGCAAGGTCGATTGGGTGAACGTTTCTTGACATAATCAAAATACAGACACACACACACACACACAGATTCCTGCCTTTATTAGAGAGATATCTGTGTTTGTCTCTTAGACAGATCATACAGAACTGTTGTAGCTGTTGTCTTTTTTGTTATGTTACAATTTTATGCAGTGTGCTAATAATACCATAGCTTTTGGGGGAGCTCGGTGGGGGGTGCAGGACTGGTGGGGACAGGGACAGACTGTGATTCTTACTGCTGAATCATTAATAGCTGCATGCATTGGATGCCTGGGGCTGACTGTTAAAGTATCTGGCATGTTTGACTTATTATAATAATAATAATTATTATTATCATATGTAGCCATTTTGCTACAATTACGTGTTTGCGACCTCACCTATCTTTTCTCTGTGAGAGGGAAGAATGTAATAATAATATAATAATAATCCTTATTTGTAGAGCACTTTTCAAAAACAAGTTACAAATGTATGCTACGAATGTAATGCTGTGGACGGTCGGTGATTATTCCTTCTGGCTGGATGAAGTCTGACGCTCCGCATGACCCATGATGATGGAGAAATATGGAGATTAAAGTCAATAAAGCATGCTGTCAATATTTTAGAGACCCCTCAAAATATCACAAATCATGCTTTTAGGGGAGCTGATGTCTTGTTAAGGGGAGCAAAACCCCTGGCTCCCTGTAGTTCGCACCCTGATTTTACATGTTAACAACCTAATAACCATCCCTGAGGTTTCTTCCCTTTTTAGCTACAATAGGGGTGACGCATGACTCTAGGAATGTAAGTGTCAGTCTGTCAGTCTGTCTGTCTATCGGTTGGTCCACCACTTTAGATGGACAACAACTATTGGATGCATGTAGTGCCATGAAACGTTGTACAGACATCCATGGTCCCCAGAGGATCAAGCCTACTGACTTTTCCACCAGCACCACCGCCATGTGGACATTTTTTGTTTTAGTAAACGTGTCAACTATTAGGATTGATATAAGGCTTGATTGCCATGACCTTTGGTACAGATAACCATGGTACCCAAGTGACAAATCCAAATGGAACTTTAGTGATCTTCTGTTTTTCCCTCCAGCTAAAGCAGGTTGAAATTTTTGGTTCAGACTGAAATATCTTGACAGTATTGGATGGGTTGGGATGAAATCAGGTGAAGACATCTTTACTCCCTATTGCGTCTAATTGTCTTTACTATAATTGTAATTACTTTCCCTAAGGTGTGTCCCTTTTTTCTTGCATGCAAATTTTTTTTTTCCAGGGAGAGTTTTCTTGTATTCTTAGAAAGCAGAGTGGGGAAACCTTGCTGGCATGGGTCTGTAAAGCCCATTGAGGCATTGTGTATGGTATTAGGCTATACAAATGAACGTGACTAGACTTTCAAATTGTGATAGAGAAAGACACACCAACCACACTGAAGCAGTGCATTTGGTGTAGAAATCATTCCCTCTGTGAATGTGAATCACCGTTTCTGCTTGTGTCTGTAATGAGCTAGTGTAGGTGGACAATAGTCCTAAGGGAAGAGCTCACAAAAGCAGCCAGCACAGCACAGTAATCGAGCTATGTGACCTGTTGACCTAATGGCATTGTTGATCGTCCTTTAAAGATCCACAATTCCACAAAGTGGCCTTTTTCACATAAAGATCACTCAGTCACTATAAGAACACAAATACCTCTCAGATGCGTTTCTATTCAATCATTATAAAATTAAATATAATTTTCATTTGTGCAATTTTCATAAGTGCAATTTTACTAATTCATGTGCAATTATTGTATAATACAGTTTGCTATATCTGACTTATGTGCATTGCCCTTCTACAACATTTTTGTATTACCAGTATTTATTTATGCCGCAGGAGACTGTACTGTATAAGGCATAGTCTGTTTAGTCTTATTTAATGTACAGTAACTTTGTTTTTATTTACTGTTAGAACGGTACTTTCTTGTCTGACACTTGTTTATGCTACTTTGTACACTTATCTATCTCTGCTCTTGTCTTTGCTGTTGCAAACCGCAATTTCCCCACTGTGGGACAAATAAAGGTTTTCTTATCTTATCTTATCTTATTCAAAAAGTGAGTGCAAGAAGTAAAGTCTCTTAAACACATTGAAACTTCAGGCTAACCTTAATGTCAGTGAATGGCACAGCACCAGCTCTCAATGTCTCTGCCCAGTATACAGCAAACATACATTTGCAAACTGTCTCTGCATCTCAGACATACAAACATTGACACGCACCCACGACATCAACACAAATAGCCTCACAAACATATAGCATCGCCATGGAATCTGATGATTGATTGATGGCTCACCGATCTGCTGTGCTAAGCTTCAAATATATCCTACACTCTTGCGGTCTCTCGTTTACCGCCACATGTTCATCGACCCAGTGCCCCTGCTGTGAGTCACATGTGTCTATTTGTGTCAACTTTTGTCATTATGTTCATATGGATTTTAAGGTAGGGGATGAGTTGCTGCTTTGCTGTATGTGTGAAATTCAGTTTGATTAAAGCTTCATGTAGCATTTTACCATCAATAAATGATTGATTGTGAGACCTGAGATAAACAAATAAGATCATCAACAAGAGGGGTGAGAATCTCATTGTGTCCTGCAGTATTGGATTTTACAGGAAACTGGCTAGATTGTTTTACAGTATATCAGGAATTGCATTAGGAAGACATAAATATTTTTTTTTGCTTTGTAATTAATGCAGGATGTCATTATGAGCCTTGCAGTTTCATCAAAATCCATATTCATGTTCACTCCTATCAAGGCTAGGGGACAAGAAACAAACTCTCACAGACTTATTTTTCACAGACAAAAAAATAAATATTGCGCCTTTAACTGTGTGTAAATAAAATGGTTCAATGTATTTGACACCGCTGTCATCACATTCAACCCAACTCTGTGACCTTGTTATACAGTGGGATCAAAATGATTCAGTGTGTATGCACACACGTGTAGAAATGTGTCTATTTGTGTGTGAATGTACTGTATATGTTTGTTTGATGTGTTTGCCACAGTGCCAGCTTTAGGGACTCCATGCTGGTGAAGGCCTGTCGGCCCAACATCTGCTCACTGCTGGTGGGAGACGTGTGGAAAAGCCTTCGTTCTCCAGCCTACTTCACTCATCTTCCATCCACACACCAGGGCACCTCTTCCCTTTTTTATCCAATCCCTTCTTTTAATCCCAGCTCTCCTCTTCCTTGCTTTATCAAACACCGTCCCTCGTGTCCTCTCTTCTCTTCATTATCCCTTCTTTGCCCATGAGCTCTCATACTGTACAGAGACATATTATTTCTAATGAATCCAGAGAGAAAAAGAGATTGGAACATGGCTTCAAAGGACCTTCAAAAGACTTCAAGAATTACAGAGAGCAGGTGACCTAACAAATTGATTTAATAAGAAGTCGTGGATTGGTTTCAATGGTCTTAATTCTCTATGAATATTTAAAAGATTTCTTCAAGTGTACATTCAATGAGCTATTTCAATGTATATGCTGCCAACATAGTTTTCAACATGTTCTCGATTTTCAATGAAAAGATAGTCAGGTAATATTACTAATGCAAACTGCTGTATTCTGTAGCAATTGTGTATGAAACTGGTGGAAATTATTCTATTTTTTTGACATGGTCATATGGCATGTAAATTTGAATGTTATTGAAAAAGAACACTGCTTAGACAGAATAGACAATTGCCAGTGGTTTGTGCCAGATGTACTTCCTAATGTGGAAAGTAAGCACAGCACACTATAGGAGCGAAAGGAAGTGATTTCGGACACTACCGAAAATTGACAAGTGCTGGCACAAGGGGGTTGCTCATGACACTTGTTGATGGCAAGGTCACCAACACCAATGTAATTACAAATTCAAGATTCTGAGTTTCGTCTAGCATGAACTTAAACACAACATCTTTGGAAAGTCATTTGGAAATCCTTTCACTGTTTGGAAACCACATTGAGTTTGGCTGTAGATTTAACTGAAATGAGTGTCAATCCAAACGGATACTGTCCATCTGGACACTGGTCAGCAGGCTGAGCCTTTCTGTCTTTCCATATCTGAAAAATAACGTGACAAATCCTAGCATGTGTAAAACATTTTCAGAAAAGGTAAAGTGTTATTTTATTTGCATTGCCTTTTCCGTTATTTTTTATTTTATTTTTTTACTTTGCCTCCACTGACCTCAACCCACTTTATTGAAATGTTCCACTGAAATGATATGACCTTGGATGAGAGAGTCTCCTACCAAAGACATGCCAAGCTAAAACTGGCAGGCTTGATTTGTCACTGGTACCACATGCCTGAAGGGATATTTTTCTAAAATAACTGGTCTGGTCTGACAACTTAATCATTCTTACTCTCTTATGCAATGCACATTTCTGTCTGTAACTTTCAGAATGAATCATGGACAGTAAGAGATACATACACGTTGGACAGTATGTAGTGTATATTCTGTATATCATGCTAAAAACATGTTTGAACATTCATTTCAAGTCTTTATTGGCAAATGCATGAAATGAACGCAACCTATACGCTCTTATTCTTGCAGACATTGATGTTATAGCGGTTTAAACATTGACACTATGTAAACCCAAGCAGCTGGTGTGAGCCACCTGGATCAAAGCGAGCTTATATCTCATTCCTCTGTATTTACCACATATAGCTTAAGTAGGCTAACAGCCCAGGTGGTCAGTACAATGCAAAAGGCATTTGAATTCAGACTTTTGCCAACACCAGACACTGTTGTCTGCCCACATATGTATTCTATGTCACACTTGAAGTTAGATAGTCCACCAACACACACAAAACAACACCTCAGGCCTGAAAGAGTCACACCTACAGACACCATGGATCTCAGCAGGCCCACATGCATTTTAAAAACATTATACTTTTTACATTTAACTTCTATAGATGGAGTAAGTATAGACTGAGATTTGCTACTGCCCCCTGCTGCTCAGCAGAAAAAACAGAGATTAGAATATTAAACATTTTTACAAATTCATGACATTCTGTATTACTGGCATTACTGAAAAACATACCAACAAGTCCTCCAAAAATATATTGTTCATCCATGCCCTCAGTTGACCTGAAGACCTTGCAAAAATCATTGAAAATAAGGGGTGGGGGAACGGGTGACGAGAGGTTTTTAAGACAGATATTTTAAAATGTACCATTTCTATTAAAAAAGTTACTGCACATGGGCAAATAATCTTGCTTGCTAGTGGTGATTGCATGTTCTTTCTGCACCCTGGGCAGCAGTGATGTTTGTAGAATTTAATCAGGTGTGGTCTGTAGTACCTGTGTCCACACCCAACGCTAATTATGGGTGAGGTTACAGGTTCCGTGCATCATGCTTTTCCTGCATATAACTGCCAATGTGACAGAGCCGGAGCACATTTGACATAAGATCTGGTGTGGAGTTCAAAGGCCCAGTCACTACGTCACTATGCTAAAATCACCTTGCAGTCCAGCGCTGTTCCTGATGGCTTCACAAACTAACGCTGCGAGTACTCACTATTTAAACAAGCTTTTAGCAACACCTATTTTGCCAGGGACATGTGCATGAAAAAAAAATGGAATAATATGACTTACACATGGTTGTGTGGCAACTACTTTGGGTTCATAGAAATTTTGGGACTTGTATATGTCGACAACTGAGAAATGCTGCACTAAAACCTTGCCTTCAAAATTAATGTTGATTATAATGAGTTGATTTTAAGACTCTCCCTATGCTGTTCAAATCTAAATGTAAAGATATAAAAGGCAGAATCTATCTATCCCTCCTGCCCTCTTTTTCTCACTCTATCCCTGCCTCTTCATTTCTCTTACTCATCTTTTCTATCCATCCCTCACAAACACCCCTGTAGTACCAATCCTCCCTGAGTTATCAGTACTAGACCACAAACATTTACTGCACAGTTAAAGGAAGAAGGAGTGATGGTACACAGGGAGTGAGAGAAAGAGAGCGAGAGTGAGAGAGAGAGAGAGAGTGCGCAGGTAAG
Organism: Micropterus dolomieu; assembly: GCF_021292245.1. Classification (NCBI taxonomy): domain Eukaryota; kingdom Metazoa; phylum Chordata; class Actinopteri; order Centrarchiformes; family Centrarchidae; genus Micropterus; species Micropterus dolomieu. The sequence continues at coordinate 14,453,522 of NC_060153.1, read as the reverse complement.
AAGGACTAAACGCCTACAGTACATGCATACATAAAGGCACCAGCACAGGCTGAGCTATTGACACCCACATTCCATCTGTCATATGAGAACCGTACACCGATAATGCCATTTTTCTCATGATATGACAGTTTTCATAATCCTTTGTAGGGAAAGTTTTGTTACACAATGACCAGTGTAACACACACACACACACACACACACACACACACGTATGTATGTATGTATCTATCTATCTATCGTGAATACCACACTGATACTGCAGATTTGGGGTCACAGTTTGGTATGCTTTCAGTACAGCTGTGAAAACGAAGAAATGAAAATGAAGAAATTGCCATTTCTATTTATTTTATTAAGGCTTTTATTAAGGCTTATTAGATAGTAATCTAAAAGAAAACAAAAAGCAAAGTACCTGTATTTCCCCAACTTTCCAACAAAAATATCAAAACATTACCAGGGTACCCCCAGGATTCTCAAAGTTAAATTTAAGACTTTTTAAGACCACCTAGGATGAAATTTAATACCAATTTCACTGCCGTTTAATGGAAAATCTGTATTAATTTTAAGCCGGAGAAAATTATTTAAGAAGTTACATGAATTTAATAAAACATTTTATTATAATACATTCATATTTAACACATTATAGCTTCTTGGGGTGTGTTTGTACTTTGATAAGATAAAATGAATCAACGTCACTTTGTGTTGAAAAGTGGTGGGACATCAGATTAGGGGTGTGACGATACACTTGGCTCACATGCACGATTCACAATGTTGGGTTCAGGACAACAAGACAAGAAGATATTTTAACACTATTTGATGAAATATTCAATACTGAAATATATTTAAATGGGGGTTCCCTAGGAAATTTTGAGCATTAAACACTTTCTTTTCTGGAGACATTTTCTGCACCGATTTATGGTAGAATTGTCTTATTTAAATAAAGTGATTCAGATTTTTTAAGCTTAAACTTATTTGAAAAATGCACCTTTGTTTCTTTTATCTTTAAATTGTATTGCACGTTTTCTTATTGTGCAAATAAACCTTTCTCAAAGTATTTTCATTTGTTTATTTGTTTTTGTTGTTTAACATTTCTTGTTGCAAGCCATTTTCAGAACATATTTAACAAATGCTTTAAACGAAGTGATGGAGACACGTCCCCAGTATCACCAGCGTAAATGACACCTATGAAATGAATACAACATTTGTGCACTAAGAACTCTTAAGGGGTGAAATCAAAAATACAAACAAATTGTGTGGTATGAGTTGTTACAATTAGTTACACCTTGGCTAGATATGGTCTTCCAGCTCCGCTGTTCCATTAGCGCTCGCCACAGTGTGACAGGTGATGTGCCGAATTCTGCCTACCTGCCGAGAATTGCATGCACCTCGCGGGTGCTAACGGTAATTTATGCTGAGAAAAGAGGTGGATGCAAATCTCGGCAGGTAGCCTACAAAATTTGATCTGCCGAATTATGCATCCACCTCTTTAGGTCCTTGTCAGACACTTTGCTGTGCTCATTGATCAAACAGCGTTATCACCACATATATTTACTGAATGTCAAGGAATGGTACATCTACTAAGTGTATTAAAAAGTTAAAGACTCTAAATGTTCATAAAATATATACTTCGAATCATTTATCACCATTGATGAAGCCCACAATGAATATTATAGCGTTTAAAAGTATTATTTGGAGGTGGAAGCAATTCTCGGCAGGCAGGCAAAACTCGGCATAACACGCTGGCACGCCGATCAGCTTGCTGTGCTAACCTCGAGCTAATGTTAGTAGCACGTCAGAGATGTTTTCTTTTCTAAAAACTGACTGATTCGTGCAGAGCTGGATGCCAGAGCTTGTGCACCGCGAACACTTTACAATTCAGAGCGTAAAGCTAAACACTGACGTAAACAGTAACGTTACTGCCGTATACCATCAGAGTCACACCAAACGGAGTAAATTCTCTCACACACAAAGTATTAATTTATGACGTTACGGCACTAATTAAATGTTACGAAAGGACAAGAAAAAAAATGTGTACCTTGGTAAACGAAATTTAATACTTTGGTAATGAAATTTAAGACTTATTTTTGGAATCTGAAATTTAAGACTTTTTAAATACTTTTAAGACCCCGCGGGTAGCCTGATTACCGTTTTTCTCGATTGCTTAAACACATTTCTTGAAATGATGCTTCTTTTTCTTGAAACTCTAAACACAAATCCACAACTTCTCACCCAATTCCCCAAACATCCTATTTTCAGGTCAAAATGAAGCTCTCCACTCAAAACCATTCA